>NC_065450.1:230133714-230455169 GCF_917563875.1 Diabrotica virgifera virgifera | reverse complement strand
ATAGAAACTGTCTTTCGGTCCTTTTTCCTTGACGAAGAGAAGGTAAATGCGTGGCCAAAGTGTCCTCTATTTGCTTTCTCTTAATTTCGTCGTCTCTTGTGCTTATATATTTTAAAAGCCGGAGATACAGGATGCAGCCAGAAAGCAGTTTATTAACGAAAAGTCTTAGATATCAAATATCGTTTTTTATATTTTTATTTCAATTATTCTAATTGTTTAAAAGTAGTAAACTTTGTATCTAGGGATTTTCGTTGTTTTCCTCGCATTGCGAGATATGTCGCTGGATTGCGTCTCAAAAGGTGTAATCATTGCATCTCGATGGTTTCCCTTAAATAGGCAGGATTCACTGAGGATGCATGGGATGCTGAAATAGGCTATATGGAGATGGTGGTCCAACTCTGAATCAAATAAAAACAAAAACTGCCTTTATCTTTATCTTTGAAAACTATTTCTTTTGTCCAATCAGCGACGCTCAGTAGATCAACTAAAAATTTATTTATTTTTGGATGATGCGATTCAAAAAGAAAACCAATAGGACCAAATGGCAAATAAACAATTAAACATACTATGCTATGTAGAAGAAGTAGGTCTTATGTAGAATGAAGACGACATATTAAGAATGTTTAAGATAAAGTCTAAAAAACTTAACAAAAAAACCGTCACAAAAAATATAATATCTAGTAGGTACTATTAAAAGAATCAAGAACTGCTGAGGATTTTCGAACTCTTTGGAGTAAAGGCTAAGCTGTATGGACTGAGGATTAATGACCAAAAAACAATGTATATAGAAATGGGACAGACCCCATATAAAAAAACACCACTGAAGACTACCACAGACAACGAGACTAAAGAATATTGCTTCAAAAAGGTGACGGAGTTTTTAGTATCTTGGAGTAACAAAGTAACAATAACAAGTAAAGGGGAAGAAAGCCAAGAAACTAAGAAGAGAATTCCGAGAGTACGGAAGATTGTCGGAGCCGTACACAAACTACTAAGAGCAAAAGATATTTCCAGAGAGTCAAATTTGAGAGTATACTAAACAGTGATTCAGTCCACAGTCCTTTATGGAAGCAAAGCATGGGCTATGAACAAAAATCAAGAAAATATGCTAACTATCTGGGAGCCGAGTGTCCTTAGGAAGGTATTCGGGGGAGTAAAAGACGATGAAGTCATTTGGAGGAAACGAACAATTGCAGAGATCAGAGAGCTGTACAGGAAACCAACACTAAGCCAGATCGTCAGAACAAAGAGACTTCCCAGGTAAGATAACTAAATAACGTTTACAAAACGTTGAAAAGACGTCATAATTATCACCAAACCACGTCAGTTTGTCACGTTTTTTCGACGTTGAAAGACACGTGAATATGTCCCACCATAACTGACGTCATTTTTATCACCTTTTAAATAGGTGATATAAAAAATGTAGTTTTTATATCGTTTTTTTTAGATTAATTTTCATTTTATGGTTTTAAAAATACACAATAATAATTATTCGTATGGGTATTGTTGGTATTGGCTGTGAGTTTCGACGGTAGCGCTCTCTCGCGGTTTGAAACTTATATTTTTCTGATAAAATTGGTGTATGTCAAATATACAAAACGAGAAAAATAGATATTTATCTAGAAAAACACAAACTATGAACTGAAGTATTATTGTAACATGATTACTGAACGAATACACAGAATTAATAATAAAAGTAATTATGTTTTTTTTTTATTTTATTAATTTTAATTTTAATATTTAATATATAAATTCGTGCGACTGGATGACTACTTACGCAAGAGGCCATTGAAAAAAAAAAGAAAAAGTTTATGTGAAATTTAGAGGTTACGTCTCTTTTTATTGGCTGTGAGTTTCGTCGGTAGCTCTCTCTCGCGGTTTGAAACTCATACTTTTCTGATAAAATTGTTCAAATTCAATACACAAAACTGAAACTAACAGCGCTGGCGAAAACTGTCAACTCCCCTCTACTCATCGGCTTACGGCGAATTGCTATTTTTCATTTAACTGTTTTAAATTTAGCTTATAGTCTAAGGCTAAGGTATACTTACTCTGTCGAAACTGAAACAACATATAAACTAATAAATAATTTATTAACAAATTAATTTAATTAAACTCGATAACACATAATTAGTCCATTAACAGAAAATATTCACCAAAACAAAACACATAACCCCAAACCGTTTTCAAGAAGAACTATTGCATTAAACTAACTCACTACTCACTTGAGAAAAACGAATAAAAATCTCTTAATTAACACGTTTCTTCCTAAATATCTAAATACAAAGTCCTTTTTTACCACAAAAAGCACGTAAACAATAAATGAAAAATTTCTTATGACAATTTAAGCTTATAAACGTCAATATACAAAATGTACAACATTAATAATGTTACATTATAAGCATTTACCAGTTAAGCTCCTCCCATTTTTGTGACGTCAGACTTGGGTTGTCTGAAATAAAAACGTATTTTAACGTCATTAATCTTACGTATTTAGAATCACCTACAAAAGACGTTTATACGACGTAATATTCAAACACGTGTATATATTCAACCAAAAGATGACGTTTCCTCGACGTTATTGACGTCATCTGGTTGCCTGGGTTAGTTGGTTAGCTCATCTTACGAGAGTGGCCGACGGAAGGTGGGCAAAGGACTCGCTGATGAGAGGGGAAGGAAAGAGGAGAAGAGGACGACCAAGAAAAAAGTAGCTAGAACCATGTAAGGATGACCTGGAAACAATCGCGGTAAAACATTGGAGAACTGCAGCAATGGAAAGGAAAAATGGAGGAGAAATTCCAAGCAATTGGCCTTTAAGGCCTCTTGAGTTACAAATATAAATATATAAAGCAACTTAATTGTTTAATAATATTGATTTCTTTCTCTTTTTTCAATGCTGTATAGCTTTTAAAATATAAAACCGTAGACTACCAACGATCATAAAACATTATTTCAGTCGATGAACATAAACTACGGATTAGGTGTAAATCGCTTGCCAATTCGAAAACAAGTGATGGACATCATACTTATTAAAATAATTGGTTGCTACAACCTTAAGCGCGTAAAGAAGTTGTGCAAACCGCATGAAGTCGATTGCAGTAAAAAATCCGTGCAAGGCAAAACAAGGACATGCTGTGTTCATTTAATGTACTAGTCAATGTAAAGAAAGTAACCTTGAGTGAAAGTTATTCGAAATATTTTGAATCGAGTCTGGCTAAAGTCACTAACCGGATTGGAGAAGATAACAAATACGTTGAATTACCAATGAAAAGATGATAATATCAAAGTTATAAAGTTTACTTTATAAAAGAAATACAATATTCGCCTAAGTTCTAAATAAATACACTACTCCAAGAAATTACCTTAAAAACGCACCACCTTAAGTTATTCTCGAATTTCCTAAATCCGTCGTCCGATTTAAGTGGTTTTTTTAATATGTTATAGCCTTATTCTTTAACAATCGCTGTAATAATACTGTTGCTAGACAGGCAAATTGTCATTGTATACCGGGTGTACCAATCAAACTATGTGTTTTTTTTTCAAAGTTCAGCACATCTGTGGAATATTCTAGCAGTTATAATATACTGAAATTAAAACCCAATTACCTATAGCCTTACATTTTCTTAACATTCTGACTTTTGACTCAATCGCTTATGTTGGATAATAAAAAAGTTAGGTGCTTTAACAACTAGCCATATTTCTAATCAATACAGGGTGTGCGACAAACTTAAAAAGGTAATTCTACATAAAAAATAAATGACAGTTTGCTTGATAACTTATGTCGCCTGTCAAAATTTTCAATGTGTTTTAAATGTATTCATATTTTTCGAATCCTAGAAAACTAACAAATATTTTTGAAAAATTTAAACGCAGATTGAAAGATTACATTATTACGAGGACCGAAAGTCCCTTAAAATAACCAAAAAGTTCCTTTTGAATGAGATATTTGTAATTAAAAATCACACAAAATTTGCTATATTTTTTTCACCACTGTAACTTATTAAAATAAACATTATAGAAGTTTTCAGGGACTTTCTGCCCTCGGCAATAATGCAGTCTTTCATCCTGCGTTTAAATTTTTTTAACCTATCTGTTACTTTTCTCAGAATTCGAAAATAAAAGAATACATTTAAAACACATTGAAAATCAGGCGAAATTTTGCACCTATACCCTTAACGTATGTTTGTTTATCGTCTTGTGAAGATCGTTTGAGATAACTTTTGAGATATGGATATATCGACGGGTATTACGAATCGGTTGGGTTCATCGAAGAAGAAATGAAACAGTCTTACATCGAATGAATAAGACCACAGAAATAACAGAAACAATAAAAATTCGAAAGTTACAACATTTCGGCCATATATTGAGACGTCCAAAGAGGTATAACCTTCTACACATCATAATACAGGGCAGGATCGCCAGAAGAAGAGGTCCAGGCAGAAGAAAAACATCCTGGCTCCGAAATCTCCGGGAGTGGTATCAAGAGACCACCGTTAATCCGTTTAGAGCTGCCGTAAACAAAGTTATTATTGCCAATATGATCGCCAACGTTCGATAATCGGACAGAGTACTGAAAGAAGAAGAAGACTGTTTTGGTCACCTGTATCTACCATAATCTCCTTTTTGGCAAAGTCATTCTTCCCTTTAGAATTGTTTAGATTTTTGATTATGTTATTATAATTTCTTAACGAGTTACTTCAATTTCATTCTGATGTTTTTATTTTCTGCTTTTATCCCTTCAATTTTCTTCTTATAGGTATTTACATTTTTCTTCACTACTTGTATTTAATAATCCATAATAAACTCCATAAGCATCCCAACCATGAAGCACTTCAGCTTCTTGTCAACGAACCCCAGATGCGAAGGCTCAAGAGGACTAAACCGTTCGAGCTCGTGTAATGTGTGAAGTTGTGCCGGGCTTAGTTAGTGTTGTGCATTGTATTGTAGCCACAACAAATACGTGAGCAATTAGTGAAAAGCAGAGTCAGTGCTGTGCTGTGTAGCCACAACAAAGAAGTGGAGATTTCATGTAAAAAAAAGCTAGGATGGACCAGGTGACATCTAGTTTACAAACATTTTTTAGGGAAATTAGGTTAAAGAAAAAATACTGATTAATCTTGTAGATTAGGTGTATTTATATTGTTTAAATAAAAAAAAAACTTGTACTTAAGTTTTTATCCTTTATATCTGCTTAGTGTCCTTATATCGACGTCATCAGCCATTTAAGCTTGTTATTCTACAAATTATCTTTCGATCTAGGCCATCTTATAGCTTGCTTGATACGATGAAATATATTTTTTCAATTAGAGAACTATGTTCTTTATCAATAAATATAAAACCCTAAAAATTAATTCGTGCCAATCAACACGTATAAAAAATTGTACTCAGTGATGTTCGTAATACTTTATATCTGAAGTAAGAATTTAGATACTGATTTAACATTTACGTAACTATTTACGAAACATTGTATTTACACTATAAATCGACCACGAACTCAAGAGGTGTTAATTCTCTTTTTATCACTAAAAATGATGAATTTATCGCCATTACACAACTTCTTTAAGCGGTTAAAGCAAAAACATCGCAACTAAAAGCTGAACCCACAACATCAATCCACTTAATCGTTGTGATCGTGATAAACGTCTAAAAAAATGCTCGCAGGCCGTCTTGTGGTAGAAAAGCGATTGCATTGAACGCATTAGCATAATTCGTGTCTTATATTGATCTAATTACACAACGGAACATGCCGAGAGAGATGCACGATTTAGCGCAAGTCGTCTCAGAAGGGAAAGGATATTTTTCTAAAAATGTAATTTATGTTTTAACAATTTGAAACGGATCCAACAGATCAACAAAAAATAAATTTCAAGATTATTTATGAAACTACGATATGATTTATTTATCTAAGAATATTATAGCTGATCTCAAAGGGAATGATGTATGTAGTCAAGTCAAAAATGGCCACAGTAATAAGTAACATGAAAAATTATGCCTTTTTGATGCTTTCAAAATAGTAGCTCAGCTTCAAATGTACAATGTGAAACTTCAGTGCGTCCCAAATAGTCATTTTCGGGATCACAAAATATAGCACCTTGATTTTCACGATACCTAGGTATATGTTTCATTTATATAGTTCTGAAATTTTTTTGTGATTTTATACTAAATAAAAATACTTATTAATTAACTACTTCAATTAAAACTTTCTGCCACAGACCTAGGCGGAAGCCATTAAAAGTGATAAAAAATGAAAAAAAATTAACAGGATGGCACCCATAGTGGAAGGAAGAAAAAATAACCAAAATTAAAAAAAAAAAGTAATTTATTGGCGATTGGACGTCATAATAATTTGATGACAGTGATGACAGATAACTTTGACAAGATGACCGCTTTCGATTTTTAACCGATAGATATCAATATTGAATAATTACTAAATCGGTAAAGTTTTAATTTATTTTATATGAATATAATTACAAAATACTACAAAATTTTCCTTCTTGACATAAATTTAATTGATAATATCGCCAATTGTGTACAATATTTTTAATAATTAAAGTAAATAAATTTTAAGTTCACTCAAATACTCGCCCTTCGATTACTGCCATCGACCACCGACAATTTGATTAATCGCGGCGGGTAAAGTAAAATTCTTCTTTCAGTACAATAAAGTGTTACTTCACTGTCGCAAATGAGGGCAAATGAGCACAATAATGAATGACTTTAGTGACGGTTGGCGATAAAAGTAATTTAAGATGGATAGTTTTATCTGAAAAGCACTGTACAAAATAATAATAATACAATAAAAAGAATAGAACATGTACCTAGTGTTTATTATATAAAGAATTTATATTATATAAATTATATAATTATATAAAGAATGTAGTATTTTCCACGACCAACTCACCAATAACGGTTTTCAAATTATACTACTCAAGATCGCATATAAAAAATATTCTAGTCTTTTTTATGCATGCCACTTTTCTTTTCCTGATATACTGATACATATTCAATTCAATGTCAAACAAAATGGACCCAGAAATAACAGTACAGACACTGTTATAATTGTACCACGTGCAACCTTGTCTTTGTAATATCTCGGTTACAATTATGTAGCATTAGCTCTCTTGCAAATAGTTTCACAGATATTTAATAATCAGGAAAAACAAAATTCTTAAGCTTCCTTTTTTATGCCCAGAAACTTTGTATAACTATAGCTTATAGCGTGTCTCGTTTTGTAGATATTTGAAGAAGAACTACAGATTACATGTTTTTGGAGATTTTTTATTAATTAATCTTTCGTATCCATAACAAACGTTAAAAACGTGATTTTTATTACAATTAATTGTAGTTCAGTCCCATATTTTAAGATAATATCTAAGAAATACAAAGTAAAAGAAGATACAAATTTAATTATTTTAAATAATAAACAGGGAAGCACACGAGAAAGGTATAAACAATAGACTGAGAAAACACCGGACTTAGTCCAGGCCGCATCTGTTTTGAGATGGACGTTGAGAGGTGACTCAAAATCTTTTGCAGAAATTGCTTGAAAATAACTCAAATAATAATATTTAAGTTATCCTCCCACTCAAAATGGTCCGGAACATTGTTTAAATAATCAAAATGTCAAAATATGAAGGAAAAATTCGATTTTTTTAAGTATTGGTTTTTTGATTATAACTTTAAAACTATTCATTTCCGAGAAAAGTTGTACCAACATAAAAGTTGCATAATTCAATTTCCTACAATGTAGGATTGGTTAAAAATTTTAAAAAATTGTCACCCTTGTTGCAAAATAGCAATAATTGTGAAAAAAAACATACAAAAACAAGTATTCGCATTTTACGTTTTTAAACCATTTATGCTACACTTAAGACCTTCATATTTTACCCAGAAAATCTTTATGATACAGTAAAACAACACTGTAAATTTCATTAAGATCGGTATAATAGCTTTTGCAAAATAAATTTTGCAATCCAGCTTTGGCAAAAAAAAATTAATTTTTTTAAATGTTGCAGGACTGAAAATAAAGCAGATAGCAAGTTGAATTTTTTTTGCTTATAAAAGTGTACTGTACCTTTCATTTGCAAGTTGCAAAATTAAAATCGATTAATTACCACGGCGTCAGGAAATTTTTTAAATAAACCTTAATTTTTGGTGCTACGCGCAGGACAGCGGTGTTCGATTCACACAAGTTGATTTCCACCAAAATTTCTTCCAATCTTTATCTAATATATTATTTTCTTACTCTATATTTTGTTGTATTTTAATATGTTAATTCCACAAAAATCAAACTAATAATAAATGATGGTTTTGCTTGACTCTTCAATTTTATTATTGTTTGTGAAATATTGTGTAAACAATTGCATATGTTTAAAAATAATAAACTTTTATTCTCTAAGTTAAAATATATTAACAAAGAAATTTTTTGCTAAAAAAGTGATATTTTAAAGAATAGAGTATGTGTTTTTATTTTCCAATAAACAAATTTATTTATTTATATCGAAATGTAATAAAAATTAAAATGTATCAATCATTATTAAAGGTCATTGGAATGCCCAATCAGAGCAAACTATCCGCTGTCCTGCGCGTAGCACCAATAATTAATGTTTATTTAAAAATTTCCTGACGTCGTGGTAGTTAATCGATGTTAGTTTTGCAAATTGCAAATGAAAGGTACAGTACACTTCTATAAGCAAAAAAATTTGAACTTGCTCTCTGCTTTATTTTCAGTCCTGTAACATTTTGAAAAAATGAATTTTTTTTGCGAAAGTAGGATTGCAAAATTTATTTTGCAAAATCTATTGAACCGATCTTAATGAAATTTACAGTATTGTTTTACTGTATCATAAAGTTTGTCTGGGTAAAACATGAAGGTCGTAAGTCTAGCATACATGGTTGAAGAACGTAAAATGCGAATACTTATTTTTGTACGTTTTTTCCGCAATTTTTGCTATTTTGCAACAAGGGTGACTATTTTTTAAATTTTTAACTAGTTCTATCTTGTAGGAAATTTAATTATGCAACTTTTATGTCAGTACAACTTTTCTCGGAAATGAATATTTTTAAAGTTATAATCAAAAAACAAAGAAAAAAATCGATTTTTTCCTTCATTTTTTGACATTTTGATTATTTAAACAATGTTCCGGACCTTTTTGAGAGGGAGGATAACTCAATTATTATTATTTGAGTTATTTTCAAGCAATTTCTGCAAAAAAATTTGAGTCACCTCTCAACTCCCAAATGTACTAATATTTTTACAGATCCGCCCTGGGTCTATCATTTCATTTTTAATTAGATTGATTTTTTAAATCATTTATAAGATTTGATATAAGATTCAAAATAATAGAAGATAAAAATTTAGGGATTTAAAAAATGAAAAATTCTTATTGGTACGTCATTTATATTTAGTAACGTCAATCTAAAGGAGTTTATTACTGTACATATATTAAAATAATATTGTTGTATTTAGTGTTTTTTTTACAATATTCAATCACATTTTCTCACCTTTAAACCGTCCTATGATTTCTACATATGCTTCACAATCAAAATCAGATAAATCGGTTCAGTTATTCTTAAGAAGTTATAAAGAAGATATAAAAACATAAAAGGATGTTTGATAAATGTCATTAATGTTTACATATCGAGAAATGTCCCGGACTAACTGCGTGACTTTTCGCATTAGGCTTTTATAAGATTATATTCATGAAACATTTCATCATTTCATAATTTAACGTTAGTATAAGTGATTACAAATAATGTTAATTACTTGGAATTCCATTGGTACTTATAAGGTAATTTTCAAATATAACATGCTAAATCTTGTTTTAGTTACTATATGTGTCTTAACTTTTCATACACATTCGTCATATATGTATGTGGGTTTTTGCCAATAAAGCTATGTAGTGGTTTAGGCCTGGATCCCACGTACAAAAAAAGAATGTGTGTGTACTTTGTACGAACGTAAGAAGTTATACTTCTATTATTATGATTTCAACGAAATTAATATACTTAACAGGTTATTTGTATTTTATTTAAATATTAAACTAACTTTCTTTACCTACCACTTTTAAAAATTTTTTATTAAAACGATACCAAAAATATAAAAAAAATAGTATGAATCGTCCGGGATTTGAACCCGGGACCTCTTGATCTCCGGTCACACGCTCTAACACTGAGCTATATCCCTTTTGCTTTGACAGGTTACAGGATTTCTCTTACATACTGACAAATTTAATAGGCCAAGTGTATATACAAAAATACTTTAAATATACTTACTATTATTATAAAATATCTTATTCCCGAGGAAGACAAATCCAAAGACACAAAAATTATAATAAATAATACATTTACTAAGAACACTAATATATTCTTTTATATGATCTAATATGACTTATTTGCGCCGACAGCGCTGATACATACAAAAATATCTTGAAAGATTAGCAACGAAATACATACTGTCTGTGTGCGCATGCGCGCAGTATTATGAAATTTTACTGTCAATCGCGCCTAAAGAAGTATAACTTCAAAAAGTTTATTAATAGCAAACTGAAAATTTGTTAATAGTTTAATTAGCAACGTGTTGCCAGCAATTATATTGGTGATAAATAGCTGTCCGATTTTTGCATGAGAGTTTAATGAAAGGGTAACAAATCAATTGGAAGTTCTGTCCGACAAAATACATGGGGCATTTTCGTAGTCTGACGTTCGAAACTTGTAACCTGTTCCACAATTTAAACTTCCCCTGTTACAGTGTTCCCGTACATCAAGGTTTATCCGACTAGATACCGTTAAGCTATTAACAAATTTTCAGCTTGCTATTAATAAATTTTTTGTTGGTACGCGGGATCCAGGCCTATCATAGAGTGCGGGTTTTTGCTAATAAAGTTATGGAGTGTTTTCCTTTTAAATCAATACAGACTGTGAATAAAATTTTAATAAATATCATGTATTATTGCATAATGTCAATCGAGGTGCCTGTATGGTATATAAACAAATTAAGAAATTTGCTGTATCAATTATCATGTCAACCATGTTATGTAAATTAAATAAAATATGTAAAATTCTCATAAACGCAAAAAATATGATATCGGTATGCACTTACTGTATGAAACTTTTATACAGTGAGGTTCAAAATTATGGAATAAATTCATTTTACCGAAAATAGTCCACTTTTGACAAAAATCCCAAGACAGGTCGAATTTTATTTTCAAATTATGGTTTTTTGACATAATATATGCCATAATAATGACGTCATCCATTTAAGCATGATGACGTAATCGATTATTTTTTTAATGGGAATAGGGGTCGTGTGGTAGCTCATTTGAAAGGTTATTCAATTCTCTATTCAGTAGTATAAACATTAACATCATTATTTATAAAGGGTGGCCAAAAAATAATGTTTTAATTAAATTATTTGATGCAAAAAGAAGAATGTATGTAATTTGTTTATCTTAAAATACATTTTACTGCTATCAGAAGTTACAAAAACAAGGTTTATTTGATAAATAAACATTGCTTTTTCCTTAAATTAAATGTTAAAATTGCCAAGAGGCAGGTGGGTGGCTGTTTGACATTTGATATAAGCGAAAAGCAATGTTTATTTATCAAATAAATATTTTTTAAATTTTTAATGACAGCAGTCAAGTGTATTTTGAGTAAAATAAATGACATACATTCTTCTTTTTGTATCAATTAATTTAGTTCATAAATTATTTTTTTACCCTTCCTGTATAAATAATGATATTAATGTTTATACTACTAAATAGAGAATGGCAAAACCTTTCAAATGGGCTACCACAAGACCCCTATTCCTATTAAAAAAAATATCCATTACGTTGTCACTCTCAGATGGATGACGTCACTAGTACGGCATATACGTCAAAAAATCATAATGTAAAAATAAAAATCAATCTGTCTCGGCATTTTTCTCCAAAGTGGTCGATTCTCGCAAAAATGAATTTATTCCATTATTTAGAACCTCTTTGTACATTTGGGGCAAGTAATAAAAGCGAGCAATGAAAATGAAACAGAAGAAATTAAAGACGTATAGGATTAGCATTTGGCATTTTGCCCTCTCCCATATTTTTCGGTCTAAAAATGTCCACCGAAATACAAAGATGAGGATCTATAAAACCTTAATCCTACCAACAGCATGCTATGGCAGTGAAGCATGGGTCCTGAAAGAATCATCCAAAAACAAACTCGACACATTCGAAAGAAAAGTACTGAGAAGAACACTAGGACATGTGAGGGAAAACGGAATCTTCAGAAGTCGATACAACAACGAGCTTTATCAACTTTATAAGGAAGCACCACTGTCAGACTTCATTAGAATAAAAACATTTCAATGGGCCGGACATGTGATAAGAATGGGAAAGGATAGGCTACCAAAAAGAGCACTGAATGGTAGAATTCAGGGAAAGAGACCGGTTGGAAAGTCAAGAAATAGATGGGAAGACACAGTAAACAGCGACGAACAAGCCCTTTTAGGAGTCCGTGTATGGAGAAGAGCAGCCACAGACAAGTAAGGGTGGAGGCAAAAATACAGGAGGTCAAGGCTCAATTAGGGCTGTAGTGCCGTTTAAGAAGAAGTATAAGATTGGCATGGGCGGCATTTGGCAAATTGAGCTACATCTTGAAGAATAAGGAAATTTGCGCAACATCTTAAGTCTAAAGTCTTCAACCAGTGTGTTTCTAGTAATCACGTATGGAGCGTCAACTTGGACATTAACCAAGAATAATATGGCTAAACTTATAAAAACACAAGGAGCAATGGAAAGACAGCTGTTGAAAATATATGCGAAGGATTAAAAACGAAATGAGTGGATTCGAAATATTACAAAGTTAAAGGATGTAAGAGCAAAAGTAGACCAATCTAAATGGAAATTTGCGTGGTACAACAACAGAGACGATAGCTGGAACAAGAAAATACTATACTGGCAACCATACGAATACAAAAGAAGTAGAGGAAGACCACAGATGAGATTGGTTGATGACTTGAAGAGGCAAGCCTGTCACAGATGGATGAACTTGAGCAGGACAGACACAAGTGGAGACAAGAAGGGGATGCCTACGTTCTAAAATGGATAACATGGGCTACATAGATAAAGAGATAGTTCTCCGAAACTGTGTTTTCCCCGATGAATGGACAATACTAGACAAATATGTAATAGAATAACCATTTTATTAATGAAAAATATCAAAACTATACTTGGAAAGATAGAAACAGAGGAAATAAAGAAATTTCAATAAAATGCATCTAAAATGGCGGATAGCATTATAAAATAAAACATATATTACAGTACTAACGAAAATACGATTAAATAAAAATTATTAATATTGTACTATGTTTCAAATTAACCAAAGAATTTTCAATCAAGTAGTAAGTTATAAAGTTGTTAGATGTATATAAAAAATAAAAGAATGATCTAACTCACCATTGCACCTGCTTTTTTGATTCCAAACCATATCCATATAAACCGGAAGTTTCCTACACTATCAACACTACTTGACAGCACTTATTTCCGCTTTCACCTTGCACAAAATTACATAATAATGCATCCTAAAAAGAACAGAAAATTACTCAGCTTAACTAATATAAAATAAAATAAAAAAAAACAAATACAATGAGGAAATAAAAAAAAATTAAACGATTAAGGGAGCAAATACATTTGTTGCATCAATTAAAATCTCTTCAAAATGTGTACCTATCTACAATAAAATCCTTTTCTGGAGACACAAAAATCAAAAATACTCTAAAACACATTATTCAAACTATTTTCTGCTAAGAAACTAAGCAAATAACCTTATTAATAATGTAAAATGATGTATGTTCAATATTATACCCAATTAATTAATACATATCATAGATTCCGTTACTTGATGGAAATTCATTTGATCTAACAATAAAATACTGAAAACTTTTGTTTTTCAACACATCCAGCAAATGAATTATTTAATATTGTAGTAAATGTTTTTTAAGTGTCCAAAACAAAAGTTTTCAGTGTTTGATTGTTAGATTAATTATTGTAATTATTGTATTAATAATTTACTCACCTGATTTAATTACACAAGACAAAGGGACGCTATAAATGACAGGTTAAGAAATTTATGCACGGGACAATAACCTTTTGCCAACCTATTAACCGGTTTAGGACTAGCCGAAAAGCAGTAAGGCGTTTTTTTGCGCAAACAGAATGTTTACATTATAAATAGAGCACCAAACGACCAAACCGATTACATAAAACTAGTTTGAGTCCAGACATCCATCACGAAAGGTTGTAAAAATCAGTTGGTCAAATCATTTAAAAGTTGAAGATTTTTTGTTTATTTTGTTAGCGACTGTGAAAAATACTGTTATAATCTTGGATAGAATATTGTTTTTGGACATTTTTTATTTTTGAGTGTATATGGAAGGTTTTTATTAGAGAAGTCTACATTTATTTTTTAAGAGGTTTGAATTTAATTCACACTCGTTTATTTTTTCATTTCCTCAAGTACCTAAATATTTATAAATAAGTGAACATTGTGCTATGAAGTGTCTAAAGTGTAGGATTTTTCGAGTGTGTGGATATTTTTCGGCTCCAGAAAATCAGGTACAGTGATAAATTCTATAATTGTTTTATTTTTTATATACATGTACATGCTAGCGGTTTGCCCCCATAAGCAGAGCAGAAACTTACTACTTTTTGTTTTTCTATCCCTCCAAACCTTTTTACCCCGTTTTACACCATATTTACATTATTTTAGAACCTAAACCTACTCCTCTTGCCTCCATTTATGGCTGTCTTGAGCAACTTCATCCATCTGGGATCGGCTTGCCTCCTCAAGTCATCAATCCATCTCATATGTGGTCTTTTTTTGTATGCGTGTGGTCTCCATTTTAGTATTTGCTTGTTCCACCTATCGTCTCTGTGTCTAATGTTGTGTCCCGCAAATTTCCATTTAGATTCGAATACTTTTTCCCTTGCATCCTTCAACTTAGTAATCAACATACGTGCATAGAAATCGGCCCACTTAAAAATTTGGTCATTTTTAAGTCTCATATTTCCCTGTTTTTGTGATTTTTTTAACATGTTATAGCCTGATTCTTTGACAATACCACTATAATAATATTGTTGCTAAACAGGTAAATGTTCATTGTATATCGGGTGTACCAATCAAACTGTGTTTTTTTCTCAAAGTTAGCATCACCCTGTGGAATATTCTAGCATTTATAAAATAATGAAATTAACACCCAACTATAGCCTCAGGTTTTCTTAACATTCTGTTTTTTTATTCATTCGTTTATGTTGGATAATAAAAAAGTTAGCTACTTTAACAACTAGACATGTTCTTCATCAATACACGGTGTTTCTAAATAAGTGCGACAAACTCTAAGGGGTAATTCTGCATGAAAAAATAATGACAATTCTCTTTATAAACGTATGTCCGCAAATGTTTCGATTAAAATATACGGGATGTTGAATTTTTTCTTACACACTGACGATTTATTTATTGCTTTAAAACCAGTTGAGATATGCAACTGAAATTTGGTAGGTTTTAAGAGATAGTTATTGCGGATTTTTTGACATAGAATTAAGAATTTTATATTCGCCATTAGCGTCCATACGGGTAATATGATCGGTCATATTACACGTATGCCCGCTAATGGTGAATATTAAATTCTTAATTGCATGTCAAAAAATGTGCAATAACTACGTCTTAAATCCCACCAAATTTCATTGGCATTATCTCAACCGGTTTTAAAGCAAGAAAATAAATCGTTAGTTTGTAAGAAAAAATTCAACATCCCGTATCTGGTAATCGAAACATTTGCGGACATACGTTTATAAAGCCAACTGTCAAATGAATCAAAAAACAGAACGTTAAGAAAACCTGAGGCTATAGTTGAGTGTTGGGTTTTAATTTCAGTATTTTATAAATGCTAGAATATTCCACAGAGTGATGCGAACTTTGCAAAAAATCACAGTTTGATTGGTACATCCAGTACACAATGAAAATGTACCTGTTTAGCAACAATAATATTACAGTGTTATTATTAAAGAATCAGGTTCAAAAATCACTTAAATTGGCCAACAGGTTTAGGAAATATCAGTCATCAAAAATGACCAAATTTTTAACTGGGCCGATTTCTTTGCACGTAAGTTTATTTCGAATCCACTCGTAACGTTTTTTGCCCTTTAAGTGTTTTTGCAACATCGGTCTTTTTTAATTCTTCAGGATGCAGCTCAATTTGACAAATGCCGCCCATGACAATCTTTGACGTCCTTTAGTTTCTTCTTTTGATTTTCTCTGCTTACTTTTATTACTTGTCCCAAATATATAAATATATTCTCGTGCTTGTTCTATTTGACTTCCTCGAATTGTGATAGGTGATAGCAGTATCTTGTTCTATATATATCATCGTCTTTATTTTGACTAGATTCATTCTTCTACTGTTTTTGCCTGATGGTCTAATTCTTCGAGAATATCTTTCAGTTCTTCTTTACTGTTGGCTATCAGGACGATATTATCGGGGTATTTAATAAGGTGACTCAAATATTGCCCTTTTATTTTCAAATTGTAATATCTTACATAGGTCTTCTAATACCTGACTGAATAGCTTCGGTCATAATATGATATTACCCCTGTCTTATTCCTCTTTTTATCGCTACAGGGATTGTATACTCTTGCAGTTTTATTAAATAAAATAAATAAAAAATGAAGTAAATGTCCACGATATAGTGCTTTTCATCGACTGTCATTTGTTTCGAGCTTCTGTCATATGTTGTATAATCTGTATATAATATTAATATACATGGATTATACGACATATGACAGAAGATCGAAACAAATGACCGTGAATGAAAATCGCTATACACTGGTTACTTTTTTCAATTTAATTTGATTGATTTTTTTTAACATTTATAAGATTTAAAATAATAAAAGATAAAAAGTTGGGGAGTTAAAAAAATAGAAAAAGTTCTTACTGGTAGGGATTTGAACTTATTCGCGATCAAAGTAAAAAATAAATAGACGCGGAGATAGCTCAAGTTTTTAGTGACATCAATCTAAAGGAATTTATTATAACTGTTTAATATATGAAAATAATTTGGTTATTTTTAGTATGTTCCTCACAATTCCATTCATTTTATCACCTTTTAAATCTTCATTGGATTTCCACAAATGATTCAAAATCAAAATTAGCTATATCGGTTTAGTTATTCTGAAACTGTTATAAAAAAGATATATTTTATAAAGATAAAATGACGTTTATTAAACGTCATTTTTCTATTCTCATACTATAATATATCAATAATTATGATGTCACTACCTGTATCATAATGAACTTCATTATGATATAGATTTTCATTAAGATACAGATTTCTTACCAATAGAATTATGTAATAAATTTCAATATATTTTTTGTTGTGAATGATCATAGAAAAATAGTGTATACAACTTGCATTTAATTATCATTTTAAAGCTCGTACTCTATACGAAACTCACCGCATACGGCTCGTTTCGTAACCCTCATACTCGCTTCATAATGACCATAATTAAATGCTCGTTGCATAATATATTATTATTGTTTAAATTTCGACAAATTTCCCAGACACACTGCGTGGCTTGTCGCATTATGTTTATATTATTATTATTATCCCGGTTATTTATGGCGTTCTTATCCTTCCGGTTCTCAGTTTCCAGCTTTGTTGGTCGCTCCATTCGCAAGGGTGAAAATTCCTTTTCGACATTGCCTTCTGAATGCCGCCTACCCAGGATTGTTTCGGCCTTCCTCTGTTCCTTCTTTCCTTTGGCGTCCATTTTAGAATTTGTTTTGGCAGTCTTTCTACATGACCATACCAGGTCAGTTGTCTTCTTTGAATTTCTTCTATGATGGTTGACTTGACTCCCATTATATTTCTGATTTGGTCATTTTGTATTCTTTCAATCCTTGATTTTCTAGCCGATCTTCTCCAGAAGTCCATTTCCAATGCAAGTAGGTGTCGTTCCAGGGATTTAGTAAGTTGTCATATTGCGCATACATAGAGCACTATACTTTTAAAGATGGAGTTAAAAATGAAATGTTTTCTTTGATTAGGTAGTTCTTTTGACCATAGCATTGGGTTTAGGCATCCAATCACCCTTTTTTCCTTTTACGATCCTTTGCTCTATCTCTTTTTCGGTGCGCCCACTCTTGTAGATTGTTGTTCCTAAATATACATATTCCTCACAGTTCTTGTTTTTTTCTTGTTTGCCATGAATTCTAAATCTTCCTTATCCGCATTATGCTTTTATAAGATTTAATAATGCGCAATGTGATTTCTACATCAATTTTGACTTTTCTTATCAGATTTTTAATGGACCAAATATAATGAATATGCATTTAGTTCAGAGAAATAAGGAAAAAAAAATATCTTGTTTGTGACTCAACCCCCTCCAGGCCGAAACCAAATTTTTGAGTAGTATGGACATCTATAATAATAATCTACATGTTTCCTACAGCCGATTTAGATGATGTATATAGTTATAAACAAATGAAGATCAAAAAATGTAAATTTTAGCTTTTTTCGTCTATTACCAAAAAGTTAAGCATTTTAAACAGACTTGAGAGTAAGAAACTCATAAATCGTATAGAATACTTCAATATGGCGTTCGCTGAATATGTCTATCCCTATTGATTGCTTAGAAAATTGCAAAATAAATCATACATTTTGAGTTTTTATAAATATTCATAACTTATGTAAAAATTAACTTAAAACCTTCTTATTACACGGAATGCTGAAACTTCTGCTGTTTAAATCATACCCTAAATTTCAAAGCAATTGGTAAAATAGTTTAAACGTTATTTAATTTGTTTATCCCAAATTAATTTTTCTTGCAACACTATGAGTCAGAAAATTATGAAGTTACAGTAATACTTTGAATAGTTTATGAAAGAAGATTTACAATATTAATTTAATGAAAAAAAAGACAAACAATAATTCTAAATATTGCAAAATTATTTTGAAAGAAAATGTGAATTAAAAAGGGGTGGGGCTAACTTCGTCACTAATTGTCCTAGGACAATTGTTTTTCTTTCTAAATGTGTATAAAAATTCAGTCTTTCTAAATATGAAAAAATTATTTTTCTACGGGTAACGGTTAAAAAGTTATTCTAATCGCTTATAATTAATAAAAAATCGACATGTTTTTGCAAAGTAATTTTACACTGTTTAAAATTACTTTTTGTCACTTTTTTAAATTAACTTAATAGTATAAATGTTCTTCTTTCATAAACTGTCCGAAGTATGATTGTAGCCTCATAATTTTCTGACTTGTAGTGTTGCAAAAAAAATGAATTTGATATAAACAAATTAAATAACTTTTAAACTATTTGACCAATTGCTTTGAAATTTAAAATATACTTTAACCACAAGAAGTCTCAGCCTTCCGTGTAATAAGAAGGTTCTAATTTAATTTTTACATAAGTTATGAACATTTATAAAATCTTAAAATTTATGAATTATTTTGCAATTTTCTAAGCAATAAATAAGGATAGACATATTCAGCGAACGCTATATTGAAGTTTTCTATATGATTTATGAGTTTCTTACTCTCAAGTCTGTAACTTTTTGGTTATAGACGAAAAAAGCGAAAATTTACCGATTTTTGATCTTCATTTGTTTATAACTATGTATATCATCAAAATCGGCTGCAGGAAACATATCGGTTATTAATATAGAAGTCCATCCATACTACTCAAAAAATTTGGTTTCGGCCTGGAGGGGGCTGTGTCACGAGAAAAATCTTATTTCTCCGGACTAATTGTTTTATTATTCGATCTGTTAACTACTTCAATGACAGGTATTTGTTTAAATTAAAACACTGCAATTTCCAGAAGGTTATTGCTCTCAAATTGCAACTTATCTGCATTTCGCAACAAAAGAGACGCGAGGGTCGCAAAATTATAACCAATCATCGCGCATCGTCAGTTTCTTTGTGAACATCCGCAATCATTTAACACGTTGTCACCAATTGGGTCTCTTTCAACAAAGTAATCACAACGTTTAAAAACAGACAAACATTGACATAGAAAGCTGCATTGTCATTACACAAGTACTGTCATTTTCATTGATTGTATGCAGTTATGTATGCGAAAAAATTGAGGTTAGTTATATAGTGCCATAGGTACTTATGTAAGGCGATGGATGAGAATGCAGTGACTTATTATGTCGTTCGCGTAGTGTTACTATAATAGTATATATTGTTTTAATGAATTATAAAATACACACTTTATAGCTAGGTATAATATATTATTTAAACTAATAAGCTATACCTAATACGGCAAATGGTCAGAAAATACAGGGTGGTCCATGTTATTAGCCTCGGTATTTGTAGGGAAAACGACTTAAGATTTAAAAAAAAATTTCTTTATAGAAAGATGAGGCCGGTTAACACCACAATCTAAAAATAATGAGAATTATACAGGGCGCTCCAAAAAAAGGGTGGTATATCAAAGTTATATTTTTTCTTATTGAACATCCTGTACCTGATGACATTTTTGAATTGCCCTTAAAAAATAAGCTATACTTTTATAAGAGTTTCCTATTCGCGGTGTGCTAGTACTTGGAAGAGAATTGAGAAACGATCGTGCGCGAATAGCGGAGAAATATTGCAACTTTCTTAAATAATTCATATTGTCAATTGAAATTCTCAAATTGACGTACATTTCATATCTACTCTCATTGAAGAAGAAAAATTATATGTTGCTCCACAATATTGATATGATATGCAATTATTATATATAGGTAAATTTAATTAATTGTGTTTTGCTTGCAGTACTGCATTTTAATAACTAATTTCATTTCATAACCTGATAACATAACCTGAATCTTATTTTTTTTTCTTATTATTTTTTGGACTATGGCCTTGATAATTATCCAGTAACCAGGAGTAATATAATTGGCCAATATAATTAAAAGTGCGAATAAAGTTGCAGAGCGTAGAAATAGGTGTCACTTTGCCGAACTTGCACGGTCCCAATACCTAAATACGTGTTTTGATTTATTTCGATTTTTATAAAAATGTAAGGTTTTAGAAAAAAATAAATATCTACGAATTTAAGAATCGGTGACAATTTTTTTTTGATCCTAATAATAGACTATTCAGCGTATATAAATATCTATGTTTATTGTAGCAAAATTTTGTACAGGGTAGTCAAAATATTAGATTAACATATGTTCTATTAACAAATTCAAGCTATAGTAACGTACTTATTTTAAATGAAACACCCTATATTTTATTAGTCTATCGTGTGGAAAATTTACATGTATAGCTTTCAATTTTTATTAGGGTTTCCTATACCACTCTTTATACAGGCTGGTCAAAATATTAGATTGTTGTATTAATAAATTCAAGCTATAATAACATACTTACTTTAAATCAAACATCCTGTATTTGTGTGAATTGTCTGTGAATATCTGATGAAGGCATGAAAGTCTGAAATGACACATATTCTAACTATTAAGTCTGTAGCTCATAAGATAATAGTGCGATTTGCGAGTCTAATATGCTTGCATTTATAGATATACCGTTGTTTATAACTCTCATACAGTATGGTGCAAATGTTTGGAATCAATTCGTTATTTCGCAAGCTAGTGACTTTAAGCAAAAATTCTGAAACAGGTCGATTTTTCTTTTTAAATTATGATTTTTTGATGTATATATTGGATTGAGTAACTAGTGATGTCATCCATCTGGACGTGATGACGTAATCGATGATTTTTTTTAAATGAGAATAGGGATCGTGGGCTACCTCATTTGAAAAGTTATTCAATTCTCTATTCAGTAATATAAATAATAACATAATTATTTATACAGGGTGTCCAAGAAAAAATTGTTTGAATTAAATTAATCGAAAGAAAAAAATAATGTATGTAAATTATTTAATTCAAAATACATTCTACTGCTGTCAGAAAACAGAAAAAAATGTTTTTTAATAAATAAACATTACTTTTCCCTTTATTTCAATGTTTAAGCTGCCATTCATCTGCCTCTTGATAGTTTAAATATTTAATTTAAGGGAAAAACAGAAAAAAAATTTTCTATTTTCTGACAGCATTAGAATGTATTTTGAATTAAATAAATTACATACATTCTTCTTTTTGTGTCAATTCGTTTAAGTGAAAATAATTTTTCTTAGACATCCTGTATAAATAAATATGTAAATGTTTATATTACTGAATAGAGACATAAATAACCGTTCAAGTGAGCTAGCCCACGACACCTATTCTTATTTAAAAAATATTAGATTGCGTCATCACGACCAAATGGATGACGTCACTAGTATTATATAGGATGTCAAAAAATTACAATTCAAAAATAAAAATCGACCTGTTTCAGGATTTTTCCTTAAAGTCGCTGGCTTAGTAAATAACAAATTTATTCCAAACATTTGCGCCATACTGTATAGCTTCACTGTGTACGTTTCTATTTGATTTTTGAATTCAAACGTCTTGTCGAATTCAATAAAATATTAATAAATGTCTTGGATTATATCAAAAAATGTCTTCCTGGTTCAAAGTTCTCTACCTTCTGGTATATTAAGAATTAAAATGTGATAAAAAACATAAATAATAAATAATTGGTTTTTTAATCTACCGCGTATATTTCAAATATATTTTAGATACTTTTTTAAAACATATTATTCTATCTAACAATAAAACACTGAAAACGTTTGTTTTCTATACTTCCACAAAATTTATTATAACTAAGTGACTACAGCTGTTTCGGCGGCATCACTTGAGAAAGGCACTCCGCCGAAACAGCTGTAGTCACTTAGTTATAATAAATTTTGTGGAAGTATAGAAAACAAACGTTTTCAGTGTTTTATTGTTAGATAAAATGAACTTCCATCAAGTAACGGTCGAATCCATCAAATATTATTCTATTTACCGTTTAATATTTTGTTTAATAGCGATAATTTTTTTAGTAATTTTAATAAAGATTTAAGACCTATGATTTCATTTACCACGTATTCATATGTTATATATATATTTCCAAAAAGCGCTTGACAGAGTTCCACTTGGTAAACTCATACATGCATTGAATCACATACAGCTAGATCCCAAGGATATTAATTTAATCAAAAATCTATACTAAAATCAAACAGCGGTCGTTCGGGTGGAAGATAGTGGGATAAACCAAGTGGAAATTCAGAGAGGAGTCAGACAGGGATGCGTGCTGTCGCCACAATTATTTAATGTGTACTCCCAACGAATATTTCAGGAGGCACTATGGAAAAGAACTGAAGACGTATGAATTGGAGGGAGCATCATTAATAACATAAGATTTGCAGACGATGCCGCAATCATGGCAGAGAATATAGACGACTTACAAATTCTCCTAGAAGTCATTAACGGAGAAAGCAAAAAGATGGGAATACGAATGAATATAAATAAAACCAAATACATGGTGATCTTAAAACCCTGTCGACAACATACATCTGACATTGGAGGGTAAACCGCTAGAGAGAGTCGACATGTATAAATACCTCGGAGCAATTATAAACTCACAATTAGATCAAGATGAGGAGATAAAGGTCAAAATAGAAACAGGTCGAAAAGGAGTTATAAAATACAAGTCGATGTTTACAAATAAGAAATTGAGTAGGGCCATTAGATTGAGGGTCGTCGAATGTTATGTTTAGTCGCATCTACTATATGAGGTAGAAACTTGGACTCTAAAAGCACGATCCGTAAAAAAATTGGAGGTATTCGAAATGTGGCTATATAGGTGTATTCTGAAAATTCCTTGGACTGCAAAAAACTCAAACGAAGAATTGTTAAGACGAATTGGACATGGCAGGAAGCTGATAAACACAATTAAAATAAGAAAAACATCGTATCTGGGCCACATACTTCGTAACGATGAATACTGCCTGCCACACGTCATCATGCAAGGAAGAGTAGAGGGGAAAAAGGCTTGGAAAGAAAGAAGAAATCCTGGCTGAGGAATATTAGAGATTGGAATAATCTCAGTGTTGAATAGATATTTCACTTTACAAAAGATAGAGAAGCGTATTTTAATCTATTTGTTTTTCTTTTATCTAATTTACAGGTTAGAAATTTATCGATGTAACCTACTCCAGAGCGTACAATAAGTTTCATCACATCTCTTCTTTAAAAAGCCATTTAACAATTCAGCGAACCTAAGCTAGCATTAATTGGTATCTTTACTATATAATTATCCATGAAAAGTTATGTAAAAGCAGTAATTTATGCTTCTAAAAGAGAACATTCCATAGTACGGTCAAACTAGACCAATATTAGATTTATAAGTTTAAAAAAAGTCAGTTGCATATTCCTCTATATTTTAGAAGAAACACGTTAATCTACTAATTATTCATTTTATGATGTTAGTAGGGACAGTAAACTAAATGTAAGACCAAACTCTTAGCATGTTGAATAGTCTCAATGTTTCTTTTTCTGATATTTCCTCGTGATTTACACTGGAAATAATAACGAGATTTTACTGCCATGATTATTACGCGTGTTTGTCTTTTTAAAGTCAAATCTCAATCTATGATTTTTCTGAGGGGTGTTCTTAAATTAACGTTGATTTATATTTCATGTAATTTAAAGCACTATCTTCAAATAAAGTCAGCAAAGGAGACATCAGCATTAATTTAAAAGTCGTGAAACACACTTCCGAACCAACTAACCAACGTCCTCAACCTCATATACTACGTTTTTTTCTACTTTGTTGTCTCTAGTTTGTTTACGCAGTAGAGTTTTAAGATAATATATAAATACAACTCTTTATGTTGGTCTTTTGGCGCATAGCTGTATACAAGGAAGTAGCAATTCTAACTCCAAAATCCTTACTGGCTTCTCCAGCAACCTAAATTTAGAGTGACTATCCTCTTTTTACACTCTTATCGTTCATTAATTTTTTGTAGACCATTTCGAAAACCTCAACCTATAAGAAAGAAGAAAAAGAAGATCTTCAATTCCTTATAGATCGTGTCACTAGAGAATGCTCCTATAACGGACTAAGCATAAAGACAACAAAGACAAAGTTACTTGTAGTTAGTAAACAAGACGTCGGCCCTATGCAACTAGTTGTCAGTAATGAACCGATAACCAAAGTTAACCATTTTAAATAGCTAGGATGTTCATTAATGAGACAATAAATCCGGATAAAGAAATCAAAACTTGTATAGAAATTGGAAGATGAAACTTAGATCTATTCTGAGTAATTCTCAGCTGAACTTACCACTAAAAATCAAGTTCCTAAAATGGTATGTGTATCCTGTATTACTATATGAATGTGAAATCTGAATCATAAAGGTTAACAAGATGAACAAATTAGAAGCCTTCGAGATGTGGTCATATCATAGAATGCTCAGATCATAAGGTTCAACGTATTTCAAACAAAGAAGTCTTAAACAGAATAGGTCAATGCGAAGGTGACTTAATGAAGATGATAAAAAAGAGAAAACTTGAATATCTGGGACATATACTAAGAGGTAGCAGATACAGGATACTGCAGTTAATACTCAATGGAAAGATCGACGGAAAAAGGGGAATTGGCAGGAAGAAATATTCATGGCTCCAAAACCATCGTCAATGGACTGGTTTATCAGCAGATCAGTTCGTCATCTTAATACTATAACTTGATAACTCGAAATTAGTAGTTTTGAGATAAACGAGTTTAAAGGTTTTAAAGATATTAATTTGTGCTGCTACCATGATGTTGGTAAATACGGAATTCACTCTGAAGCTCTAAAATAGTGTTCGTTAACTTTTTGGCTACTGATCTATTTAGGAATACGGTTCAAATTTGTTTTCCAATATGGAAAATGACATGAATAATTAAAGTTATCAACTTTTAGCACTACATACCATTTGGTAATGTCGCATGTCGTGCTAAGTTGCATCTAAGTGAACTTTTTAACAAAACTAATATTTTAAGCATTATTTTGGTAAAAATTAGCCCTCTGCCATGGGGATTGCCAGATCTGCTAATAACTCTCGAATTTTTGCATTAACATGAACCGAATAAACAGATAGCAATTGCGTGGTAAACACAATGGTTTCAGAAAAATACGTGCTACAGCTAGATAACTAGAGTTAGCTAGTTGTAGCATTCAGTGTATATCGTATTCACGATTATTTCGATTAAACAGTAGCTTGATAACTTATCTTGTCAAGTTTTAGCACTGAATATTAGGGGCATTTGAGTTTGATCAACTTTCGTTAAGCATAAATAAATACTTAACCCGTTTGGAGCGAGTTATCAAGTTTTTACACAATATGGAAGCAAATAAAATACATCTTGTGGCTAAGTTATCTCAATAACGTCAATTTTGGAGTTATCAAGTTATACTAAGACGACGAATTATTACATGCCGCGCAAGATCGAGAACGATACAGGCAAATTATCATGGAAGCTACACACGCCTAAAATTTGGGCACGGTACTTAAAGAAGAAGAAGTGTTTTTTACTGCTTCATTGCCTCGAATTTTATGCTGTATATCCCGATCCAGGCGTAAAGTGACATGTATGTCTTGAGGACGTGAGGTTAAAATCATTACGATACTACGGGCTTTGTACTTTGAGTAACGTCACCCTTTTACATCTATAATAAGTCTTGTTATCAACATGTATCACTTACCAGAAAGAAATGCTTCATTCATAGAAGATATTCATATTTTTCCAAAAAAAAAACGATTATTATATATAAATCATCTTGGAGGAGATTACTAACTCAGTGAGCTTTATTAGTGGACTGTTTAGCATAGGGTGAATTTAAAATAGAATAAAAAAAAATAACAGTAAAAAAACCAGACCTTAAAGTAAATTGTAATAAAAATATTTCCTACCTTGTCATTTCTCGTTGCACAAGCTGGAGCAGGCCTGCTATTTTTCGTACTGCTATTGCTGAGTAGTATAAAGTATAAATCACTCGCGAGGACTATATTGAGTTTCTATACACTTTTCGGAATGATTGTAAGTGACTGTTAACCAAGAGAGTTGGTTGGCGAATTGTCTTTTTAAAATGAGGCGAGTAGGCAGGTAATTACATACAAAAAACTTTAAGGTTTTTACTTGAAAATAATGATAAAAATTAATACATACTCACTGAATTAGGTATTGGCCTACTCGTATATACGGGGTGTCCCATAATATTGAAAAGAAAATGAATTAAAATATTCTTTACAAAAACAAGAAAATTAAAAATTGTTATTCCTACTTATGTGGACGAACCACAACCGCCCACCACAATACGCAGTATTGTTACGGCTCGAAAGGCAGAGGACATAATTTTACTATAGAGCGTTTATATATACCACTATTAGTTTTCACTGTGGCCACTCTAACTATACCATCAGATCCAGGATGAACCTCAATTATACGGCCCAAAGGCCATTGTAGCGGGGGAATATTATTTTGGCGGATTACCACTAAGGTACCTAGTTGGACGTTTGGAGACGGAGAATTCCATTTAGCCCTTTGATGAAGAGTTTGGAGGTACTCCTTAGACCACCGTTCCCAAATCTGTTGGTGCAACTTATTTAATAATTGCCAACGATTCAACCGATTGTGCGGAACATCGAGCAACGTTTCTTCGGGCGGAGCACTCAAAGGCTCCATGGTCAAAAAATGTCCTGGAGTTAACGCACTAAGATCGTTTGGGTCTGAACTTAACGGGCATATTGGCCTCGAATTCATGATGGCCTCAATTTGAGAAAAATAGTATATAACTCTTCAAAAGTTAGTACTTGTTCTCCAATTGTGCGAATTAAATGACCCTTTACCGTCTTAATATTAGATTCCCATAAACCTCCAAAGTGTGGAGAAGAAGGGGGAATGAGATGCCATTGAATAGATTCATGAGAAGCAGCTTGTGATGCCAATCTGTTAAGTTCTGCTCTGGCTCCAACAAAGTTAGTGCCATTGTCACTATAAACATGTTGACATCGGCCTCTACGACTGACAAATCGCTTAAACGCAGCTAAAAACGCGTCAGTGGATAAATCAGATACGAGCTCTAAATGAAGAGCTTTTGTTGAGAAACAAATAAAAAGCGACAAATACGCTTTAAGAGTTTGAGACTTTCGAAGTTTGGAAGCTCTTATAGGAAAAGGGCCCGCAAAATCAACTCCAACATTACTGAAAGGTTTTAGTTGAGATATTCGAGCTAGCGGTAGATTTCCCATTAACGGAACTGGGGACAAAGGATTCACCTTAAAACATTTAACACATTTAGACAGTACTCTACGAATGGCTCGTTTGGAAGATATAATCCAAAAACGCTGAGAAATTAGGTATTGAACAGTTTGAAGCCCGGCGTGTAGATATTGCAGATGAGTAGATTCAATAATCATATCAGTTAATTTACAACTGTTAGGAAGTAATGCCGGAAATTTGCGATCATACGAAATGGGCGCATTAGCTAGGCGACTACCTACACGTAGAATTCCCTTTGCATCGATAAAAGGTGAAAGCTTTCTTAAATTTTTTGGAAGCAGCTGTTTATCTTGGATAAAATTTATTAAAGTATTAAAAAAGATCTGCTGTGTTCGTTTAACAAAAACCAGTAAGGAGTTATGTTGCTCCAATAAACTTAAACAACCTATTTCCAGATTACCATATCGGTTTTTGGTTACATAATGGAAAAAACGAATAATGTAACACAAACATCGAACACACCTATTTAAAGACGAATGACGATCCAATAAAATATCTAAAAAATTATTGGGAATTTCAGCAATCAATGCGACAGTCCGCACTTCCAAATTTACATTAGTAGACTCCTTTGAATTAAGTTCAAAGAACGTTAGCGGATCAGATTGTAAGAAGGTTGGCCCCGCCCACCATTTGGAACAGTTAATTAACTCAGAGGGTAAGCAACCCCTTGAACCAATGTCAGCAGGATTTTCTTCAGAAGGAACATAGTGCCAACATGAAGAAGTTACTCGTTCCTGCACATAAGCTACTCTATTGCTCACAAAAGTTTTCCACTGATGAGGGGAAGATTGTAACCAACGTAATGTAACAGCAGAATCAGAATAACAGTATATTTCCTTGATTTCTACTTTATCTTTAATAACAGAAGAAACAAAGGAGACTAGTCGAGCCACTAAAACCGCAGCAGACAATTCTAATCTGGGAATAGTAAGTCCCTTATTAATGGGTGCGACCTTAGATTTAGCTATAACAAAAGAAACAAAAGGTTGGCCTGAAGGTGATAAGCATCGAAAGTACAAGACAGCGCAGTAACCTTTCTCGCTAGCGTCACCAAAACAGTGAACTTCTAAGCGTAAAATATCGTCAATTAATAAACGACGAGGTAAATTTAATTTACTCAAATATGCTACATCATCAATGTATTTTTTCCACAAACGGATAATTTCTTTTGATGGAGCATCATCCCAACCAATCTTTTGAGTCCATATTCTTTGAATAAGGTGTTTAATTAGAAATGTTATTGGAGATAAAAATCCAAGAGGATCAAATATTTTTGCTAAATTGGACAAAAGATGACGTTTTGTACAAGAAGAGTCTAAAACTTGAACTTTAAAAGCAAATGTATCCGAAGAAGCGTCCCATTCCAACCCTAATACTTTAAGTGTTTTGGACGAAATATCATCATTAAATGTAAGAGGTTTTATTGCTAAATCTGATACAGCTAATCCTTTCAATAAATCGGGTACATTACTGGACCATTTTTTCAACTCAAAACCTCCTTTGGCAAGTAAGGCAATAAGTTCGTCTCTTAGTGCTAAGGCATTTTCGAAACTAGGACAGGAAGAAACGATATCATCAACGTAGGTTCCAGTTTTAAGTGCCTCGGCTGCTAGAGGAAACGAATCCCCGTCATCATTAGCCAACTGATGTAGACATCTAATAGCAAGATAAGGAGAACAAGAGAGACCATAAACAACTCTGTTGATACGAAGATCTCGAACAGGTTCAGAATTATTAGAACGCCAAAGTACTCTTTGATAATCTGTTTGAGTAGGATTAATTAAAATTTGCCTATACATTTTAGAAATATCGGCCGTAATTACATAACCATGCAATCGAAAATTAATCAAAATTGTACAGATGTCAGTCTGAAGCTTAGGACCAGTGAATAATTTGTCATTGAGTGAGGGTTGATTTGGAAGATGCCCGGAACCATTAAAAACGACCCTTAATTTACTTGTTAGACTTTCAGGTCTTAAAACACAATGATGCGATAAATAGTAAACATAAGGTGAATCGAAGTTATTCAATGGGACAGGTTCCATGTGACCGAGCTCAACAAATTCCTTCATAAAGGTGCAATATTGGTCATAAAGTTCAGGAGATTTTTGAAGCCTTCTTTCTAATGAATAAAACCTACTAAGAGCAAGTGATCTAATATTAGGAAATACAGGATTTTCTTCCTTAAAAGGTAGATCTACTACAAAGCGTCCTGATTGTTCACGCGTATAAGTATTCATAAACATATTTTCCACTTTAGCGTCATCAGGAGCTAAGCAAAAAACTTCAGGGACTGCTTCTAATTCCCAGAATTTCTTTATTTGCTGATCCAAAGAAACCGTATCTTCAACTTGGCAAAATAAAGAAGTAAGAGTAGGTGCCTTTGAAATATTTACTTTTCCCATAAGCACATAGCCAAATATAGTATTAATTGCATCAGGTTCATCTTGATTGCCGTAAATACGTCCATCCAAAAGAATTGTAGAGAATACATCAGCTCCTAAAAGAATGTCTATGGATCCTCTACGAAAGAAGTTATCATCTGCTAACTTTAAATTAGCAATATGGGGCCAAGTATTAACTTCTAAATTACATAAAGGCTGATCATCACATATTTTTGTCAAGACTAACGCATCGGTTGTCAAAATAGGAGAAGATTTACGTACTGGTTTAAAAGAAATGGTAACCCCACCTAAATTAGTGGTCGACTGCATAGAACCTAATCCTTGGATGTTAGCTGAAGTTTTCATGGGACGTAAACCTAAACGCCTAAGGGTCTTTTGACAGATGAAGGACGTCATGCTTCCCGAATCTAACAGACACCTAACAGGTTGGTAGTTACCGTGACAATCAAGCACCTCAATACATGCAGTGGAAAGCAAAGTACTTTTATCAGCGGAAGAAAAACACACAGAAACGGATGATCCAGTCGTTGAATTTAAAGTGGATGCCGCCGAATCTTGAACATTCTCTTCTTTCTTAGAAGAGGAGAAGCAAAGGAGTGTATGATGTTTTTTATGGCACGAGTGACAAGTCCATGTAGATTTGCATAGGCTAGAACGATGTGATCCAAGACAGTTAATACACATCTTGTTCTTTTTTATTAATTGAAATCGATCTACAGGAGATTTTGCCAAAAAAACGGAGCATTTATAAATGGCATGGGTATCATTAGTTTTACAGATAGAACATTTTGGTTCAGGTTCTGTTTGAGCAAGCAATGATGTAGATTTGGAAGAATTAGGTTTTTTAGAAAAGTTAGATTTTGGTTTAGTGTGAAAATCAATATTATCTAAAGCGAGACAACTTTGATTTAAAAAATCAATCAGTTTTTTATAGCTTGGGATGGTTGAATTATTATGAAAAAGCTCAAAACGTGTTACTAAAGAAACAGTTAATCGTTTTAAAATCATTTGAACAAGTATAAAATCCCAATGTACTGTGGGTAGTCCTAGCTTATTTAGAGATGCCACATTTTTCGAAAATGTATCTAACAACTTGCGTAGTTCTTTTGGATCTTCTGAAGTCAGTTGTGGTGAACTTTCAAGGTTATTCCATAAATTGGCAGCGATTACCCTAACATTATTAAACCTTTCACAAAGCAGATCATAGGCAATTGGATAATTGTTTGCTGTGATGTCAATATGATCCACAGCATCGCGCGCTGCACCCTTTAAACACGATAGTAACAAATTAAATTTGTCAATTGGTTGTAAGTAAGTAAGAGTATGAACGCGAGCATCAAACTGATCTATAAAACTTCTAAATTCAGTTATTTTTCCACTGAAAGATGGCAATTCCGGTTTTGGTAAATTAAAATAATTTATAGGTAAAGGATTTTGAGACTGTGAAGTTGATGTAGTTTGCTGACTTGATGTTGAAGATTTTCTAAAGGCTTGCACGTATGTTAATTTAATTTTATAATATAATTTGTCAAAATTACTACGGCAATCATCTTCGACTTTAAATAGCGCGTCCTCATTATCTTGCTCAGAAACTAACATAATTATTTTATTATGAAGATCATAAAAATTGTCACGAATTTTTTCCAATCCTTCATACATAACTTCCAAAACCGGGTAAAAATTCTTATCGTCAGCAGCTACTTTTAAAGCAACATCATGAATTTCAGTCATTTGTTGCACTTCAACTTGTCTTAAAGATTGATATTTTTTAATTTTATCTGCCATTTTGTAAATTTAAATGTAGAATTAATAAATTTAGAAAAATATGAAATTAGCGTTAGGAAATAAAATAGGTTCACCACACGAAAATTAATAAAATACAACCGCACTTTGTGCTAATAAAATAGAAAACTATGTCCTCTGCTATTTGAATATTTATAGACAAAAAATAATTGTAAAACATAAACCCTTTAAATAAAAATTACTGTGTAAAATAAACACACAGTTTCATCTATAATAGAGTCAACCTGTATAATAATTATTATAACAAAATTTGTCTATTGGCCGACGTTGACAATTTAATAATAATTACTTTTACATTAATGTGTTCCTTTTTTACTTAAAAAACAACATTAACTGAGGTATAGGTACCACTAACGATCGGCACAAACAAAAAACCAATGTACTAATTGATACGTGATTTTAATTTTGTAAAGAATATTTTATCGCCTTATGTTAAAGAATAACAAAAAATAAAGTCAAAGGAAATGCGGTTAAATAACCTGAATTTGATTCTGATCTTTGTAAATTAGCAAAGTATGACAATAAAATCAAACAATTCAGGTTTAAAAGAAACTTTCCCCGACTATATTACCCTCTTAGAAAAATGAAAAATGCAAGAAAAAAATATAGAAAATGGATCTATCAGGCTCGTAACGGATCAATAAATCATCTTGGAGGAGATTACTAACTCAGTGAGCTTTATTAGTGGACTGTTTAGCATAGGGTGAATTTAAAATAGAATAAAAAAAAATAACAGTAAAAAAACCAGACCTTAAAGTAAATTGTAATAAAAATATTTCCTACCTTGTCATTTCTCGTTGCACAAGCTGGAGCAGGCCTGCTATTTTTCGTACTGCTATTGCTGAGTAGTATAAAGTATAAATCACTCGCGAGGACTATATTGAGTTTCTATACACTTTTCGGAATGATTGTAAGTGACTGTTAACCAAGAGAGTTGGTTGGCGAATTGTCTTTTTAAAATGAGGCGAGTAGGCAGGTAATTACATACAAAAAACTTTAAGGTTTTTACTTGAAAATAATGATAAAAATTAATACATACTCACTGAATTAGGTATTGGCCTACTCGTATATACGGGGTGTCCCATAATATTGAAAAGAAAATGAATTAAAATATTCTTTACAAAAACAAGAAAATTAAAAATTGTTATTCCTACTTATGTGGACGAACCAATATAAATAGTATCAGTAAAAAAACCGCCAGAAAAAATCATAAGTAAAGTATCATCCTCCTCTTTACTAAACAATTCCTCGACTGTACTAAATATTACAATCATAATATAACAATATCGTTTAAAATCACCAAGCATAGCGTGTTACGTCTAGCGTAACTTAATAAAAGCGGAATATTAGCTCTTAGACCAAACGAAAGCACAAGTTGTGATCCATTGACCGTTATACACTAAGTGGGTCTGTTATTTGAACCAAACAAAACATTTACGTCAGTAACTATATTCTTCGTTTACTACTACTTACTATTACGGCCAGACAAGCGACAATTTACAGCGCAGTAAGAGCAGTAAAATGAAGCGCGAAAATGAGTCCCACGGTGAGTGGCGTGGATGGCCAGACTGAGCTGTAAAATATCGCGCAGCAACATCGAATGGGCCCATCTTCGACATCGTGTCGCAAAAGAATGGACCAGGGTCTAAATTTGTGGCTCATCTAGCCACAATAACGACCAAAAGACTGTATTTACATCTCGCGTCATGCCGTAAGTTAAGTAAATTTATTGAAAAATTCGTCTTGGTAAAAGGTATATTATTTTAAAAAGCCCCTAGAAGGACTACAAATGTAAAAACAAAACGGTTTCGCTCTGTAACAAGAGCATCATCAGTGTTACAAGAACATGGTGAGCCACCCAAAAATACAAAGGTAAATAACCTTTTAAAAATATACTAAAAGTCTTATATAATTGTAAACAGAGTATCCACAGGAATTATATCCATCCTTTGGATTTTACTATGTTTAAAATTATATAAGACTTTTAGTCTATTTTTAAAAGGTTATTTACCTTTGTATTTTTGGGTGGCTCACCATGTTCTTGTAACACTGATGATGCTCTTGTTACAGAGTGAAAACGTTTTGTTTTTATATTTGTAGCCCTTCTAGGGGTTTTTTTAAAATAATATAACTTTTAATAAGACGATTTTTTCATTAAATTTACTTGTAATTAATGGTATACAGCCAGCTACAGGAAATTCTTCCTTGTGGACATTTATATTGGCCGTAAGTTACATCCCCGTCTGGCCATGCTTTTTACTGCGCTTACTACTCTTACAGCTCCGTAAATTATCGCTTGTCTGGCCGTAGCCTTAGCCTAAGATTAATTTAACATTAATAATTTAATTATTTTTTCTTTCATATTGTTAATGTTCTTCTTCATAAACTGTCCAAAGTATTATTACTGTAACCTCATCGTTTTCTGACTTATAGTGTTGCAAAAAAAATTAATTTGGGATAAACAAAATAAATAACTTTTTTCTACAACCGTGTTAAAAATGCAATTTTTTGCACTCCATACGAGCGTTAAAAATGCTACTTTAAGGCACTAGTGCTTTAAAATTTTTATGGTACTGCAGTTCGTATTGACCGTATAGGCAATTTTGATGTAATGTCAAAAAATATAAAAATGGAATGTCAGTCAAGTTCAAGTAAAAGTTTTTGTAGATATTGTCCTGTAATTACGTTTGTAGAAAAATGTTGTATGATGTACGTATTAAAAAGTACATTTTTAAGGCACTCATGTGAATTGCAGAACTCGCTTCGCCCATTCTGCAAACTTTCACATGCGTGCCTTAAACGTGTACTTTTAACACTTATATAGTCGGTTCGCTAAACTCAGACGCATCTGGCTAGATATTTTAGTCGATAATTTTTTTGTTTTTTGCCAATTTTGCAAAAATTGACAAAATTACTAACTATTTAGTGATTATTAACTATTTAGTAATTATTTTTTGCCCATTTTACTAAAATTGGCAAAATTACCGACTAAAATATGTAGAAAGTTGCGTCTGAGTTTAGCGAACAGACTATAACATAAATAACTATTAAACTATTTGACCAATTGCTTTGAAATTTAGAATACAGTTTAAGCACCAGAAGTTTTAGCATTCCCTGTAATAAGAAGGTTCTAACTTAATGTTTACATAAGCTATGAATATATACAGGGTTTAACAAAAATGCAGGTCATAAATTTTAATTTAATCATATATTATTGGACCAATAGTTCGATTGAACCTAACGTACCTTTGTACAAATGTGCACATAAAAAAAGTTACAGCCCTTTGAAGTTACAAAATAAAATCGATTTTTTCCAATATATTGAAAACTATTCGAGATTTTTTATTGAAAATTAAAATGTGGCATTCTTATGACAGTAGTATCTTAAGAAAAAATTATAGTGAAATTTAGACACCCTATAAAAATTTTATGGGGGTTTTGTTCCTTTAATCACCCCAAACTTTCGTGTACGTTCCAATTTAATTATTATTGTAGTACCATTAGTTAAACTCAATGTTTTAAAAACTTTTATGAATCTTAGTACTTTTTCAAAAAGTCACTTTTTATCGGGATATTTTGCATATTTGTCAAATCCACCACATATTTGTATATACGATTATGGAGACTTGATAATAATAGGAAAATAGAAGCCACATCTCGATAAAGGTGCCTTATCGAAAAAATACAAGGAAGCAAAAAAGTTTTAAAAACACTGTGTAAAACTAATGGTATCGCAGTAATAGTTCAATTGGAACGTACACAACCAATTGGGGGGTTTAAAGGAACAATACCGCCATAAAATCTTTATGTAAACATAGCCGCAACTCGATAAAAACTGCTTTGTCGAGAAAATACTAGGAGCTAAAAAAGTTTTAACAATATTGAATTTAACTAATGGTATCACAATAATAATTTAATTGGAACGTTGGGGGGGGGGGTTTAAGGGAACAAAACCCCCATACAATTTTTATGAGGTGCACACATTTCACTATAATTTTTCATTAAGATATTCCTGCAATAAAAATGGCACATGTCCATTTTTAATAAAAAATCTCTAATAGTTTTCGATATATTGGCAAAAAATAGATTTTCATTTTGTAACTTCAAAGGGCTGTAACTTTTTTATGTGCATATTTGTACTAAGGTAAGTTAGGTTTATTCGAACTATTTTTGGTCCCAGAATAGGTGATTTAATTTATGACCTGCATTTTTGTTACACCCTTTATAAAATCTCAAAATTTATAACTTATTTTGCAATTTTCTAAGCAACAAGTAAGGATCGACATATTCAGCGAACGCCATATTGAAGTTTTTTATACCATTTATGAGTTTCTTACTCTCAAATTTGTTTAAAATGCTTCACTTTTTAGTAATAGACGAAAATCGCGAAAATTTGCCGTTTTTTGATATTCATTTGTTTATAACTATGTATATCATCACAATCGGCTGCAGGAAACATATAGGTTATTATATTAATATAGATGTTCATACTACTCAAAAAATTTGGTTTCGGCCTGTAGTCCAGAAGGAAATATTTGTGACTTTTGCGATGCATAAATCTTATTAATGTATCTGTAACTTGGTTTCTTATCTTTTTCCGTAAATTTCCTTGTCCCTTCAATATTTATCTTCAATAAACCACATTTTTGAAGCTCATAAGTTGGAAACTAAAATGTTTAAAGTTTTTACAATATCTTGAATTTGCCTTAGGTGAGCACCAATAGCCGACATTCCACTATAAAATATTTCTTCGAAAACGTATTTATCCAAAGCGTGCTTAGATAGTGTTCTACCGATTTGTTAACAAATACATAATATTTTTAAATATTTTCTTACCGATTAGCCTTAGTCGGTATTACAAAAGACCAAGAAATAATTTAACAATAATCAACTAACTGGTTAAAAAAGCGATTAACTTATGGCTCGTTACTTATGGCTAACTGACAATCAGCACGTGTACTTGTTGCCTTGTGTCGTAACGAAAGTAACAATTTAGAGAAACGCGTCTGTGATTGACCTAAGCATAGAAAACCTGACGGATTTATCCAATATGTAATAACCTCGGCTTACTTGCTGATTATGAACGATTTACAGCATCCGAAAAGATTTATGAATACATTGTTTTTCGTAAGAATGTATTTTTATTCACTGAAGACCTTATTTATAGCCTTCTGAAGATATACCCAATTTATTAAATTCACATTTATTGTTTTGTTTTAAAGAAAAAATTAGTGGGTTGACGTAACAATTCGAACATAATTTTAATAGCAATACGATTTAATGCAGTATCAAAAGTAATATATGTACTTAGAGAAATGGATACGCTAGAATGTGGAATATATTTCTTTTACATGAACTGTATGTAACTAGTACCGCTAATGTAAGAGTTATTAATGAGGTTTCAAAAAGGCTTCAAATTGAAATCTGGAGTTCGACAGGGATGTATAATATCCCTCAAGCTACATCTATTACACATCTCTGCCGAGAAACTATACGAGGAAGTAAAATTAAAAACCTGATATATGATATGCTGATGATAGAGCTATATTAGCGTCTTCACCAGACGAACTGGAACAAATTATGAATAAACTGGGCAAGAGAGTACGAAATATAGGAATGCGGAATACAATACGGAACAGAATATGGTTTAAATATAAGTATGTAACTATACAATACTAGACTCACCAACTAAAATAAACTAAGATATTTTTGATATATAATTAGAAAAAGATAAGCCCTGGAACGAATGATAGTTGAAGGCAAAGTAGTGGGCAAAATATCCAAGGGAAGATCAAATAAAGGACATACCTGGCTACCCATTCTCCGAAGCCAAACAACACTCACAGGAGATAGCTAATTGTGCATGTGCATGTGCATAGTGTTAGATAAAATAAGAGGACACCATATTATGGGGTTAAGCTCTTAGAATTTAAGGATTCATTTAGTATTTTAGTATTTAGTATTGATTTAGTATTTAGAATTTTAAGTCAAAGAAGGATTGATACTCGGTCAAGTGAGACCAGACCTCAATGGCATAAGCACAGCTTATTAGGTGTTTAAAAAAATCTTTTTCTAAGAACTATTGATTATTGTATATTTGCATACAAGGGAATCCAAACTATTCACGTTTTCACCTATAAACTTATAATAAAATATTGCAAGACAATATACCAGTGACAAATCCTCTTTCATAATTAATCGACATCCGTTTATAAATTATTTATTCGATTTTATGTAATTTTTTCGTGATAAACATTTTCTTAATGTTAACAATTATTCTTCGCTATGTGTCGATAAACAAATTATTATGAGAAATCGTGTTTTATATATTAAATGCATTGATATTCGTCTGTAATCAATTCCAATAATTGAAATGAAGATTATAAGTTTCTCAATGAAGATAACATCTATTTAAAAGTAAATCCAAGAAAGATCCAAGAATTAGTTAAATTGCAACATCCGTGTCTGCAGCTTGCACAATTGGAAGATTTGCTTTAATAAAGTTAAAAAGATCCTGTAATATAAGTATATCTAAAACATATTTATCAGGATTATTACCAACGGTCGTTTTTCATCACAAATACAAATGGTAATTATCTTAAGAAGTCGGTTTTTGTATATTTCTTCACCTGCTTCGATGCACGAAACAAGAGAAGTCAAATATGATCCAGGCAGATATAAAGTGATGACAATAATAATAAGAAGTAAATCCATAGAAGCAAAAGCTAAAGCAGCAATGGAAAGATGCTAAGACTTTGAGACTGTACAGTTAAAATATTATAGTCACATTGTAAATCGGAATGTTAAAGAGCTCACAGTTGGATTAAGACGGAGACAGAAAGGTTCAAGATGACAAGATGATGCTAAGGGAAGCATCATCTTGGACAGAGTTAAATAAGAAAGTGGGAAGACGATCTGAATATACTATTTGACAACCCAAAAGATATTGAACTAAATATTGAATTGGAAGAGGCCCAAGAATATTGGATAACACAGCTAAATAATGGCAAATAGCAGGTTCAGTTAATACAAAAGCAGAACTACTTTATCAATAGTAGACAACGAATCAATTGAAATATTCATAAAGGTACTCAACATATTTATACAACTCTGGAAAAATACCAACAAAACGCAATACAACCTTTCTCTTGATATAAAAGTAAAAATGCTATGATACTACAATTTTTCTGTTCTTTTTTGTGGTGTTGGTCTTGAGTTGCGAACTCTGAACGAAAATTGCTCAGTTTTGATGTGGATAGTGGAGATTACTTAATCCGCCAGTGGTCGCTATATGAGATTTTCTCTCACGGTTTCAGAAGATTGCGCACAACTTTTTTGAAGTTATACTTCTTTACGGGCGTAATGACGGTGAAATTTTATATGGTAAAACCTAGCGACCGGGCGCATGCGCATTATAACTTTGTTCTGATTGGATGTTCAAATGACATGACAAAAATTATCCAATATGGCAGCTGTGGCACAGCTGTGGGACTGTAGTTTGGTTATAATGTATGCTTGTTGCGTTTTAAAATTTGTAGGAAGAGAAACAACAAACAAAAAGTTAGTTAATGGTTATACTGCCTTTTTAAATAGTTTCCATATTATATTTTTGGACTTATTTACATAGAAGAGATGATTGTTGCATGCCAATGTGAAAGCTCATCAAACTGTGACTAGTATGAGTGCCGCAGATATCGCTTATTCAAAGCTAAAGAATCTTTCACTGGTAAGTGTTTTATAAATAGTTGATCAAATTTTGTTATGATATTTGAACATAGCCACTTTGCACGACGCAAGTGATTGCGAAATTTATTAGTCGTTATACGGGCTCCGATACCTACCTTGAACCTACCAAAATACATAAGTAGTATGTAATACTTTTATTTACATAATTTGATTACCATCAAAATTTCTATCAATATTCACCTAATATACAGTAGGAAAAATGAAAGAATACCCATGGACGAACATATAAAACACGCTGTATTTTCCTGTCACCGTGTCACACAAAAAATTGGCCAGCGCAATTACATGTAATAATTATTATTACATGTACTTGCGCTGGGCAATTTTCTTTGTGACACGGTGACAGGAAAATACAGCGTGTTTTATATGTTCGTTCATGGGTATTCTTTCATTTTTCCGACTGTATTGTTTTCTTACTCTATGTTTTGTTGTATTTTTTCAATTCTAAATCATTTCAATTCAAAATCAAAATAATTTGATTTACATAAGTTAAAAATGTCAAAAGGTTAATCTGTTTAGTTAGACGATCTTCGTACATAATGAGAAGCTGTCTCTGTGGCGAAGTTTTAATGCGAGTGAATCCCAATACAACGCAAATACCAGCCGCGTGGTCAGTTCGTTCGAATCCCAATAGAAACTTTTATTTTTTTATTTTTTTTTATACATTTTATATAAGTATATTTATAAGTATATTTATTATATAATTTTATTTTCAGAAAATACGTATTTAGTTAAAAAATTTTCCGACAATTAAGGTTCAGAAATCATTTGTGGCATTTTTAATGTGTTTGTGTGTGTTTTATTTTTTTATTATTTTAATTTTTGGCACTGTTTTAATAAAAATGTTTGAGAAGTAGTAAGTATAAATTAATTTAATATTTAAATAAAATATAAATAAAAAGTATATTAATTTCGTTTATAATCATACAGTGCTAGTCAAAAGTCCGTACCCCCCCTCGTATCTTTTGAACGGTTACACCAATAATAGTGAAATTTGGAAGGAGGAAATATACGGACGTAGGCTTCTTACCTAGTTATGACAGGTGACGTAATAGTGACAGATGACTTTACAGCGCCACTGTGCCAGATAATTTTAAATGGGACCTTATGGCAAGTGACACCTCGTTTGAAAGGTATTGCAAATACATATTTAGTCATACTAATTTTGTTTAAGTTTAAGCTAATTTTGATAAATAAATGAAATAAATATAAAATTGTACTTTCGCATTTAATTAATAAAAATTCAAAATTCCGCCTATGATTACTTGTCAAAAAGATTGACGTTGACGTAAAAACTACTAGAGAATTGAAAAACGTCAACTTTTTTGACAAAAAAACCATAGGCTGACTTTTGAATTTTTATTAATTAAATGCGAAACTACAATATTATATTTATTTAATTTATTCACCAAAATCAAAATAAACTTATACCCAAAAAAATTAGTATGACTGAATAGGAATTTTGAATACCTTTCAAACGAGGTATCACTTGCCATAAGGTCCCATTTAAAATTATCGGTCACAGTGGCTCTGTAACGTCATCTGTCACTATTACGTCACCTGTCACGACTAGTTAAGAAGCTTACGTCCGTTTATTTCCTCCCTCCAAATTTCACTATTATAGGTATAACCGTTCAAAAGATAAGAGGGGGGCTACGGACTTTTGACTAGCACTGTATAATAGAAGTATAACTTCTTACGTGCGTACAAAGTACACACTCATTCTTTTTTTTTCTGGGAAATTACACACGCTGTAGTTCCTTCTAGTCTTTTAACTATCCTCCTTCGACAATCTAATAGACTCGTCCGCTAAGATAGTGACTCAGTTTACTTAGTATCGCCATATTGTTGAGTCAGTGCGCTTCATGTGAGAGATTCTCTCATCAAGCGACCACCGGCGTCACAAACTGTGTATAAAAATTAATTTTATTTTTCCCCGTAAAACCTAAAATATTATCCTTTTATGATGTAATAAAAGGCGCCGTGGATGTGGTCGATAATATGAAAATCCTAAATTGGTTCACGGGTTGATTGTAGATGGTCACTTACCATATATATTTTTAAATGTTAAATATTGGCGGCATCAATAGTCACATTTTATATAAAGATAATAATAATAAAACAGACAAACGTTGTGTCTTTTTAAAGCAAATGGCTTTATCGTTGATGAAACCTCATCTTTTTTGTAAAATTTTGTAAAGAAAGGCAAAAGTTGTATATGTGAGAGAAAATCTCACGCGCGACCACTCGCGTAACAACCTACCTAGCGACCAATGCCGGGTTAAGATCCCGTGGACTAACCAAGTCACAAAGTGATGAGGAAGATCCTCAAAAGAATGAAGAAGAACTAAGAGACGTACAAATGCTGACTATCGTCAAATCTTGAAAGCTACAGGATTTCGGACACGTTATGCGAAATACAAATATTTGTAAAACAAGGTCTAGGAAGAAGAGGAACATCCTGGTTAACGAATCTTAGAAAGCTGCACAACATTATTTGTGTAGAACATTTCTGCAGATTATTTTTTGTGCATAGGCCACGGAGAAGAAGAAGAATGCTTGTATAGAGCTCTAAAAAGACTTTGATTTTGTCAATATTTTAAGGGCAACAAGAAAAACTACTTTAACCGATTTTTCATAGATAACTCAAAAACTATAAGTTTTTACAAAAAAGTTATTATTGCCAAAATTGAAGCTAATAAAAAATTAAATAAACTTCTTACTAAAAAAAACCGTTTTATACTAACTAAAAGTGAGTTATAGGCAATTGAATGCATATTTTTCTGGGCGAGTACCTAAATCTAAGTATTCAAGCTTAAATTACGGGAAAATGATGCATTTTATAACATAAATGTATTAAACATTTTTTAAATATTATACTTAGAAATATCTATCAAGTAAGATACCGGACAAGATAATAGCATTAAAAGTTATGCTCCAAAAATTTTTCAAACTTTTTCTTTTAAAAATTTTTCAAAAAAATGTTATCGTTTTTTTGTAATAACTCCGTCAGTTTTTAAGATATCAGGTTCGCCTAAAAACCTTTTGAAAGCTAATTCCTAGGGCTATTAAACCACATTAAAATTAGTCTTTTAAACCTCTTACTTTTTTCAAAATCAAAGATTAAATGGCCACGGTTACATGGTTCTCGCAGAAAAATTTAAGCTTTAAACGTTTCTATCTCGGTTATTTTTCACCCTACAGAAATGGTAAAAAAGGTATAATATTTGATATAGAAAAATCTAAAATTTGGTCATTTACCATTTTTTACGTATATTGAGTATTTTTATAGTTCTTATCAAAAGAACATGAAAATGACGATAATTTTAAAAATATTGATTTTTTAAATTACATTTGTTAAATTAAAATTAATAAAAAAATTAAATTAAAATTAATTGTTAAAATCATTACGTATGCTAATACAAAGAAATTTTTGTAAGGATTACTATAAATTTTAATTTTTGTTGAAATGGCGTATGTTTTATTTTTCACTTTTTCCTAAAACATTCTAAAGGGTTCTTCATCATAACTTGCTTAATTTTGATGCTATTAACTTCTATTTTGATAATGCTAGCAGGTATATTTTATAAGATGTATCGTTTGCCTGTTATTTTAGCTTGAATACTTAGATTTGAGTACTCATCGAAAAAAATATACATTCAATTACCCATAACTCGTTTGAATTAACATTAGTTTAGTATTTTGAGTGAACAGTGTATTCAATTTTTTATTATCTTCAATTTTGGTAAGAATAACTTTTTTGTAAAAGCTAATAGTTTTTGAATTATACGTGAAAAACAGCTTTAAAACATGCAAAACATGCATTGTTTTACGAAAAATAATAATATCTTTGATCTTTAATAACTCAAAAAGTATTGATTTTTGTTAATAACTTACTATAACAAATTTTGCTTAGAATTTCTCCCTCTATCGATTTATGGTATTATTTTTAATAAAATAATTTTCACTCCAGAAGACGGGTGGCATCCACCACCAGGGTAAAAGTGCAAGTTGGCATCATGTCACCTTTGTTCCTTGAGGTATCCTCTAACTACTCACCAATTTTCATGAAAATCGATGGAGGTTCAACGAAATCGGAGGTGAAAATCTTCAGTGACTGCACTACAATGCTTTATTTATGTTAATGTTATGGTTCACGTATTAAATAATATTTTTTTCAAATGTTGAATGGGTTGCATATGTGAGTTCATTTTAAATGAAGTAAAGAAACACAGACTTACTCATAATCATTTAATTATACTTCGACGACCGTTTTCGATCTCTACAATATTCAGATCATCTTCAGGTCGGCGTTACAAGTAGTTAAATGCTACAATTAAAGAAAGCCAGAGTTAGGGTTTGTTTACTATGGAGACCAAAGGATGGTATCGCTAGTATCCTACTCTTAATTTTGGTGAACGCGCGTATTTAAAATAATGCATCTGCGATCTGGCGATCGATAATATGGTACGAGCAGTACGAGGGATACCAGGGAGCGAGGGTCGGCACCTCGTCATGAGCACAACTTTATCGACCATCGCATCCACCATCGCTCCGCACATCGCATCGCATCGACCATCGTTTGACCATCGCATCGACCATTGCATCGAACATCGCATCGAACATCGCATCGACCGTCGTATCCACCATCGCTCCGCACATCGCATCGCATCGGTTATCGCATCGACGATCGTTTGACCATCGCATCGATCATTGCATCGACCATCGCATCGACCATTGCTTCGACCATCGCATCGAGCATAGCTTCGAGCATAACATTGAGCATAGACTCGACATTCGCATCGACCAGCGCATCGACAACTGCTTCGAGCATCGCATATAGCATACCTTTGACCATCGCATTGAGCATAGCTTCGAGCATCGCATCGAGCATGGCATCGACCATTGCTTCGAACATTGCATGGAGCATAGCTTGGACTATGGCGTCAAGTATAGCTTCGAGCATCGCATAGAGCATAGCTTCGAGCAAAACACTAAGCATTGAATTGACCCTTGCTTCAAGCATTGCATCGAGCATGGCTTTGACCATCGCATCGAGCACAGCTGTGAGTATCGCATAGAGCATAGCATTGATCATCGCGTTTAGCATAGCTTCGAGCATTGCATCGACCATTGCTTCGAGCATAGCATCGAGCATTGCATAGAGCGTAGTTTGGACCACCGCGTCGAGCATAGCTTCGAGCCTCGCATCGAGCATAGTTTCGAGCATCGCTTCGAACATAGCTTCGAGCATCGCATCGAGCATAGCTTCGAGCATTGCATCGCGTCGAGCATAGCTTCGCGCATTGAGCCCTTAGGGTTTGTTCACTACGAGGCGCCAAGCCTTACACCGATCAATGTATCGTACCCATGTATCCAATACCAGGTATGTATTGGATACACGACCCTTAAGTTGTGCTCATGACGAGGTGCCGACCCTCGCTCCCTGGTATCCCTCGTACTGCTCGTACCATATTATCGATCGCCAGATCGCAGATGCATTATTTTAAATGCGCGCGTTCACCAAAATTAAGAGTAGGATACTAGCGATACCATCCTTTGCTCTCCGTGGTGAGCAAACCCTTAGGGTCGTTTCACTACGGAGAGCAATGTATTGTATCCTTGCCTTGTATCTATTGTTGTCGTCCCCCTTCGTATTTACTCAGTGTTTGTTGTACGTTTGCCGACAGTATAATATGTAAATGTAAAGACTGAAAAAGTTTTGTACACACTTATGACAACAGGTAAAAGGGGGAGAAGTGTACTTTTGAAGTGTGTAAAATTAATAATTCTTAGCTGAGCGCTTTCGGCTTATAAAGCCATCTTCGGAGCTATGGTCAAAAAGGTCAAAATACCACTATGAAGAGAGATGGATCCCATGTATGATATGAAATACTTCTATTTCTTATGTAGTTTTTTATTGGTTGGAAAAACCTTGTCTGTCTGTTTAAAAAATTGTTCAATTTGCCGCTGGTTGTTTTTGTATCCAGAAAAGTTAAACATTAAGAACGAGCACAAAGGACTTTCACACGAAAATTACATTATATATAAAACGAATATTTGATCATGGTAAGGTCAAAAAGACCTTACCATTTGAATACTGCGGTGTCAGATAGCAGAATGGTCGCCTCGCATGGAGGATTTGCGAGACTGTCATTAAAAATCCTCCATGCGAGGCGACCATTCTGCTATCTGACACCGCAGTATTCAAATGGTAAGGTCTTTTTGACCTTACCATGATCAAATATTCGTTTTATATATAATGTAATTTTCGTGTGAAAGTCCTTTGTGCTCGTTCTTAATGTTTAACTTTTCTGGATACAAAAACAACCAGCGGCAAATTGAACAATTTTTTAAACAGACAGACAAGGTTTTTCCAACCAATAAAAAACTACATAAGAAACAGAAGTATTTCATATCATAAATGGAACCCATCTCTCTTCATAGTGGTATTTTGACCTTTTTGACCATAGCTCCGAAGATGGCTTTATAAGCCGAAAGCGCTCAGCTAAGAATTATTAATTTTACACACTTCAAAAGTACACTTCTCCCCCTTTTACCTGTAGTATAATATGTACCTGTATTGGATACATGGGTACGATACATTGATCGGTGTAAGGCTTGGCGCCTCGTAGTGAACAAACCCTTAGAGTTATTTATTTTTTTCAAATATTCATAATACATATATTCAAAATAACTGTTGCTTGCTTTGTATTTATTTGTTCTTAATTGTTACAGATTACTGCCACTGACGCTACTGTCAGTACTGGTGTCACCTCAATCTAGTCTAAAGCCATACGAATACAACTTAACACAGTACACAAAGACACTGCCGGATGATTTGCGACCGATCGTCCAAAAAGCACTTTCAATTGAACGTCAAGCCACAGTTAACGGAAAATGGTCAAGTTCTTTATGTCAGCAAGAAGAATCCATAGAATGCCCGCCTATGAAGTTTAGGAAACCTTCGGGAGAGTGTAATAACGTTCGTCATCCGAAGTGGGGAAATAGAGGGCAGAAGTTTTTGAGATTGCTACATCCCAGTTATGCTGACCGTAAGTATTGCTTCCAAATTAATGATTTAAATTTTTTGGATCTATTTAAGGAGCACAGTTTTTTATTATTCCATTGGCTCATGTTCCAATCTTGATCATCTAGTTTTCTCTTTACACGTTTTTATTTCTTCTCGATCTCAAACTTCTGCAATATGTATTCATATATAGTCCAGAGAAATAAGGTTTACGTGGGACACTTGAGCAGCCAGGTTGCAAATGGGTTTTTTGGGTACTTTATACCTAATACATTATAAATACAAAAATGCCTGTCACAGTTTGGACGAGAAATTTAGTTATTAACAAGTAATGGTCAAAAATGGCAGTTTTTTCGTTTAAATCGCTACAGGTAAAAATAGGGTAATTGTATAAATTATTTAGAGAATTCGTATTTTAGTAGATCAGCCAAGGTTTAAAATGGCACTTTTTGAATTTTGATCCGATCATTTTTTGCTTCGGAAATGGCAATATAAGACTAAAATTTCAAAAATAAAAAATGTGCTATAACTTTTGCGAAAATGGCCTTAAGACTTTTGTATTGCACGAAAAGTTGAATCGAACATTCCATATAATGCACAAAAAATTTTAAGATGATTCGTCAATTAGTTTAAATTTTATTCAATTTGTTTATTGCAAAGAGATTTTTTTTTCTTAATGTTATTGTTCAGAAAATAATAATGACACAGCAATTCTGTGAAAACCACATGCAAGAAGAATAGTTATATTTTCAAAGTGTTAAAAATATCATTAAAAATTCGTTTTTATCACTCCGAAAAATTTTAGTAAAATAGAGTCATTTTTGGTTTATAAACAGTTTGAGTAAGTTTTGTTAATATTGACTATAGAATACATCTATTTTAGGATTTCAAAAGCAGACATTTTTACACGAATTTTCAGAAAAAAACTTGTTGCTTAGGTTAATTAGACTCAAAGTTAGCCACTTTTATTATTTAATTCGCAGTTACTTATATATACATTAAATTCTCCTGTAACAGTGTTAGTTACCATACTACTCCGAAACGGCTTGGCCGATGTTTATGAAATTTTACAAGTATATACTATAGGTGGAGTATATACTGAAGAAGAGGTTTCAATCAATTTTTTATACCCAAGTTATAAGGGGGGGCAGCCCCCTGACATTTCATTTTTATTTTTTTGGACAAAATTATCTACCTTAATTTTATATGATGTAGAATTAAAAAATACATACAACCCTTAATTTTCACTCTTTTATCACCAACCCCTATTTGTTAATAGCCATCTATATATTTACATCTATAAAATTCTCCTGTCACAGTGTTAGTTTCCATACTCCTCCGAGACCGCTCGACCGATTTTTATGAAATTATATATGTATATTCGGTAGGTCTTAGACTCGGTCGTAATCTATTTTTCATATCCCTGAGTGATAAGGGGAGTTCCCCGTAACATTTTGTAATGTTAGGTGGGGATGTGTGTACATAACGTACTCTCTAAGACTACGAGTACATACAAATTAAAAAAATTATGATCAAAATCCATCAACAAGCTCCGGCGATATTAATCGCAGCATATTTTTACAGAATCAGTTTCATTTTTTGAGTGCACGGATTTTGTTAATTCCCCTCCACCGACCACGAATTAATTCCGTTCGGACGCCATTTTTAAAACTTTATTAACCACTCTGTTAAGGTTCAAAGTTTACTCAGACTTTTACAAATAAACTATATATCTTCAACTTCAAAGTAGCCCAAGTTAGGTTACTTAATTGTTATAAACAAAGTAGCCGTCAAATAAATAAAAAAAGTGGCTAACTTTGACTGTAACTAATCTAGGCGAAAAGTTTTTCTTTGAAAATTATTATAAAAATACCAGTTTTTCAAATCCCATTGTAGTTTTAGCCTCAGTCATTATTAACAAAGTTATTCAAATTGTTTATAAGCCAAAAATGACTCTATTTTAGTAAAATATTTTCTGAGTGATAAAAATGACTTTTCAATGATTCTTTTCAATGCTTTGAAAATATGACTATTCTTCTTTCATATTGTTTTCACATAATTGCTATATTATTATTATTTTCGTATATAATATCACAAGAGAGAAAATTTTGCCGGCAATATTTTCGACTGGTATGAAAGTTTGTTGTCTGGCAATTTTCGCGAATTAAATTTTGACTTAAATCACGAGACGTCAGTCGAGTGATTTTGTCAAAATTTCATAAGCGAAAATTACCCAAAGGCAACGAACTTGAATGAAACCAGGAGAAAATTTAGCCGGTAAATAATTTCCTCTCGAATGATATTCGACAAGACTATTTCACGAGACAATTAATGCACCATATCAACGAAATATAATCTTTATTTATTTGTTATTACCAGACACTTTCGTGACGGATCTGTCATAATTTTGTCGCTGAGATTTCACGCCGCTAAGGAGTTTTGTCAGTAGGAAACGAAGCGTTGCTATGCCGTTTTATCAGTTAAAAACAGTCTAGTGAAATAGTCTGAACAATAACATTGCGAGAAAAAAGCACTTTGCGATAAACAAATTGAATAAAATTTAAACTAATTGACGAATTTTCTTAAATTTTTTTGTGCATTGTGTGGACTATTTTACTCAAGTTTTCATGCAATATGAAAGTCTTAAATTCATTTACGCAAAAGTTATAGCAAAATTTTTTTTTCGAAATTTTAGTTTTATTTTGCAAAATCCGAAGCAACAAATGATCGGAGCAAAATTCAAAAAGCGCTATTTTAAACCTTGGCTCATCTGCTAAAAGAAAAATATTATAAGTAAGATATTTAGACACCCTATTTTTACCTGTAGCGATTTAAACGAAAAAACTCCCATTTTTGACACTTATTTGTTAATAACTAAATTTCTCGTCCGAACTGTGACGGGCATTTTTGTATTTATAATGTATTAGGGATATAGTACCCAAAAAACCCATTTGCAACCTGGCTGCTCAAGTGTCCCGAACATGGTATATTTTTGTCTTATTTCCCTGGTGTAATATATTTTAAATAGTATCGGTAGAAGGTAGGACCCTTAGATCAATCCCTGTTTACCATGTCTGTGATATATAGGTATACAGTAATGAGTGTTCTTATAACCGGTAAAATAACGTAAAAGATAGACAACATAATCCGTTGTGAAATAAAAAGAGATGAAAATAGTAGAGGTGGGAAATTATCGGTGTTCACCTATAAAACATTACCACTTATCTTAGTTTCCCACCTTTATACGTTAGCTAAGAGCTAATTATAGCTCATATACCCATGATTTATATCTCCACACCATACAGTTTTTTAGTATTATGTATATATTTTTGTATGTAAAAAAAAATACAGCGGTCATTTGCCTTATTTATCGGCACACCCTGTATGTCGTCAATGTCGAAGCGGCAAAGTCGTGCCTTTTCTGGCTGGCAGACTAAACGAACAATAACATCATCGTTTTCATCATCGTTAACGTCGGCGTCGTCGTCGGGAATGCCAGTCACAATAATCACGTGAAGTGCTGTAAGCTCTTTACTTTCTCCTTCAAAGGCCGTCCAACCTGAGACTGGAGAAATTGTCGTAATACCTATCTACCACTACTCTCCTACTTTTTTCGACCAAACAACTTTTGAGGAAGGTATAGATATCATTTCCTCGTTTATTTATCAAGAAAGTAAATGTTTAAACCTCGTCTACTTGTTTTTGTACTATCTCTTGCTATAGTGATGTTAAAACAACCCGATGCAGAGACGGACGTGCGTCTAGGATTACATCTTCAAAAATTTGCAACAATATTTCTTTTAATAAAAGACCTACTTAACAAAAACTACGACAAACCTCTATAGGGCAGTCAATGAGGGTATTTGAAGGATGGAATAGCATCTCTCTTATCTATTTACGTGATATTTTCACAGTAAGTAGGGAATAGTTCAAGGAACAAAGTCTACCCTATGCCGATGTGCGCTTTTATCTTGGGGGTGGTTCGCACCCCTTCTCGGGGGTGAAAAATGTTTTGGTTAAAATAGCCGCGGAAGAGGCTAGAGAACCTAATTTTAAGCAAAAACTGTTATATAATTATTTTTCGAAAACTCATTTTGAGTTATTCGTGGTTGAAAATTGGCCGTTTTCATTGAAAAATGACACCTTTTCGAAAAGATTTTTGCGAATACCTTAAAAACTATGCATCTAACAAAAAAACTATATAAAATATTTCTGTAGGTTATAAAAAAAACAAAGACATTCGTTCCTTCTTAAATCTTCTAGTTAAAATACAAAGAGGGATATGGTAGATAAGAAGAGTTTGTTTTTTGCTGCATGCTCAAATCGATGTATTCAAGTTGAAATAACAGAGAAACTGTCGATTTTAGGTGTATAATAATACTAATAACTTTTGTAGTGCTTGAAAAGACCTTTAATATGAGCTATATTAAAGGTCAATTACATTAAAACTAAGTGAGATATTCTGCAAAATAGTTGATGACTAATGTATTTTAAAAAGAAATGAGAAGTGTATTTACTTAACCCCTCATCCATCAGAATTTAAATACATCATTTTTCTTTTACAATACGTTTTATTATAGTGTTATTTCTATGTTCAAAAAGTTGGACTGGATTAAAAAGATGGTTTTTGAAAAAAATAAGATCAAATTATAAAGCGCATTTTTAAATTTTCTTAAAAATCTTCATTTTTCTGCATATATCTCGAAAAAGATAAAAGATACGAAAAAAAGGTACCACACAAAAATGTAGGACTTTTTCAGATAAAAATTTCCTTTTTATTTTTCATTACTGTATCTTTTATCATTTTCGGGTTACATGGAGAAAAAGGAAGATTTTTAAGAAATTTTAAAAATGCGCTCAATAATTTGATCTTTTTTTTTAAACCATTCATTTTAAACAAGTCCAACATTTTGAACATAAAAATAACACTATAATAAAAGGTATTGTAGAAGGAAAATGATGCATTTTCATTTTGGTGGATGGGGGTTAAAATTACTTCTCATTTTTTCTTAAAATACATTAGTTATCAATTTTGTTGGCAGCATATCTCGCTTAGTTTTAATGTAATGGACCTTTAATACAGCTCATTTTAAAGGTCTTTATAAGCACTACAAAAAGTATTAGTAGCTTTATACACATAAAATCGACCGTTTATCTATTATTTCAAGTTGAATACACCAATCTGAGAATGTACCAAAAAACAAACTATTTTGTCCTACCATATCTCTTTTTGTGTTATAACTAGAAGATTTATGAGGCCAAGTGTCTCTTTGGTTTTTTTATAACCTAAAAAAACGTAAAAAATATAATTTTTTTAGTTAGATGCATAGTTTTTCGCAGTTTAGTTAGATGCATAGTATTCGTAAGAAACCGTTCGAAAGGGTTTTTATTATGTTTCAATGAAAATGGTTAATTTTCAACCACGAATATCGCAAAAAGTATTGAGTTTTCAAAAAAAATGATATAACAATTTTTGCTTACAATTAGATTCTCTAGCGAATTCCGTGGTCATTTTAACCATAAAATTTTCCACCCCTGACAAACGGTGGGAACCACCCCCAAGATAAAAGCATACATCGTTATAGGGTAGACTTTGAATTAGGAGATAAGTAGAGGCTAGGCCCAAAATTTCATTAAAATCCATGCAGTAGGATAGAATTCGGAGGTAATATCCTATTCTTGCTCCCATTGACTGGCGTACTAATATTTAACCTGATTTACAGTAAAAAAACAATTCTTTTGTATTATTCTTTAATGTGACTTTGTTATATTAAAGTTTTAAATGTGGCATTAGCCTTGTTTAGGAGGGGTCATTTTGTAAGTAAAATACAAAATTTCTCTCCCCAAGTACATTTCTTTTTCCCGAAAGGACAATTATATTACAGCACCCGTATTATAGCATCGTATTCTGGGATTCTTCATGCAATAAAATTAGCCAAAAACCAAGATATCTATTGGACCAGACAACATCCCAGCTGAACTCTTAAAAATGATACAGGAGAACCACGTCAGTACTCTAGTTAAGCTTTTTAATGACGCGTATACTGTATACTACTGCTGAAATACCTTAAGCAGGGCCGTCTTAACCCGGGGGTGCAAGGGGTGCGAGGAACCCGGGCGCCAAGTCCAAGGGGCGCAAGCCGAACACTTGCTAGACTCAAATTTGCGCATTTTGTACATAAAAATCTACATATAACAAAAACATACAAGTGCACTTTCAATATTTTTTACAAGCGCTATTAATGTTTACTACAACTATGATAAATATGCATTTATGATTATGAAATTTGAAACCTATTTAGATCATTCCCACAATAATTTCAAAAAGGTGACGCGTACACTATTTTGACCAATATTGAATGTCCAGTGATAATGAATCACCATCTTTGTAAAAATTATTATCAGTGTATCCGATTCTACTGACAAAAGTATAATTGCCGTTTGGGGAGCTATGTATGTAAAAACGACGCATTCGAAATATGTATTATATTTTATGTAGTAGGTATTTTTTAAAGGTGGCATGGCGGTATAATCTTTTATAATAGGAAAATATAAATACTGATTTTCAAAAACCTAATTTTCTTCATTAAGGCACACTTAATTTCTGTAAAAAAATATGTAGAATTTATCGAAATAATAATATTTATGTCATACCGGTTTAATAATATTGTGTATTTATTACTTAGTTACGAACTACATAATGGTATATTTTATGCCCACGCGGAAATAAAGAAAATATTGCAATAGGAAACAACAAAAATCAAACATTTACGCATTCAGTATGATTTTCTGCCATCCATTGTTAGTCGCTTTTTTGGCTTTTTTTACTATTACTTCAGAAATATCGAATTTCTCTTACATTCTGACTTTGTTTTGACAATGTCACATAGAAAAACTTTGTTTACGTTAATAACAAATTGCTAACCAACATCACTTTCCTAACAACGGTATTTTTATATATAATATTATTACATTATATTTTATATATATACATATTATACATATTATACATATTATACATATATATATATATATATATATATATATATATATATACATATTATATTTTATATATAATATTATTATATTTTAACATTACAAAATTTACCAGTAAGAGGAACCAGTCAAAGGTTGTATAAATGCCTCTGCCGTGACATGGTACAATATTTTAGCAAATTTTAATATTATCAGCAAAACTGTGTAAAACGACCGATATTATTATTTCGGAAGCTGTTTATGGAAGCTGGAAGATGCTTGATCAAGTTAGTAAAGATTTAACCAACAATCGCACTGACACTGCGTTTGAGCAGATATCAATTGACTCGGTAGCAATTCCTAAAAAACTAGATTGCAAAACTAAATTTTCTAAAACTGTTCGTCCACGTCCCCGAAAAAGTCATTTCAATTACGAGGCTGCAGACAAGCCTCTTTTTAGACCCAAAACTAAATTTTAGATTTAACTTCTATTATTATTTATTGGACATTGCCATCGCAAAATTAAATGAAAGGTTTGAAATGTTGAGAGAACATAATTATAATTTTTCTTTCGTGGAAAGTAGGTATATTGAGTTGGAGAAACTGAGAAGAAAACTTAAAAAAAAACAATGTTAAAATTTACAAAAAAAAAGCGCGTGGAAATAGATCTGATATAGATGGTGAAAATCTAATCCATTAGTTACAATTATTACCAATATTTTTTATAAATATAGACACAACTCCACTCGATATTAGTTAGATATTCTAATAATTTAGTCTCTGTTTTCCCAAATCTTTCTACATGTCTAAACATATATTTAACACTTCCAGTAACAATAGCTGAAGGAGAAAGGTCTTTTTCTAAACTTACGTTGATCAAAAATTATCTGTGCTCAACAATGGACCAAAAGAGATTAACAAACTATCTATCTATTTACGGGTACAATTGTACAATAATTATTCAATTACAAATGAATCACCATTTTCAATTTCGTTACAACACGAAACTACAGCCGCATCATCATTCCAGTTCAATCAGAGAGTGCATCAAGCACCTCTACCGGTTTCAAAACTTATTAGTCTCTCATCAGGAGGCACATATGCTGCTCTCTCTGACCCAACTAGGACAAACCCCGGCGTGCAGTCACGGATTGCAACGAACGAAATGGCATGGATACCCTAGCGGCAACTGCTATCAAAAAACTAAGTTTTCAATCTAATAGCACATAAAACAACATCCAAAAATGTTATTCTACATCCTACCAGACTGAAAACAATGGGAACCTTCTCTGGTAACACCTCCGAGGCTTCTACAATTTGCAAGCCATAATGGATGCTGAGACTAAGGAAGATGAGGGAATTTTACAATTTATAATTCACGTCCCATCTGCTCAGCGCGGTAAAGTTCCAACGAGAATGGTTCCCTTCGTACTCTAATCGGAGTAAATGTAAATCACAAATGAATAACCATTTTAAATTTCGTTACAACACGAAACTACAGCCGCATCATCATTCCAGTTCAAGCAGTTGATAGAGTTCAAGCAGTTCAGTTCATACAATTATTCAATTGTTAACAGCATATTGCCGTATTCCCGTCATTCTTTGCCAAACCTCTCTGTTCAAGGCATCGTCTTCTCGTAAATTGCGGTCATACATTTATCTCCTGATGCTCTCATTCCATGACCTTCGCGGTCTACCCCGCTTTCTTCTTCGTGATGTCCCGCTTTCTTCCAGCAGATTAACAAACCTGGCTTTAATAAGTATAGAAAAGCAAGTAAGAATAGATATCACCGAATCAATAAAATCTTTTGCCAACTTAAAAGCTAGAAAAGTTGACTTTGATATACTATATTTGAAAAGTATGGTATAGTGTTATAAGATTGATCTTTTTTGAATACTGAAACCATGTTTTTTAATACAATATAAAAAAGCAAACATACCTAATTAGTTTTAATTTTAGCGTACCTTTAACCTATATAATATCATTGTCAATGAAGCCACTGACCGCATGTCACGTTCAAAAAATTTTTTGATTAGGGGCTTTCCTGAAACTACAGGAGACGCACAGAGTAAGAAAGATCATGATAAAAATAAAATTAATTTGGCCCTGAAAGTTATCGGATGTCTAGAAAGCCCTGTAACATTTTATAGAGTAGGTAAACCCAGTCAAAATGGACGTTATCCTCGCATGATAAAGGTGATAATGGGTTCTGAACACCACACTCGACAAATTCTTCGTAACAAAAATAAACTTTTAGAAAACAAATCCACCGAAACTTATTCCTTTATTGATGACAAGACACCTATGCAGCAACTTCGATTAAAGGAACTTCGAACTGAACTTGAAACCCGTAAAAGTAATGGAGAAAATGACCTTACGATTAAATATATATGAATGGCAGTCCAAAGATCGTGACATTTCGTTCATAATTCTCTTGCACCAAAATTTACAGATTGGCTTCTTATGTATACAAATCTAAACTCTCTTTTATCCAAATTTAATGAATTTATAAGTACTGTTCAACTTTTAAATCCTCATATTATTCTCCTAACAGAAACATGGCTTAATTCTTCAATTCCCGATACTATTGTAACCATTGATAATTTTACTATATTTCGCAGAGACAGAGGTACTGGTCGGGGGGGAGGAGTATGCATCTATTTAGCAAATGAAATTACTAATATTTTTTCAATAACTAATAAAACAATAGACTTGCCAGGTATAGAAATTATCCATTTACTTGTTACTAACAATTCTTTTACATTTAATATAGTTTGCATATACCGACCTCCGGATACAGTACTTACTGAGGACAATATACTTATTGACAAACTTGAGGAATTATCATCCCTTGAAAATCTCATTGTCGTTGGAGATTTCAATTTTCCTGAGATTAGCTGGCCGATTATTTCCAAAACTGACACTATTAACTCCCAAAATTTGTTTAAAAACTTTGTCATGAACTCAAACTTAATCCAACTAATAACTGAACCTACAAGGTTTAGAGTTAATAATCATCCTTCAATTTTAGACTTATTTTTTACAAATGATGATCAATTAGTTTCTACACTTGATGTGTCCTCTCCTGTGGGTATTTCTGACCACTCACTTATTACTGCTCACATTCAATTTAATCTAACACCACTTTGCAAAAATAATCTCGTAACGTATGCCACTACTGATTTCTTTACTGTTAATTTTGTTTTGTCCCAGATAGACTGGCAATCTATTTTTCTTAATCACCCAGATCCATCGTCAATGTGGGACTCTTTTCTTCATACTGCTATTAAAACAATTTCTGATAATACAACTGAACGACAAATATACAAAAATCGATTAAAATCTTGGATTAACCTCTCAGCTATCCGCTTAATTCGACATAAACGAAAGCTTTGGCGAACGTATAAACTTACTGGTTCCCTGTATGATTTTCTCGCTCATCGTAATTTTTCTAACAGAGTCAAACAATCGTTGCTAAACCTAAGAACAGAATATGAAGAATCTATCATATCTAGTGGTAACAGTAAAAAAATTTATCGGTACATTCGCACATCTTTATCTTCTAAAGTCTCCATACCATTACTTCAAAAAGATGATGGGTCCATATGTTCTTCTAATAATGAATCTTCGGAATGTTTATCCTTATTTTTTTCTCAGGTTTTTACAGACGAACCAAATGACACCATTCCTCAAATAATGAGTCCACGTCTCCTTACAACTCTTGATAATATCTCTTTTACTCCAGATGTTATTAAACAACATTTGTCGAAACTACGCAATAATTCATCACCTGGATTAGATGGACTAACTTCTTTTTTCCTTAAACAGTGTGCAGAGTCTGTAGCCATACCTATATCCTTTATAATGAATACTTCTTTTAATCAGGGTTCTCTTCCCTCGTCATGGAAATTGGCTTCGGTTACTCCTATATTCAAGAAAGGAAATAAACTTGACTGCAATAATTATCGTCCAATCAGCCTAGCTTCTATTGTCGGCAAGGTCATGGAATCCATTATTTCTGAAGCTATGTCTGAATTCCTCCTTCAAGAAAATGTCATCCCTCACCAGCAGCATGGTTTTATCAAGGGTCGTTCAACGATCACAAACTTACTTCATTGTATAAGTGACTGGTCTTCATCTTTAAACAATCGACATCCTGTTGATGTAGTCTATTTAGATTTCTCCAAAGCTTTCGATCGTGTTCCCAAACGTCGATTACTAGCTAAATTGGATCACTATGGTATCCGCGGAAAATTAAACTTTTGGATTCAAAATTTTCTATCAGACAGGTACTTCCGAGTTCGTGTTGGGGAAGCTTATTCACTGGACAAACCAGTCAAGAGTGGAGTTCCACAAGGATCAGTACTTGGACCACTACTATTTTGTATATACACTAGTGATCTTCCTCTTGTTGTATCCAGTAAGGTTTCCATTTACGCAGATGATACTAAATTATATGTGAATCCAGTTATTGACCAACATGTTCTTCAAACCGACCTTGACGCAATATTCAAATGGTCCTCAGAGTGGTTACTTCCACTGAATATTGAAAAATGCGTCATACTACATATTGGCAAAAATAACCCATTACTACCGTACTTTATTAATGGGCATCCCATAGAGTCAGTAACCTCCCACAAAGATCTTGGAGTGATAGTTAACAGTAACTTAAATTAGTCTGACCATATAGTGTCCGTGTGTAAACGTGCAAATTCTAAACTGTTTCTAATCCGCAAATGTTTTACACGAATATCTCTAACCTCAATGAGTAAACTTTACTCTATATACGTCAGACCTATTCTTGAGTTTGCAGGACCAGTGTGGAGTCCAGATCTTAACCGTGATAGTCTTACTTGAAAATGTTCAACGTAAAGCCACAAGACTGGCATTTGGCCGTGTAAGACCTAATTATGAAGACAGACTATCCTTGGCTCATCTAACAACATTTGAACATCGACGTCTTCGAGGTGACCTAATTATATCCTTCCGTATTTTAAAATATAATTTTGGAAACCTTAACACAATATTTACGCTAAATCTAGACGAACGATTAAGAGGTCATCGATATAAATTAAAGAGGGAACAGACGACAACAAGATCCAGAATGAACTTTTTACCAAACAGAATATTTAACATCTGGAATAACTTAGATGAAGACACCATATCGGCAACTAGTGTTAACATTTTTAAAAATAGACTTGATAATTCTTTATTTTCTTTGCAAGACTAAATAATTTTAGGACGGCATTATTTATTGTTTCAAAATTTTGTTTGAAATTGTAATCTTTAAAATTTTTATTAGTTTTATAACGATATTTTTCTTTGTTTTGAACATTATGGGAGCTTTACAGGATTGAATTGTTTTAGGGCAACATTGTTTTATTGTTTCAATATTTTTATTTGATGTTTGTTAATTTTTAACTTTATTCTTAATTTGTATTAGTTGTAAAATGATATTTCTCTTTGTTTTTGGGCATAATAGGAGCTCGCTCCTCTGCGCTTATTTGATTTATAATAATAATAATAATAATAATAATCTTCTGACAAAATAGGGCGCAAGATGTTTTAGGACCTTAAGGGTGCGTTCACTACGGAGACCAAAGGATGGTATTCTCGCCTAGAATAGAGTATCCTACTCTTTATATTCGTGAATTCTCGCATTTAAAATAATGTATTTATTTTACATAGCGATCGATAATATAGTTTCGATCGCCAGGTAAAATAAATCCATTATTTTAAATGCGAGAAATCACGAATATGAAGAGTAGGATACTCTGTTCTAGGCGAGGATACCATCCTTTGGTCTCCGTAGTGAGCACACCCTAAATGGCCTAAGTCTGTATTTATAACAATAATTACGAAGAAGCAGCGGGCAAGAAGATGCAACAGATACAGGTTAATTAGTCTAGTAAGCTACACATTGAAAATTGTTCTTCGCATTAATTATGAAAGAATAAGACGTCATTGCGAAAGAGACTTAGATGAAACCCAGTTTGAATTTAGAAATGCGCTGGGCACACCCTGAGACACTTTTTGAGGCTTTTATCGATTACGAAAATGCTTTTGATAGGGAACAGCATGGAACTATTTTGACTATATTAAGGATCAAAGGCATTGGTAGTAGAGATCTACGTATTATATAATAGAAGTCTTGTATTGGAGGTAGAAAGCAGTCGATCGAATCTGTGGAAGATTAACCGATGCATGATTCAAAAAGGCGTCAGACGGGGATGCATGTTATTTAATATCTCGTTGGATATAATTTTCAAACTGGCTTTTCAAGGTAAACGATTTAGGGTGAAAATTGGTAGTGAACTGATTAATAATATTAGATACGCTGACGAAACTGTTATCTTATGCGATAGTCTCCAGGACCTTCCAGTGCAATTGACTTAAGTAAACAGGGCAGGAAAAGAAATGGGTCAAAAATGAATGATTCACGACAATGCCTCCCTATAGGTAAATCAACAAAACATTGAGAGATTTATTCACTTTAAATATCTAGGTTGCTACATTGAAGCAGCTTGCACCTAAAATTACGTCAAAAAAAAGAACAAATGTTATATTTGGTCAGTGTTGTTACATGGCACCGAAACTTGGACTCTGAAGGATGATAAGATCAGTCGTTCGAGATGTTTATGGTGGCATAGATGAATGCTCTGCATACCCTGAAAACTATTAAAATTGAAAAAAAATCAGACCTAGAGCATGTTTTTACAGAAGACATGTAATGTAAAGAATCATTCAGTTTATAATGAAAATTTAAATCAAGGGTCTCAGAGGATTGGAACGAAGCAGATGCCATAACTCAGTAATATTCGCGATTAGACAGCATATTCAGTGCCGAATAATTGCCAACATTTAAAGAATATAACACCGAAAGAAAAAGAAGGTTGACTGGAGAATCTAATCTAATCTTGAGTGGCTGTGAGGATTGCCGATCTTCGTCATGGAGATAATGGAGAAGGTAAACAGAAAGGATACTCTACCAAATTAAAATTAATCAATTGTAGAGAAGAATTAGAAATAGGGATATTGCGTAAACTACTGAGTAGCTCATGAGTTTATCATATGGCAAACAAAGAACTGCTAAGAAGAGATGGATCTGGACGTCAGCTGTTACAAATTAAATAATCACGAAAATTTTCCTATTTTGAAACATACAAAGAGGATCTAAATTATGGAATAAATTAATTGTCTCTAAAATGAACGCCTTTGGAGAAAAATCCTGAAACAGGTCGATTTTTATTTTTAAATTACAATTGCTTGGCATATATTTCATACTAGTGACGTCATCCATCTGAGCATGATGACGTAATCAATGATTTTTTTAAATAGGAATAGGGGTCGTGTGGCACCTCATTTGAAAGGGTGTTCAATTTTATATTCAGTAATATAAACGATAATATCATTATTTATACATAGTGAAAAAAAAATAATTTTTGAATTAAATTATTTGACGCAAAAAGAAGAATGTATGCAATTTATTTAACTCAAAATACATTGTACGGGTGTCAGTAAATAGGAAAAAATGTTTATTTCATAAATAAACATTTCTTTTCGCTTAAATTAAATCACAAACAGCCTCACGCCTACTTCTTGACAATTTGAACATTTAATATAAGCGAAAGGCAATGTTTATTTGCCAACTATTTTCTGACGGCGATATAATGCATTTTGAGTTAAATAAATTGCATACATCTTTCTTTTTTCGTCAATTAATTTAATTCAAAAATTATTATTTTGGCCACCCTGTATAAATAATGATATTAATGTTTATATTACTGTATAGAGAATTGAACACCCTTTGAATAGAGAAAACTCTCTATAGAGAAGTAAACCCTCTAGAGAGAATTGAATAACTGAGCTATTACGTCACCACTCTCAGATGGATGACGTCACTAGTATGAAATATATGCCAAAAAATTGTAATTTAAAAATAAAAATCGACCTGTTTCGGGATTTTTCTCTAGAGTCGTCCATTTTAGAGAAAATGAATTTATTCTATAATTTAGATCCTCTGTATAATGTGAGAGCTTATAGACAAGGATAGACGAGGGAAGAAGCATAATGCGAATAAATAGAAGAGGAAATAAATGACAGGTCAAAGTCTCCATACTGAAAGTGTATAGCACTTTGATACAAGAAAAACTGTTACGTTATTTTGGTATATTTCCAACCATGTGGCTTCTTCCAACATATAGAAAATAATTGCTTTCCACCATAGTTTTACAATATACGTCTTAATTTGTAGTTTAGTTTCACATATAATATGTTGTAGAAAAAATATACTGTCAAATTATCACCTATTATCACCGACATTGAAGAAAATTGACGTGAGGAGACTGGAGGCATTCGAGATGTGGATGTACCGAAAGAATATTGAAGATCTCATGGGTAGATAGAATAACCAGATAGAATAACCAACGTAGAGGTAATGAGACGTAAGAGAAGAAAACTGAGATATACGGGACGTGATGAGAGGAGATAAATATCTAATACTCCAGGTCATTATGCAAGGAAAAATCCAGGGAAAAAGATCAATAGGAAGGAGACGTAACTCATGGTTGAAGAACCTTAAGGAATGTTTTGGATGTAGTAACAACGAATTATTCAGAGCCGCGGTTTTAAAAGTAAAAATCGCTCTGATGATTGCCAACCTTCGAAGCGGAGACGGCACCTAGAGAAGAAGATTACCTACATGTTGTATATTATAACAAAAAATAATAACAAATCCAACTTTACATAAATATAATTGCCTTTATAAATTTATAACTTACGTATTCGATAAAATAACTATACCTCTCTCTCTCGATACAAACATGTTTCTTATTATTACATAAGGCTTGTTTGATCGTTTTTGCTTTGATCGTAATCTCTACAATCTCACACTTTTTGCTCCGCGGTAATTATGACGTTTTCCAATCCACAAAGTAAACAGTCTGAGTAAATCTGTGTTGAGGTGCTTGACATTCATATTATTACTTTGCACCAGAAAGTCAAGTTGAATTACGCTCACTTTGTTACTTCCTTGATGGAAGTCAATACCAGAACCGGATTAAGAAAGCTATTGAAATATAAGTAACAAAATCATTGTATATTATAATATACTAAGCATTTCCAGTTTTCACTGTACTCCTTCACTGTTTTCTTCAGTTCTTTGTGTTTTGCCACTCCCCTACCTGTAGATTCCTTCTTTCCATTACTTCATCTCTGAAAGATCTTCGGGGTCTGCCTCTCTTTCTTGTTCCTATCGGGCTCCACTCTGTTATTCTATTTATCCAACGATTTTTGTCTGCTCTTCTGACATGTCCGCACCAGGTTAAGTGTTAATATTTTATGTTTAATGTAGTCTATTATATCTGGAGTTCATTCCCAATTTTTTCTTAATTAATTCTGTCTCTTCTTGTTACACTGCAGCTTCTCCTCAGGAATTCCATCTCTGTATCTCTTATTTTATTTATGGTTTCTTATTTATTATCCAATTTTCACACCCATGAGTGAGGATACTTCTTGTCATGGTGTTATATATTCTTCTTTTTATTTTTATACCGATGTTCTTATCCCACAGTACCGGGTTCAATTTTCGTATGCAGTCTCTTGTTTGTCTATTTTTTATATTTTCTTTAGGTTTATGCCATCCCTAGATAAAAAAGTCAGTTTTGTTTGTATATCTATTATTATCTTCTTTATGTTGTTCTGAGAACGTCGCAAGAAAACCAAATGCCAAATATACAAAACCCTGATGAGACCTGTACTCACATACGGCTCAGAAACCTGGACACTCACTAAAAGAGAGGAAACATAGCTATCCATCTTCGAAAGAAAAATCTTGCGACACATATATAAGGGCACAAGAGAAAACGGAAATCGCGAAGAAGGTACAACTTTGAACTATACAAAATATACCAGGATCCAGATATCATAACATTCATTAAAATAGGACGGCTGCGTTAGATGGGACATGTAGAAAGAATGGAAGAAGGCGAAATACCAAACAAAATATTCAAACAGATGCCAGTAGGAAAAATAACAAGAGGAAGACCGAAGCTGAGATATTTAGAACAAATAGAAAATGATATAATAACCTTAAAAATAAAAAACTGGAGAAAAAAGCACGAAACAGATCAGAATGGAGAAGAATCCTGGAACAGGCCAAGACCCATAAAGGGTTGTCGAGCCAGTGATGATGATGGTTATGTTGTTCTGAAGCTATTTTCTTGTGGAATTTTTGCAATTAACTAGTTTTGATGGGAAATTTGCCAAAATTTTACTAAAAAAATAAACATAATATCTTTTGTATTTTGACAACGACACCCGATTTGGGCGTCTAAACGTTAATAAAATCATTTTTTTAGTAAAATATGGCTTATTTCCCATCAAAACTAGTAAATTGTCTTCTTTATGTCGGCTATTATTCTATTTCTAAGGTAGAAGAACGGAAATATGGGCATCAGAACCTGAAAAAGAGTATACCAGTATAGAAAGAAGTAAAGTAGAATTGTTGGATAAGTACAGAGTTGTAGAGCTAGTGGAAGGACGGTGCCAAAAAAGATCTTTATATTTATCAGAATTTTTACCTCACAGATTTGAAAAGTACCACTTCCTATGAAGACTAGTAGTGAAAACCGAGTTACTTTTACCAATAAATCTAAGACTAATTATTTTTTTATAATACCCATTAAGTTGTCTAGTATCTGACACATAAAAAATTTCATGGCTTTATTTTACTTTAACTGGTATATGTAATTGCTGCAGATCTAACGTCTACAATAAATCAGTGTCCGCTAATAAATAATCATCTCCAATTAGTTTCTTATGTTTTGCGACTGTATGGTTTCTTTTGCTGAAAGTGAAATTTTCCTGTTAATTATACAGGGTGTAACAAAAAGTAAGGTCATAAATTAAGTTACATATTCTGGAACCAAAAATAGTTCGATTGAACCTAAGTTACTAGTAAAAGTTACAGCCCTTTGAAATTACTTACTTACTCCGTGGCGTTACAACCCTTCGTGGGTTTTAGCCGACTCAACAAAATGCCTCCACTGTTCTCTGTCTTGAGTAACTTCTATCGAATTCTCCACGCCCATAGCTTTCAGGTCTCCTGCTATATTATCTCGCCACCGGAGTCGAGGGCGTTCGCGTGGTCTTCTTGTAGTTAGGACTTCCTCCCACACCAGTCTTACTCTTCTTTGGTTAGAATATCTTCTGAAGTTGTCCTGTCCATTGGAGTCTTGGACTTTATTTCTTTTATGATGTTGGCGTCTGGGTAAAGTTCTTCGAGCTCTTTGTTAATTCTTATCCTATATTGTCCTGATGCTTCATCCAGCACAAGCCCACAGATCTTCCTTAGGATTTTTCTTTCCCAAACACGTAGTCCTTCTTCGTTTGCTTTTGTTATCGTCCACGTTTTACTTCCATACATCACAACGGGTCGTATGATTGTTTTATACACATGTATCTTCGTACGTCTTGTTAGTTGTTTCGATTTTGTAAGGTTTTGGACGGCAAAAAGACATGTGTAGCCGGCATGTATCCTATTGTTTATTTCTTGTGATCCTTTATTGTCTTCAGTTATTATTGTTGTTCCAAGATACTTAAATTCTCTAACGCGCTCAAAGTTAAAGTCATCGATGGTGATGTTCTGACCGATTCTGTTTCTGCTTTGGCTATTGCGGCTCATATACATAAGTATATTTCGTCTTATTTTCGTTGATTTGGAGCCCCATCTTCTCTGCTTTCATCTCGAACCTCACGAAAGTCTCCTTCATCCTTAATAGGGTGTTTCCTATTAAATCGATATCGTCTGTAAATGCCAGTAGTAAGTTTGGTCATTTTCGATAAAATACTGTAGTATGTTTTTTGATTCTTTCACTTCTGATTATCTGTTCCAGAGCTAAGTTGAAGAATTGTGGTGAAAGTGCATCTCCCTGTTTTAGTCCATAGTTTATTTCGAATGTCGCTGAGTATTGTTATCCAACTCTCACCTTACATCGTAACCGTTCCATACGTATCAACCTGACTAGTATTTTTGGAAAGCCAAGTTCCTGCATCGCTGTCCACAGTCTATCCCTGCATACTGTATCAAATGCTTGCTTAAAATCTATGACCACCTGATGAAGCTCGCACGATTAAACTCCTAGAATTTTTATCTGTTTTATTGTAAATATCTGATCAATGGTAGATCGGCCCATTGAACTAAATTCGCATTGATAATCCCCAACGATTTCTTCTGTGTATGTTTTGGTTCTTTCTAGCAGGATGTTTACAAGAATTTTGTATGTGGTGTTTATGAGTGTTATTCCCCGGTAGTTAGTGCATTGCTTTTTGTTTCCTTTTTGTGGATTGGTACAATAACCCCTTCTTTCCATTAATTTGGCATTGTTTCTTCTCGCCAAATGTCTTGAAGTAGCTTGTATATAGAACTGTACATATACAACGCTTCTCTTCCATGTTTTAAGCACTCTGAGGGTATACCATCGCCACCTGGTGCCTTATTATTTTTAAGTTTTTGAATTGCCTGTAGTACTTCTTCGTATATCGGGTATTGGTCTTCTATTGTAGCTGTATGTGTATGTACTTTTATGTTTGATGTACCCTTTGAAATTATAAAATGAAAATCGATTTTTCCCAATCTATCGAAAATTATGAAAATGGATATGTGGCATTATTATAGCAGGAACATCTTTAAAAAAATTATAGTGAAATTTACTCACTTCATAAAAACTTTCTGGGGGTTTGTTCCCTTAAACCCCCCCCCCCCAATTTTTGTGTACTTTACAATTAAATTATTATTGTGGGACCACTAGTTAAATAAAATGTTTTTAAAACTTTTTTTCCTCTTCGATGTCTTTATCGAAATATTTTGAACATTTCCTTTCCATTTGAATTTTCAGCTTCGTCGGTCGTCCCATTCACCAGGGTGAAGATTCCTTTCCGACATTGCCTTTTGAATGCCGCCTAGCTAGGATTGTTTTGGCCTTCCTCTGTTCCTTCTTTCCCTTGGCGTCCATTTTAGAATGTATTTTGGGAGCCTGTCCTCGTCCATTCTTTTTAAATGACCATACCAGATCAGTTGTCTTCTTTGAATTTCGTCTACGATGGTTGACTTGACTCCCATTATATTTCTGATTTGGTCATTTTGTATTCTTTCAAACCTTGATTTTCTAGCCGATATAATCTTACTTAACTATTTAAGTGGTGGATTTTACAAATAATATTCAAAATAACTCAATAAAAATTGACTTAAAGTACTAAGAGGCAAAAAATTTTAAAAACACTGTGTTTAACTAATGGTACCACAAAATACTTTAATTGGAACGTAGACAAAAGTTTGGGTGCACTAAATCCTAATTGGGTAAACAAAACCCAACTAATTTTTTTTAGGGTGCACAAATTTCACTTTTATTTTTTGAAGATGTTACCGCCTAAGCAAGCCAGATGACCATTTTCAATAAAAGATGTCTAATAGTTTTCGATATATTGGAAAAAAATCGATTTTCATTTTGTAACTTCAAAGCGCTGCGCTGTAACATTTTTGATGTGCACATTTGTATTAAGGTAAGTTAGGTTCAATCGAACTATTTTTGGTCTCAAAATATCTGATTTAATTTATAAATTGCCTTTCTGTTACACCCTGTATATACGCTAGCGGAAATTTCGAGTCACATCTAATTTAAGAAATAAAGAAATAAAACAAAAGTCTTGATTTGAGAGAGATTTAAAAGTTAGAGCATCACCTCTAAACCAACCTATATTATGGCATCATTTATTCTAAACAAATAATTTGTTGTAGGTACCTAGTTTGTATAATATACCTATATAATAGCCAAAGTTAGAATAATAGAAAAGCAAATTTCACTCATGAACATTACATTTTATGTAGACAATTTAAATGATTGTGTCGTTGTTTGTGATCGAACTTTAAAAAATAAACAAATTAATATTAAATTACTTACTATTACTTTAATGTAATGGAACTTTTTTTTATTGAAGCTGGTGATAAATCAGGCTAGATTGTAATAATTATATTGCTGTAAATCATAGAGAAATAAAACTGTAAATTACTGTATGTAATATTGTTGTAAGAATTTTATTGAACCTAACATATAGGCAACCATGATTACGTTAGTATATATTCTAAAAATAAAAATCATTAAGAATGCTATTACTTTATTACACTTCGTTTATTCTGCTATAAATTCATTCATAAAAATTTAACGAAAACAAATTGTTTCTTTTAAACTTTGGAACAATATATATAGTGTGTAAATTTTTTATATAAAATAAATCATTTATGCGAAAATTTGAAAAAAATAATCGCTCTCCGTACCTGCCTATTTTCCTCACTTCACCTGGTCTTTGTTTATAAGAGTGTTTTGACGGCTCCATCTCGTTCATTATCTCTAAGTGGCCTAGCCATTGGAGCCTGTTTATTTTGATAGACTTACCAATACGAGTAGGTACCTACTAGGTTCACTATAAAGGCAGTAAAGCTCAAAATTATAGCGACTACGCCATAGTCCGTTTTGCTATGGAAAAGCCTAGTTGTGAGGTTTATATCAATCGTGATAAATAGTAAGGGCTAGTTACATAAAACTATTGAATCCATATCTCCCAGGCTGGCTAACTCAGTTTTCACTTTGTTGTACTTAATTATTGTGTCTAGTTAATTAATATAACTTTTCGTGACTTAACGCCTATTTAATATTATATTCGATCATTTGCTACTAATCTTAGATTTAGATATTAACTTTTGATTCTTTTATATCTTATTCTTCTTGTGCCACTCCTATCGAAGATTGAAACTCCTTTCATATCTAATGTTCTTTAAAATTGTAGGTACTATTACTACCTTTACTATGAACTATAGGATTTATATTGTTCGCCTATTTTTGCCGTCTTTGATAATTTCACGAATATTAGACCAGCTGAATCCGTCCTATCTGCTATCTATTCATAAAAGTTTAGTTTGCCTGAAGGCATATCAATAGAAGGCATAGAGAAAAGAGAATACAGAAAAACAATTTTGGCAAAGATTAAAGATAACGTAGATGACTTAATGGGAAGCTCAAAATCAAGAGAGGCATGGAAACATTAAAGAACTTCATAGAGATTATCCATGAAAGGGGAACTAATAGAAGGAGACATATGTGTACAGGATTACTCATTTAAGAGTTATAATAAGTTATAACAAAAAATACAAGTTTGAAATAAATAATACGCACGCTAAACAATGAAAAATAACATATAGCAAATGGTGTTGGAGACATACAGAACTACTTCGGCTTTAATACAAGAATTACAATCCGACAAGCGAGAGCTGGCGGGTGATCTTAATCGCGGGTGTCACAAATACGTGTTTGCCGTATCAAAAATTTAGTGGGGATCTGAAAATTACGTTAGTAGATATTATTCACAGCAATGTGAAGTCCTAGCGACTCACTTGTCGGATAGTAAAACAATAATAATATAGTCTCTCTTTTATAACGATAACGCGGATTTGCGATTACAGCAGGGTAGTCAGCTATGATATACAAGGAAGGTAACAGGGCCAGTGCTACGATTCAACCGCCTTTATCCCTGGGTTTACTCAAGGTACTCCTATTATTCAGGTTGAGTCGCCCTGAGGCCATTAGATATTTTTTAAAAATGTCTGAGTGTTATCGTGGGCACTGGGATACGATCCCCGGATTTCTGCGAGGATGTTGGACATTCTACTGCCTTAGCTATCCTTGAATTAAAACAAATATTTACGAAATTCTTTATTGATAAAAAGTATCGAAAGAAAAAAAAAAGAATGTGTGTGTACTTTGTACGCACGCAAGAAGTTATACTTCTATTATATGATTTCTTAAAAATAAATATACTTTAATTAATGTTTGTTTTAATTTTTTTTAATACCAAACTAATTTTGTTCTTACCGCTTTCAAAAAAATATAAAAAAGTATAGGATTGCTCCGGATTCGAACTCAAGACCTCTCGATCTCTAGCCGAATGATATACCAAATACGCTACGAGGACTGTGTCTGTACCGGTTCGGACGTACCTAATGACAATTCACGGTAACAAACAGACAAGGTGAAGTATAATAAATTTACAATAAAATGTTTTACTAATACTTATCTTACTCCTGAGGAAGACAAATCTAAAGACACAAAAATTATAATAAATATATTTACTAAAAACACTAATATATTCTTTTCACACCTTTTCTGTACTGATATATTTATACATAACTTGAAAGATTTAGCAACTAAACGCCATACTGTCTGTGTGCACATGCGCGCAGTATTATGAAATTTTACTCTCAATCGCGCCTAAAGAAGTATAACTTCAAAAAGCCAATAATTATTATATAGAATATGTGAACATTCTTCATTTTTGAGCTATTATGTAGATTTTATCTAGAATTTTGTTGTCGGTTTTCTAGTCTTCTTTTTATATTTTCTTTCTGTTCCTGATTCTAGTTATTATCTTGAGTTACTTTTATCATTGGTGATTGGTGGTTGTGGTTTTTGATATGTGAGATTTTCTCTTGTTTTACTTTCTACCGGTAGTGGTCCAACTCCGAATATGCACCTATACTAATACACAAAGTTTAATACGATTGATATCTGGATCATGAAAATAATAACATGATCTACCCCATTCACTGTGATCCTATCTGAATATCTCCAATAGTAGGGGAGGAAAGGATGCTAAATTTGCAGTTACTCGAGCGTTATGGAGACCTATCAGTTTAGTTCTAGCAGCCGTACAGTTAACATCGTTTAATAGTCGCTTGTGAATTTAAACAATATAAGTTAAAAGTTCAACAGTTTTTATTATAAATACAACTGTAAGTAGAAAAACTTAATTTTTAAACAAGAAATACGATTTACATTTCAACGACCTACTTGATCGAAACTTGAATATTGCCTTAGACAAAAAAAGTTAAGCAATTAGTGGTACCTATAATAGTACGGTTAATATATAATGAATTTAAATTGTTAGGCATGCCGTAAAATTATAACACCGACAGATTGTAGCAAACTGGAATGTTCTGGGTGCAAAACAACATGGCACGGTGTTTGTGCTCAACCCCAACCCTTAAATTTTTCACCTGCTTGTTAATATAGAAGTGTCAAAATTGTACCACAGAAGCAGATGCTAGCACAATGCACTTCAACGCAATTATGGCTCAGTTTGCTAATTTGAGTAACGCTATTGCTACATGTAACACTCGAATGTCTGACTTACATAGTTTAGTAAATTCTCAGTCCACAAAAATTGACGCTTGCATCTCGGAAACAGCAGTTCTAAGAAGAGAAAACGAACAACTAAAAATTAAAATCCAGAAAATAGAATCTACTCCTCCGGAAAATATCCTTATAGAGCTGGCTGATAGAAAACAAAGGGAAAAAAATGTTTTGCTAATGGGTGTTCCAGAAAACAATACAGAATCCGATGAAGTTAATGCACAACAAATATTAAGCAGGTAGCTCCTAACTTACAAATAGCTTCGCATCGCCGGCGTCGCTATCCTCGCCAAGATATGAAACCAAGGCAAGATTTGACACCCTGCCAGTCAAAATATCTGGCTGAATTACGAACAGAGCTGCAAAGTCGTATAGATAATGGGGAGAAAAACTTAACGATTAGATACATAAACAAAATACCTAGAATTACTACAAGAGGAACAACTAAACGTGGTAGAGAGGAACAGGAATCGCCTAGACGTGAAATAGGACTCAAGACTTCAAAGCGTGCTGCAATTGGCGCCAACTGATCTGTACCTGAATAACAATCATTCAAAATTAACTCTCTTGCTAACTGTATCTTGTCCCTTTTCGTCTTTTATTTCTTATTTCTGTCTTGTGTCTTGATTTGTTTTATTTCCATAGTTCGTAATGCTGTTCTTTGCATTGTTCGTCGTCATTTCTTCCCTTTCACTGCTTGTGCTTAGTTTTTTGTTGTGGTCTCTACCACCAACGTTTGGTTCATGTCATCCCAGCGCCATATTTCATGATCGACATATATTTTCTTATACCCCACTTTCACCTTTCTCCCTTCTCTTCTTAGTTCTTGCGCTTTTGGTCTGGCATGTTTATTTACAATTCTGTCGTTCTTTGATAGGCCATCGTTGACATAAACTAGACCTACCTCTCGATTTCTCAATTTGCTTTTGTTTCGCATGATTTTTCTCTTATCTTCTTTCTTTTCAAGCTCAACCAGATAAACTTTTTCTCCTAATTTCAGAGCATTCTCTATTTGAACTTCGACTGCTAATTTCGTCTGCATAAAATTTTTCATGGCATGTTTTAGAATATCTGGGCATTTGTATCAATGCCCAAATCCTGTATAAGTATATTTTTTCGCCTTTTTTCATTTTACAAACTTTCCAGCCGTTCTTCTATCTGAACAACTACCTGTTTTAGTTTTGGTTTTCTTGTCTTAATGTTATATTCTTTTGTCTTAATGTTTTTATTTCTTCTCTATATTCTTTCTGTTCTCTGCTAATCTCGCTAAGTTCTCTTGATTGCTCTTCGATCTTTAAACTTCCTCCTGCCATCATTTCCATATTTTTTTGTATATTTCCCTCTATTTTCTCCCTTCTATAGGTAGGAGGTCTGCCTAGTTTTCGACTTTTGTTGAAAGCCCGTTGCAATTCTTCCTCTTAGTCTCCTTTTCTCTTCTTGTCGTTTTCGTCTGTCGTAGTACCGTCACTTTCTATTCGAAATAGATCTTCGTATTTCAGTTCTCCATTTCAGTTAGTGATGGGGCTTAATTTTTGTTAAATTTATTATTACTTATGTACTAGACTAGATGTTATAACCTGTACGTGCCTGTACTAACTTAACTCATTGTTGTAGAATTGTAGTTTTTAAAAACAATTAATTTAATGTCTATCTATCTATCTATCGTTATGGAGACCTATTGGGTTGTGAAGATTAGGTCCTAAAACCAAAAAAGTTAGGTTTTCCATTTTAGTGGGCACTTTACATTTTTTAATTCAATTTGCCATTTTCAAAAACCGCTTTTTCCGATTATAGCGGCATCTATCCATAATTCGAAAAAAGGTCTCGAATAAAAGTTTTACCCCTTTTAAATGGACTCACATTTTCAAACAATTCATGATTTATACAAAAAGTAATTTAAGATAAAACTTTATTAAAATAAAATTAATATCATAGAATACAAATTACACTATATGTACAATTTGACACGCACGTATCTTTTTTTCATGAGGTATAAACCTATTGAGAGCCGAATAACATTGTTACTATCGCTGTACATTATATCAGCCTATAAATAAGGCGCTCAGACCAACAGTGGCCTAAGCCACAAATTGAGCATTTTTAGATTAATATATCAATATTAAATCTTCGGATTAACAAGGGTCTACACAACCTACTTCTATATTTGGCTAAATGGCGCTACCTAATTTGTAGCGCCATCCCATAAGCATAATGGAAATAGGAATGCAAAGATTGCATTTATCTCAAAACTTCGTTTTTGGGGTTAGGCCACTATTGCTCTGAGCGCCTCAAAAATATTACTTTATATCTTAAGGTAAGGAGAATAAAAGAGATCTTGATTTTAGGAGATCTTGAAATATTTTGCGGAAAAAAGATCTCTTAGGAGATCTTACATTAAAATTTTTTGAGAGGGTTTGGCTCTATTAAATGTATTGCTATGAGAGACAGTCCTGTATATAACATCGTGTATAAAAATGTATAAAAAATGCTTATATCTAATGAGCTTTGTATTTGCAATGTCACAGTGTGTATAGTATTTTTACTACAAAGGCAAGATTACGTAGGTCAAAATTTTTGACGTATGAGCACTGTCAAAACATTAGAATGTGACTTTTCATCATGGCCACGTTTATGTCATTACCTACTTGTCAGAGATATTTTTCTTTGTTTTTGTTTACTATAAAAATAATATCTATAATTATTTATTCTAATAAATGATGTCAGTTGGTTTTCATTACTTGCCGAAATATATTAATTAGCAACAATATTATCATAGTGCAGGTATAATCATTAAAATAGATTATTTCACAGCTCACAGCATAATTGATCGCAACCAGCAACACTGAACTGTCATTTGCCTTTGAATGAACTTATGAGTGGTGTACGAATGTCTAAAATATTTAACTAAAATTATTATTTTTTGGAATATTGAACTTAAATAATTGTTTTAGAAAATTTATATTATAGGGCTTTTCATTCATAGTCATTTGTTTCGAGCTTCTGTCATATTAATAATAAATAATTTTGGTTATTTAATTAATATAATTCTAAAATTCTCAATGTGATCGCGATTACGTTTTTTTTTATTAAAATACCATGTGGACGCTTATTATATACAAGATCAGGCAGTTCCGTGTTGGTTGTCGTATTTTAGCTGTGTTACACAAATTTTAATTCTAGAGTTGATGTTAAGGAATATCATTATTTTCGTTAACATTAACAAATATTTTGGCATATGATTAATATATTTCGGCAATTGATGAAATCCGATTGACATCATTAATTAGAATAAAGAATTATAGATATTATTTTTATACGCTCTGAGCTTCGCTGGTGTCGCTACTGGCGGATTACTAATTCAACTTTCACCGGTAATTTTTAAATTTATTATTTAATTGTTATCGCTTAATATTTACAACGCAAAAAAGTAATTAAATTGTAATCGATTTTTTTTAAGATTTTGCTAATCATTTTGACGTTCTATTGATAAAATATGAATTTCTTACTTCGGATACTTTCACAATTATCGTGTAGATGGCGCTAAGATTAATACATTAATTTATAATTACATATTACGGAACATTAAAAAAACTTAAATTCAGTATTTAAAACGTAAGTATATTTAATGTAAAAATATATACCACAGCTTTGACCAACTAATATTTTTTATCATTAATGTTTTTAAATTTAATTTTAAATTAATCACTTTGACATTTATGTCAAATTTCCGGTAAACGTTTGCAGACTTGTCACTACTGGCGCTCGCGAATTTGTAAATATCCCCTCTACGTGCGAGCTCACAGCGTATAGTAAACAAAAACAAAGGAAATACAGTCGAACCCGCTTATTGGAATAGCCTTCGTGCCAAACAAAAGTATTCCTATAACCGAGATATTCTAATAACCGATCATTGGTGGCCAGAAAAAACGTTCCGGGACCTCGAGTTTCTATTCCTTAAAGCGGGATATTCCTTTAACAGGTATTCTAATAAGCGGGTTCGACTGTATCTGACAAGTAATGACATTAACGTGGCCATGATCAAAAGTCACATCCTAATGTTTTGACAGTGCTTTTACGTCAGAAATTTTGACCTACGTAATCTTGCTTTTGTAGTAAAAATACCATATATTTCAGATACAGTAAATTCATAAATATAACATTAAACTATAATAATATACAATTATATTCAAAATATATAGGGTCTGTGAAAAGAAGAGAGAACGTCGAATATTTCGCGAAACGAACATTAGATCGAAAAACTCAAAAACAAGTGTATTTGGGTGGGGTACAACTTTATAATTTAAACAAGAAGACCCATTTTTTCGAAATATTTATAGATGGTGCTATTTTATGCTTAGGTATACCATAGGAAAATTATGAAAAAGGTCTATTATCTCGAGATATTAGATCGTTTCTATAATTTACCTGTGGTATGACGGTGAGTGGTTTTTTCCAATTATAGCGCAATCTATCAATAACGAGAAAGAAGTTCGAGACAAAATTTACTTATTTTTTTGTGTATTTTTTTATGAGAAATCCAAATCTGCAAGAAAAAAATGGGGTTTCCTATTTAACATTTTAAAGTTACCCTTACCCGTTGTAGGGGGTGAGGCTGGAGGGTAGTGTTTGGTGTAATTCAATAGATTTTTGAAAAATATTGAAAACGTATTTTCCCGCTTCTTTTCATACACCCTGTATATAACAAGGTGCATAATGCACCTTTAACACCCAAAAATGAATTATCACATTAAGATCCTATCATTCAAGAACCTATTCTTTTGAGCTACTTTGTTATTGTCTCTATAAAAATCAGCAATTAGTTATCAAAAATAATAATATATCATTACTAATAGTTTTGAATAAATATTGACTAATTTTAAAAAGTTTTTCATTTGATCTTGAAGAAGTCTAATCGAGTCTTTTTGCGGAATGTTAATAACGGATAATGACTTAAATGTCCTTGAAGTCGACAACATTTTACATCAACTAAGTAAATCTACCGCACAAAAAAAAATAAAGACCGATAAAACAATCGTTTATATCTTTACATCTAATTTGTTCGGTTAATCTACTTTGTAGGCTATTGATTATGTTAGTAACAAGAGGACTAAAACGAACCAGAACATTAAAGGAGTTCTATTGTTTCATGGTCAAATATGAAATGTCCAAATATGAAAAAACCTCGGAGTGTTACAGAGATACCAAGATCGCTTCACAAAAAAAAACTTCTTTTTGTTCAAAACGACGGTTGGTAAAACTCTTCAGGATTCAAAGTGTTCGAGATACAATTTTTCTAATCTCCCACTCACTCCATTTAAGGCCGTTTTCCCTATTTTTTCGTAAAACATTTGTTATATATTTTTTACGCAGCTTTAGTTAGGTACCTATATGTAATGATGGTCGTTTAATAGAACGAAAAATTAATTACTTTTAAAATGGTATATCGTAAATGATTCTAGAACGATATGGTTCTCCAACGTTGTCTACTTTCAACGATTGGAAGAAGAGGCATCTCCTGGTTAAACAATTTGAGAGCTTTGTTTAACTGCACTTATGCTGATCTCTTTAAAGCAGCAGTATCGAAAGTGCTAATTACCATGATGATGGCACATGAAAAAGAAAAAGGACGATTTTTGGTAACCTTTACGGCTATTTTTTAAATTTCTTGTTTTAATTTCGTTCCTTGTTCATTTAGGTACCATACATTGTTAAATAAGTGAGAAATCTTATTTTCTGTACTTTAAAATGCTATATTTAGTGTAAATGTTTCTAGGGCTAAAGGTATCCAAGATATTATGGTTCATCAAAATGTGATGCTTGCAACCACTGGCGAAGCGTCCATGTAACCACTCTTACCATTGGTAACATTTAAAAATCTTGCAAATAAATATTTTATGTATTTTATGACTACTGTGAAATAATTCCATTTATATTTTTACCAATAGAATTATATATTATGTGTTAATAGTACCTAATTCAGTAAATAGCCAACTACTCGTAGACACACGAAAATATTGGCGAGTTTATGTGACTCAGTTGCACTTTATTATACTTTGTTACACGTTACCAAAAAAGGTCAAACATTTTGCCAACATCTAGAAACATCAACTGTTTTTTCGAGAGTTTCAAGTGATGAACAAAATGATATTATTGAAGCTTTAGCCATATCTTCATTTTTTTAAATAAGATTTTTTGCATCTGGTTTTGGTAACACTTTAGAAAAAGTCACGCGTCGCCACTGCTTGTAACTATTTTTACTGACTTTATGGATATTTTTGTGTTACGGCAATGTATAAGAATAAGAAGTTATAGTTAGTTCCAGAATCTTTTAAAATAGACCATTTTCAATTATAGAAAATAAGCGTTCTTTCTTATTTACCAATGTAGCTATTTACCTAAATGTGCAAAGAACGAAGTTAGAAGCAGGAATTTAAAAAATAGACGTAAACACTAATGAAAATCGTTAAAAGCAGAAGATTTTGAAGAACTACATTCTGCAAGAGACGTATTATATTTCAGTATAATACGTCTTATAGCGCCATAAATACCCTTATTGGTTGTAAATCATTAGAGATCTTCAGAGACTGTATATATGGCTATCTCTGAACGAACCGAAACCAACCACGTATCGTATCAGTACCGAATCACGACATAATAATTCGATATATCTGTTTAAAACATACAGCGACATCTGTTTAAAACAATTCGAAGTTTTATTTCCGGAGAAATAAAATCTCTAATGAGACCAAGTTTCTAGTTACGCCTTCGTGATTTCTATGACTTGCAAACCAAACGAATGCTGAATAAAAGGAGACATGGGGAGGCCTATAATTTGCACCGCACTTCCTGCCTATTCAGCGTGTCAAAATTCCAAAATTTTTAGAGAAATGTTTGAGAAAAAATAGGAAAAGTTACCCAAAAATGCTGGGAACGGCGAACTTTGAAAATCAGATCTCTTATACAGTCGAACCCGCTTATTGGAATAGCCTTCGTGCCAATCAGAAGTATTCCTATAACCGGGATATTCTAATAACCGATGATTAGTCGGTAGTAGAAACGTTTCGGGACCTCAAATTTCTATTCCTTTAACCGGGATATTCCTTTAAGAGGTATTCTAATAAGCGGGTTTGGCTGTACTATAAACTCTAGGGCTTCTAATAAACCGTCAGACTTAAGAAAAAGGATAGACATATTTTTTTGTGAAGCAATGCTAGCACCTATACCACCTTGAAAAATAGTTATGGGGCAAAAAAATCGCGTTGATTTTGTTGCATCCTTTTGCTTTGTTTTTATAATATAATTTTTTTAAATCATTTATTTTTATACTAAAAGTGTATACTATATAAATCACCCTAATGCTCCCCAGTGCATAGTAACTAATTCCCTCTGTAACAAAAATTATATTTGGCAACCCTGTCGCCCACTGACGTAGGAACCTGTCAACGGCTGTCACAGAGAGACATTTCCCGCTATTCCTCATCCAGCCTTCAACGATAAAGTTATGATTTAGTTGACTTGTATTTGTTCTTTTGGCAATTAATATACAACACACAGTAATGTGCTACTTTTATTTGTTTCAACCTAGAGTTGCAGTCTTGCAGTTACAGTGCAGTTGAAGTTAGAAGTACGAGACACCCGAAATAAACCCTTATACTCATGTACCTACTACCCCCTTTTCCTTATAATTTGGCGCCCAACGTGGGGCGTTGTCCGTTGACATTTCCTCCGGCAGGGTTGTTCAATATTATTTTTGTTACAACTCCGTTCTCAGAATGCACTCCTTTAAATTTCGCGATTTTTTCTGAGTTGGGGGTCCATTTACTACATGAAACAATAAAACACCTATAACCGTGTAGTTTCTTTCTAATAAAGTACAGAATCAATAGCCTATAGGAATATTTAGGAATCACAATCGCAGGTGCATTTAGTAGGTATCATGAATTTATCGAAATCGATGAGGTAATCTTCGTAGGTGAGCAGATAGACTTCTGTGAAAGTCTGTTTGCAGTTGTAGCCGAATGTCGTGCAGTGTTGACTAAAAACAAAATAATGTAATTAATATAAATCATTTAAAATGTTTCTTTAAAAAAGTGGGGAGGTACAAAAATATCAGCAAATACAAAGTTACTCTTTAAATTTCATGATAATTATTAGGAAGCGGATTTTTATGCGATCAATTTTGATAAAATATGCGCAAGATATGCACAACAATTCAAGAAATGCGTATTTCGAGAAACCACAAATTTTCTGTTCTATTCTATTCTAGGGGGTTCTTTTATAGAGGGGGCAGCAATCTTATTTATTATCTTTCAAATAAAATCATTATTTTTTATTTATGCAATTTATTCATATTTTTTTCAAAAAGTGATACCAATAGTTATCTATTTAAAATAAAACAACAATATCACTATATATGTATATCTTCGATTATAATTCATTACAATGTCACATTGTCACAGTATAAAGAGAATATGTTTTTCCAAATTTTTTACGAGGAATCATTTTCTTTGATCAGATAAAATATTTTTATAACTTGAAAAACTTCTTTCAACATCAACAGAAGTAATTGGGGCGTATTTAAAATAACTTGTTAAAGCCGAAAATTCTGCACTAAAATCAATTTCAAAATTTCCATTAAAAATTTCTCATATGCCCTCCAAATTTTAAAGCCGTTTAAAGACGGGATGTGATCTAAAACATGAATATTTCAATTTCCGTTAGAAAATCATAAAACTATGGTTAAAGGTATACATTCTCTTAACAATAGGGGATTTAAAAGAATCACCAGAATTATAGGTATCTACTAAATTGGGATACAAATTGTACTAAATATAATAAAAGTAAATAAAATTCGGATTTCCCGGTAAACCATCCTTCGTCATTTTAATATCCTACTATCATTTTATAACGACGTACTATAAGCACTATAAGTACTTTGTGTAAAGATCGGGTATTTTCTAAGAAAAAATGAAAAGGCAGTGAATGAGCCGTCTCTCTTCAGGTAGTTCTCGAATTATTAATAAATACGACAGTTTGTGCGGGGAAATATTTTGTGTCGAATTAAAAAAATTTAATTTTTTTTTTTTGGAATATATTTGGAAAATATGCAAAATTTAGTAAAGTTCTCAAATATGCGAAATATGCATGCAATATGCATTTAGCATAAAATCCGCTCCCTAATAATTATTATTTGGAGCTGCACAGGTACTTTAACAACTACATTATACAGTGAGCACTGAAAGGTTGGAATAAATTCATTTTTTCGTGAATGGGCAACTTTGGGAATAAATCCCAACAAAACAGGCCGATTTTTATTTTTGAATTATTATTTTTTGGCGTATTTATTATACTAGTGACGTCATCCATCTTACCGTGATGACGTAAGTATACGATTATTTTGTTAAATAAAAATCGGGGTCGTGTGATAGCTCATTTGAAACGTTATTCAATTTTCTATTCAATAATATAAACATTAACTTAATTAAACACTGCGAAAAATCAATGGTAAGACACTGTGGGATAGAGCTAGAAGTGCAGATATAAGGTGGACAACATTAATAACTGGGTGAAAAACACAAGAGTAGAATGGAACGACCACATAAGCCGAATGACAACAAATAGAGCAATAAGGACGGCGAGAGACGGTTTCCCAATAGGAAGACGATCAGTGGGAATGTCACGAAAAAGATGGAATGACAACTTACTGGAGGCACATTGAAAAACACAGTCATGTCTACATAAAAAGAAGAAGAAGAAGAACTTAATTAAAATTAAAACATTAAATTAATTGAGACAAAAAGAGGAATGCATGTAGTTTATTTACTTCACAATACATTTTTCTGCTGTAAGAATGCAGGAAAAAAAATGTTTATTTGACAAATAAATATTGTTTTTCGCATAAATTTAATGTTAAAGCTGCCACTCACCTGTCTTTTGGCAGTTTGATGAGTTAATTTAAGCAAAAAGCAATGTTAATTTTGTCAAATAAACATTTTTTCTGTTTTCTGAGGTAGTAAAATTTATTTTGAATTAAATAAATTACATACGTTCTGGTTTTTGTCTCAATTAATTTAAATAAAAAAAAATTTGGACACCCTGTATAAATAATTACGTTATTGTTTATATTACTGAATAGAGAATTGAATAAACTTTCGAGTGAGCAATCACACGACCACTATTCTAATTTAAAAAAATCATCGATTATTTATCCGCCACGGCTAGATGGATGACGTCACTAGTATGATATATATGCCAAAAAATCACAATTTAAAAATTAAAATCGATCTGTTTCGGAATTTATCTCCAAATTCGTCCATTCACGAAAAAATGAATTTATTCCAACCTTTACGTGCTCACTGTATATTAGAACAAACTAAAATACATGCTAAAATTAGATAGGTGACAGTACTAGGTAATAAGTAATAAAAAAACTTTTATTAGCAACGAAATGATAGGGAATATAATGAATATTTATTTTTAAAACATAATAATTATCGCCCTTAGATTTTATGGCTGTTATAATTGGCCTCGATCTTATAGGCAATAGACATGCTGTCAGTTGACAAAGTCTGAAGGCGAAGTGTCCCGCAGGAAATTAAATTCTGATTATTTCCTGTGTTTTTGCATTATTGGTTTTTATAAGTATTATGCGTTTAAAAAGACTAAGTTTTCACTCTAATGGCATATAAAACAACATAATGCTATTCTACATCCCACCAGAATGAAAACAATGGGAACCTTCTCTGGTTACACCTCCGAGGCTTCTACAATTTGCAAGCCATACGAAATTGAAAATGGTTATTCATTTTTTATTATGCCTTTGTTTATTGCGTGTGTGTGTATTATATGTTTGAGTATTGTGTGTTGCATACGTATACGATATAATCCGCTATTGGAACAGTCTTGCTGTTGACTTTTTCTTTTAGTATTGGCAACCAAAGCCTGCTATTTTTGCTAATAGGTTTGCTACACATTTTTCTTCATTTAGGAATTTACAATTTTTTATGGGAATAAGCCATAATTTTACTTTAAATTTAAGTTTATTTGACGTTTCGATTTTGCGGAAATCGTTATCAAAATACAAAACAGTAAATTATTCAAATTTTGTTTTTGTTTTTTTTTGGTGAAAAAATCTTCTAGTAATTTAATTCTATGTGACTCATTCATATTGACAATATATTTATTAATATACAGACAAAAATAATATTATATACTTTAAAGTAAATGACTTTAAAATGATATGGCCAATATTAAAGAGTTGAGTTCCTGGGACGACTTTATTGGAAGATAGACTTCATTCGATTACATGAAATGAACTTTAACATAATAACATCCACGAGAAAAATGATTCATGTGATTTGTCTGTAAAAAGACATACATGTAATAATTAAATTATTAGAAGAGTTTTTACCAAGTAACGAAAACAAAATTTACTGAAGACTAAGTTTTCAATCTAATAGCATATAAAATAATATTAAAAATATTACTCTACATCCCACCAGATTGAAAACAATAGGGAACCTTCTCTGATTACACCTACGAGGCTTCTAAAATTTGCAAGCCATAACGGATACTGAGACTAAAGAAGATGAGGGAATTTTACAATTTATAATTCACGTCCCATCTGTTCAGCGCGGTAAGGTTCCAACGAAAATGGTTCTCTTCGTACTCCAATCGGAGTAAACATGTAAATCAAAAATGAATAACCATTTTAATTTTAATTTGAAACTACAGCCGCATTATATTCTAGTTTAATCAGAGAGTGCAGCAAGCACCTCTGCCGGTTTCGAAACTTATTAGTCTCTCATCAGGAGGCACATATGCTGCTCTCTCTGACCCAACCAGGACAGATTGTTTTCAATCTGGTGGGATGTAGAGTGATATTCTTAATATTATTTTGTGCTATTAGATTGAAAACTTAGTCTTTTGCTAGCAGTTGCCGCTAGGGCATCTATGCCGTTTCGTTCGTTGCAATCCGTGACTGCACTCCGGGGTTTGTTTTGGTTGGATCAGAGAGAGCAGCATATGTGCCTCCTGATGAGAGACTAATAAGTTTCGAAACCGGTAGAGGTGCTTGCTGCACTCTCTGATTGAACTAGAATATAATGCGGCTGTAGTTTCGTGTTGCAACGAAATTAAAAATGGTAATTCATTTTTTAAAATCTGCTGAATTTATTTAATTTAATAGCGTTTTGTACTTTGAAGTGGACATTGAAATGTCAAATAAACTTAATATTAAAGTAAAATTGTAGCTCATTCCCACCAAAAATTGTAATTTCCACATTAGGGTGGAATTGAAAAGATGCAACGAGAGAATAGCTTCAGAACAATAATCATTAAGTAGGACGAGAGCTGTTTCTTCGATTTTTTTTTCTTTTTCATGTCTGATTATTTCATGATTATTGATGCATTTTTCCATTGCACTGTGTAATGAGTACAAGCATGTTGGTATCTATATCTGTAATTTGTGGAAGTCTCTGTTTTTGATGTATGTTTTATGTTCGTGTAGATAAAGATTACCAGGCTGATCCAACAATATTTGATTGAAAGGTTTGCAGAAAGTACCAAAAACTAGCTTCAAAGTTTAAATAAACTTTTTGTTGAATTATGGATATTAGGTTTGTGCTTTGAATGAAGACAATATTTTTAATAAAATCCGTTAAAATACTCAAAAATGGTTCACGTTTATACTTCAAGAACTGTTAAAATAATCTCATATAATAAACTTACTCCGTCACTCCTGGATCTGTACTGCCATGTGGATACCTAAAACAAGAAATATATACATTTATACATCCACATACAATCATTTTTGGAAAATTACTTCACTGCAGATATTGTTCGGCCACTCTAACTTTTCCCATGCTTTACGATTCATTTTCAAACAAATTAAGTCAAAACATAAAGTGAAACAAACGTCGATGTGTATATACATTTTGTATAATGTATGCTATATACTATATACATTGGGGTACGTTTCACTTTATGTTTTGATTTAATTTATTTGAAAATGAATCGTGCCACACGGGAAAAGGTAAAATGGAACTACTATATTTTTATTATCTGTTCTAGAAATCATTTTGTAATAATGTAAAAAACAAAATGTGGATACAATAATATATCTTTTTGGGTTTCTGTTCTGACTGAGCATCGAATTCCCCAATATAATTGTTACATTATTTTTTTCTAGTTCCTGTTGTGACTTGTTAATTCATTAATGCAATTTTCAAATTTACTTTTGTTTAGTGGATAGCTTAACAAATTTTAATTCCAAAGATATAATTTTTAGATATAAAATACTTCTCTCGAAAATTAGTTACTTCTAGAACTAAGTAGTATTTTGATCTCAAAGACCTTTCCAAACTACTACCTAAAAGATCGTTCGATCGATATATATCATTTATATCTATGTCGATATATCTAAGAGTATCCCCTATATCTGTATCTAATTTCGATCTATCTAAGATCTAATTGTCCTGCATTTGCAGACGATGTATTTGGCTGCTTCCATCTTGCTATCTCCACCTTGTCTATTTTGCAGAAATGTTATCGTAATAAGCAGTATCCAGACTGTCCAGTGAGAACTACTGTAAAAAGTCTTCTGCAGCTCCAGGAGTATTTTTGCATTGAGATGCATAAAGGTGAAGCTATCTTCTTGCAGTATTTTTAAATATTAAACTTTTTGCTTGAGTTTGGATTGAAATGTAACTATTTTTCCATTTTCTGTAGTATTAACTCCTTCTTCGGCAATATTATTAGAGGTATCATTACCAGCATCTCTGTTTCGCCTTGATACCTATGTATATTAAAGTCACTTTCTTGTATTCCGCCGATTTCTTAAGAAACTGTTAGAGCCAAAGCTGTTTTCGTTTCGTAGCTGTACATTTAGGAGCATTTAGTGAAGCTTGACCGTCTGCGTCTGAGGCATATTATTCTATTTTAGATGAGGTTTTCTGAAACCTTGAACAAATAATCATATGCTAGCAGTTCTACTTGAAATATTGTATGAGTATTTCCAGAAGTTATTGTAGGTCTTCTTTTGACTGCTGTGTTTTACCCCTGTAAAGTGAAAGCATACTCTTTTATATTAATATTATGTCGTAAGTGTTTTATATACTATCTGTTGATGTCTTCATTTATTGCGTTGTTTTAATTCATAAAACCCTTAGATGTTAGTTTGCTTTGCTTTAGATATTGCATTCCCTAGAGTCCAATTGCTCGTTCCAGAACAATCCTCCTTAGATGTATATATGAGGGGATCTCATCGTCAGTTAAGATGCAAAAGCTCGTAACCCAGAAATGGGTTTTTGTACAAGTGAGTAAAAAACATTCTCTGCATGCGGAAGTCATTAGAATTAAGTGGAGAATTGTTGATTTAACATCAAGGTATTATTAATACCTTGATATTGAATCAATAATTTTCGATTTAGATTTAGAGATTTTCGCATGCAGATAATGTTTTTCTGTTCTCCTGTGGAAAAACTTATTTGTGTGTTGCGAGCTTTTGCATCTTAAGCGACGTCATACATTATTATTCTACATTACTTTTAAAGCTACAGTCGATTGCACTGCAAATTTCGATCAAAAACTTTCGTTAAAAAATAATCATTATCGCCCCTTTTATTTACATTAGATATTTATATCCTCGTCGGTCGGATAGCTCAGTGCGACTAGCGGCTGACCCGCACTTCACTTCGCCGTGAGGTACGAGAGTTCAAGCCCAGCCCAGGCCATCGGAAAACAAAAAGGCTAACGCGTCAGTATAAAATTCTAAATATGAATCTGGCGCTTAGACCTGAATATGCGGGCATCTGATCGACCTATGAGGGAGCAGTACGGCAAGGGATAAGGGCTTGCGGCTCGGTGATACTCCCCCATAGATCCCTACCGAAGGGCGTTGACGCCTAAGAACGGTGTATATATTTATATCCGAAAATAATCAAAACACTTACTTGCAAATTTCTGAAGTAAACCGTTGATGATATCCTTCTACATTAACAACGTATTTCCATTGTAGTCCAACATTCCTTAGCACTCTTGGGGTAAAAGTACCGTTGTATCCTATTTGACATAACCTTTCGCCCTTTCCGCTACCAAACCTTTGAAAAGAAAATAGTGTTGGTGTACATACTTAGCTATAAGGCAGAAATGATCAAGAATTATTGAAGTCATACATTATTTAATTCTGGATACTTAGTAATACTCCAGGTTTGCAAGAACTGTAAGAGTATTTGAGCAAAGAATAACTTTATGAAATTATTCCTTATAAAATTTTAAGCCCTTTTTCTACGAGTTAATTAAAATCCTTTATATAAGGTATATTTAATTTAAAAATCCCTTTCGGGCTACATCACGGAACGTTTTAGAACTAAACAGTTCATCATCAGTGCTGCTAACTGATTTTACATGCTTGAGCCAAAACATAGGAGATAAACACTTTAAATGCTATAAAGTTGTAAAAAATTGACCTATAAGTATACAATATCTTATAAAATTGCAAGCTTTACCTGCAGAAATACCTAATAATTTCATCAATTTTCTTGAGTGATTTTAGAAATATCTTGGTACTGTCTTGGAATATACGAAAAATGTGATATAACAGTTATTATGGACGACTTGAATGCCAAAATGCGCGAAAACAATAAAAAACGTTATTCGGGTTAGAAATCTAAATCAAATAAAAATTTTGCTGTAACAATAATTTCCTTAAATTACTTAAGCAAAGTTTGTAATGGGCAAAACATATTTTATCATAATATATTGACATGTACATTGATGCAACAAAGATGTTCGAACTACATCAGATGTGATAAAAGGTAAATCAGTGCGAATGTAGAAAGAGAACATAATCTAATAGCAGCAACAATTATTAAAATAAGGACAATAAAAAGTTGATCCAAAAAAGCAAACAAATCAAGACACATACCAAGAATGACAGAAAAAGTAAACAAGAACCTTATCGATTTTTAAAGAAACTGGTACTTGAAACATGCCCTTAAGATAATAAATTTGACAAAACAGAAAGAAGTACCAACCGATATAGAGCTAAAAAGGAAAAATTGTTTTAAAATTATTTTATATTGTTTTGAAGTTATTTATTTGTGGTATTTTTGTAATTAAATATTCACAATTTAACTTGAAAAAATAATTTTATTTACTTTTCGACTGCCACTTCGGACGCCGTTGTCAAAATACAAAATATATTATTAAATTAAACAAAAATGTTGTTGCTTAGTAAAAAATTCTTCTAATGATTTAATTTAATATGACTCATTTATATTGGCAATTCAAACATATATTATACATTTTAAAGTAGAAGATTTTAAAATGATATTGCCAATATTTATGAGTTGCATTCGTGGGACGACTTTATTGAAAGATAGTTCATTCAATTACATGAAATTAACTTTATCTTAAGAATATCCGTCACAAAAAAATCATAGCATGTGATCTGTCTTTAAAAAGACAACCACATGTAACGGTGACAGTACAATTCTCGTGATTTCATAGTAATTTACGAGGAAAACCAGGAAAAAAACCTCGTGATACTATCCCGACATTGTAACTATTTGGTCCTACATTTAGTTTACTCTCAAAACAAACACCAAATTCTGGCTTTATATGTATGTTATTTTAAATTATAAATAATGTTAATAATACATAGATATATAAATAATACTAAAATATAAATTATGTACTATCCTCGATATGTTATTGACTTACTAATCGTGGTATTTTCTTTCTATTGACTTCCTCTTTTAGTATTCGTATCCACATCCTACTGCATTCTACCGAGGAATTTGTGACACAATTGGTTTCATTTAGCATAATTAGAGCCGCTTCTTTGATTTTTCCCTTTTTAGTATCTGTTTCTTTCAGGACTATAATTGAATGTTTCCACTGAACACTATGTTCATTATCCCATGCGTGTTGACTTATTTGAGATCTATCAAATTCTCTATTTTTAATATAAGGCTGATGTTCACTTATTCTAACATTAATTTAATGGTCTTGATGTTTCACCTAAAGAAAATTGTTCGCATTCACAAGGTATTTTATAAATACAATTCTTTGTTCTTCCTTGTTCATTGTTAGGATTAGTTTTAGATAAAATATACCCCAATGTGTCTGTTGTTTTGAATGTTAAGTTTCTCGCATAGTCCTTTTATATTTATGGTAGTTTCCTGGTATTATTTCTTGTGAATGTTGTAGGATCCCGTTCTAAAGTTGTTCTGTTCCATTCGATCCAATCTTTGCAATTCCTTATTTATAAACGATAAAGGATAATAATTTTTTAACAAAACAGTTGTTAACGATTGTTTTCCTTCTAAAAATGAATTTTCGTTAGAAGAAGTAATTTTGGCTCTATCATATAAGGATTTAATGACTCCATTTTTAACGCTGATGTTGTGATCTGATGTGTAATTTAGATATCTGTTGGTGTGTGTTGGTTTTCTATACACTTGAGTTGAGTCTCATATCCAGTATCGTTCTTATAAATCCTTCATCGGTATAAATGAGTCAGATTAAATTAAATTATTAGAAGAATTTCTTACTAAGCAACAACTTAATTTATGAATATTTTGTATTTTGACAACGACGTCCGAAATGGAAGTCGCACGTGGAACGTTAATAAATTTTTTTTCATGTTAAATTGTGGTTTTTTTCCCAATTAGAAGAGTTAGTAATTTATAATAATATTTATGTTCAACAGGCTATTTTATCTTTTTTTTTTTAAGAAAAAAATTCTTCTACTTATTAAAACATTATTAAAACTTACCTGGTATGTATATTAATCGTGGCTCTGGTCGTAGTGGAATTTAAGATATATCCAAAAAATCCTTCTATGTGTTCTGTATCTTGCATTATACGTAATATTTCTTTCTCCGGATAGTCGTCGGCCCTCTCACATATTTGATTTCGACATTCTAAATACTGTTCGTGGTATATCGGTGACTGTGATATTGATACTGCTCTCGTCACAGAATTTGGTCCTTTTCGGAAATGCGCCAGAAAGTGCTAAAAATAATAAATAATTAATAAAACTGATGTTAAATTACAATAAGCAACTTGCACATTTTTGTGTTATCACATAACAATGTTTAGTTTCGTTAAGACTTTCAAAAGACTTTCAATAAGACTTTAAAAATTTCAAGACACAAAATGTCATAATATCTTAGCAATACAAATTTAAAATCTTCTATGTGTTTAAATCAATTCAAACGGTCGAACACTTGTGACGTCACCAAGTTATATTCTGTAATGACAGATCTCCTGTCTCGTATAAAAGTATGTATAAACCACTTTGTTTACATTGGTGTTTGATATCGTTTTTGAAGAGATAGTATTGTTTTACCATTGTTTAAAAGTACAACCATTTAAACCCCAAATAAAATATTTATTAGATTTCCAGTCAATAAGAAACGGAGTTTAGTGCACGTTGAAAGGACCTTAAGCCATTTTAGTTTATTCTTAAGGTCTTCATGTAAGTGAAAGCAATTTTAATGTAATTTTTTAATATCAATCTGTTGTCTGCTTAATAGTTTTTTTAATCAAGTGTATTTTGAACAAAAAGAAAATAGAGCTTTTGGTATATTTTGGTAGATGTACACCTGGTTCCAAAAAAAACTGATACGACTCTTGAAGCGTATTTTGTAGAAAATTGAGCAGTGTATTTTGAAGGATAAATACTTAATATTTACATACTGTCAATGTCACTGCCAAATCTTAAAATTTGTCAGATAGTTATTCTGTTCCACGGTTATTAGACTTTATTATTAATCTTTATTATTAATACTTTCTCCGCAACTGAGAGTATCTTATCAACTGTATTGTTTTTAAACAATAGATGATAAAATAAAAATATTGACAGTTCAAAAATGTGAACATTATTGCATTGTGTGTGGCCTAAGTTTGGGCTGAAAACTGAAATGTATTACATTTTTACAAAATTTTGGAATATGTTTAATTACGTAGACCAATTTTAACAGTTGTTTTCAATACAGATTTCAATCCTCTACAAATAGTTTCTAATGTCTTTTGATGTCAAATAATTAGGGAAGCTGGAATTTAACAGTTTAGAATTTTACATTGAGTTAATGCAAAATTGTGGCGCATGTCAAAATTCATTATGTCATTATTATATTCGTTATGTCATTAAATATTTTAATTGTATTCATTTTCTTCGAATCCTGAGAAAACTAATAAATATTTTTGAAAAATTTAAACTCAGAATGAAAGACTACATTATTACCGAGGGCTGAAAGTCCCTGAAAACTTCTATAATATTTATTTTAATAAGTTACAGGGCTGAATTGAATATTAATTTGCTTTGTTGTATAATCCACGTCTACAATAATTATGTGATCTATTTGATGTAAAAACTATCATTTAGATAGTTAATATAAAAGTTTAGATAGATTTAAAATAATATAAACATTTAGACCTTAATAATTAGTACAATTTATGAATTAACATAATATGTAATCAGTTGTTTGTTGTTTGTTTATTTTATTATTTGTATGTCATAATAAATATAATGTCAGATCAATCAAATACACTGCTCAACATGATCAAATCTTACTAAGAGTCGTATCAGTTTTTTTAGGAACCGGCTGTACATTACAGATTAAATGCTATTTATTAGATATACAATACTTGTCTGGAACTGATTTTACTATAAAATTAAAATAAACTAATCATAATAATAAAGTTTTATGTTCATAATGGGTAAGGTATTAGACTTCTCTTTAGAAAAACCCTCTTCGGTCATTTTAAAAAGAATTTTCTTGACAAAAACACTCAAATTCATGACATATAATATAGTTCACAGCAACTATCTAAAGATTTATAAAACTGAGATATAATATAGAATGAGATAGAACTGAGATAGAACAATTCTACCTAATATATTGGAAGAATTTGGCATACCATCAAAATTAATACGACTAGTGCAAATGAAAATGACAGAAACAGAAGCACAAGTATGTATTCAAGGACAGATCACTGATGCGTTTACGATAACGCAAGGACTGAAACAAGGCGACGGACTGGCTCCAACGCTTTTTAATCTTGTTCTTGAATATGTAATTAGACGGTTGACGGTAAGCGGAAATAACATACTTAAAAACAAATCTACCCAATTAGCAGCATACGCGGATGATATAAACATAATGAGCAGAACAATGAATGCAGCGGAAGAAACCTACGTTGAGTTGAAACAGAGTGCAGAAGCAGTATGGCTAGCAATAAACACAAATAAAACAAAACTACTCATACAAACCAGATCAAATAGACCGGCGCAACAACACTTTATTGACGATATAGAACATGTGAATAGATTCACCTACCTAGGAATGGATCTGGTTGCAAGCAATGAAGAAGAACCGGAAATAAATAGAAGGCTTGTTCTGGCAAATAAAGCCTATTTCGCGATGGGCCACATATTCAAATCGCGAGACGTACACCGGAAAACAAAACTCCGGGTATATAAAACAATAATCAGGCCCATAGTAAGTTATGGCTGCGAAACATGGGTGGCGACACAGAAATCTGCCAATGCATTAGATGTGTTTGAAAGAAAAGTGTTACGTAGGATACTGGGCCCAATAAGTGAAAATAACAACTGGCGGATTAGGTATAATAGAGAAATATACGAGCAATATAGCGAACCAACTCTAGTACAACACACTAAACTGCAGAGATTACGGTGGGCAGGGCACGTGGTCCGCATGCATGAGAATAGAATCCCCAGAAAATTGCTGAATGCAAGAATGCAGGGAAGAAGACCTGTTGGAAGACCTAAAAAGAGATGGGAAGACGAAGTCGATGAGGATGCCAGGAACTTCCTGGGAATGCGTTCATGGAAAAGAACAGCGGTAAATCGAAATGATTGGAGAAGCTTATTGAAGGAGGCCAAGGCTCGATTTGGGCTGTAGTGACATTGGATGGATGGATGGAGATATAATATAAAATGACTACATCAAGTAAACGAATATAAAACGTAATGAAATAATGGCGCGGATCTTGAACATTTTTAACTTTATGATGTCACGATCAATGAGGACGCGTTTAGCAATGAGGACGAAAGACAATAACAACTTTTTTTCTTTGATATCTATTTTAAATTGTGTTCTGTTGTGATTTATAGCTTTTTTTTCGAATTTAAAATTTTATGTAAGTTCTCTATTGGGAATAAGGCACAATATTAGCTAGAGATTAAATTTATTTGACGTTTCGACTTCCACTTCGGAAATCGTTATCAAAGTACCTTTTTTTGTATTTTAATAAAGATTTCCGAAGTGGAAGTCGGAATATCTTAATTTCTGACTAATATTTTGGCTTATTGCCAATTAAAATAGTAGATTTGCATAAGATGCCTCAAGAAAATAGCTTCAGAACGATATTAAAAGCTAATGTTTGAAAATATACTCTACTTTATATCGTCTCTGGGAAATTAAACCGGCATATCTACAAAATGCGTATTTTTCACCAGAACACTTTAAAGTTTTCATTAAATGCAATATTTTCCATTTAACGTCAATTTGGTACACCTCAACGCCACCTTATACATAAATAAAATTTAGACAATATTACTGCTTATTAAAGTAGTAGTTGCAAATAGTAAAATCGAAAATTGATTAAATTAAGAGAATTGTACAGATATGCTAGTACGCAGTTTAAATTCAGTGTAATGTTTGCTTTTATGTAACAAAATGCCGGTTTGTTTTAGTTGAAGCTGATAGAAACACATTAATGTTATGTACAAGCCGGATTATCTACCAATAAGTCATATCTGGGTAATAATAAAAATGTACTATTGTGAGCTAATTCAGTTTTACTTACATAATGGATATCTTTCCTCCTTGAAGGTTTTAAAGCCACTGGCATATTGCTCACTATGCTATAGATCTGTCTTCTGATAAACAAAGTGGTCATTTCCACATTAATGCATACCGCCTTAACGCCACCTGACATATTTTTATTCGACTATATGTTATGGCGGTTTGACCGCCTAAAAATAGAAGGGAGAGAAAAAAAATGTTTGACACCAAGAACTGGAAACTCAATTATTGCAGATATGCCGGTTTAATTTTACAGTGACCATATCGCACCTTGAAAACCATATGGCAATATCTGCAATTTTTTCATGAAATGACCTTTGAATGCAGTCTAATAGGAAAAAAAATCTATTTTTTAATGCTATATAGCAGCGTTTGAAAAAAATTTTAAGTTCGGCACCAGAAACATACATCTCTATGGCTTTTGTCAAAAATCGATTCTTCTTTTTATACCATCAGGCATTATCTGCAGTAGTTGATGCTCTACGGTTCTAAAATTGGAACAAAACCCCAGATCTATATGGCAATATGTGCAAAATGTGACCCACGCTCGTAAAATGAAAGCAAGATCTACTAAGGAAACATCCTTTAAATGCAACAAAACATAGAGTGCTGCATAGAGATTTGATTGCAACACTGGAAATAAGCGACAAGGCTATAACAAATTGATATACAACGTCGTACTGCAGATGGGTTTATCCCAAAAGAAAAGCGAATTATAACCGACAGACAATATATAGCGACAGATTATAATATGCAAGACTTTGATTAAGTGTTAACACTAAAAATTTGTAATAAATAAGTACAATCAATAAAAAAACTGTTATTTTATATGAATTTTTACTGTATCATGTGCGAAAATTGATATATTTTTTAAAACAATATGGCCGTATGTGCTAAAATACCTATTTCCTGGGGGAAATTTTACGTACTTTTTAATTCATATAAAAATATGTAAAATTAAAGACAATTGTGCCAAATACCAGGTTTGCAGCTTAATTTTTGGAATTACAGTAAATAAAATTAACTTTACAAAAACTTAAAATGCTCATAACTCAATATTATGATTTTTGCAGTTACTGCCCTATGGTTTTCAAGGTGCGATATGTTTATCCATTTTTGTTATATTTTACTACTATATTTTTTCTTCAGCGGCAGAAAAAATTTGGTTACTTAACCCTTGGACTATCACGTTATAAGTTCACTCGAAAATTCTTCTCAAGAAGCAATTAGGTTAATTGTTTATTAATTTCAGTCATTAAAGAAATAATAGGATAATGTACGTCTATGGCAAATTATATTTTAAAGGTTTGGTAAGTGTCCACTTTACAATATTTTGAAATGAGAGAAACGTGATCTGATACTACAAATATATGCACTACTCCAAGAAATTAATGCATCACCTTAAAAATGGGTCATTTTTTATATCTCGGATTTCCTAAACCTGATGTCTGATTTAAATGATTTTTTAACATGTTATAGCCTTATTCTTTAAAAATATCGCTGTAATAAAATTGTTGCTAGACAAGTAAACTGTCACTGTATACCTAGTGTGGCCAACTCCAATTCCATCAAATTCGGGACAAGGCTGAAAAAATACCTGAAATCAGGGACTTTTCAATGAAAATCGGGCCATTTCTTTTTTCTTAATATAGAACTATAATATCATCATTTTATTGATGTATACGATATAGTATACGATGAGTTTTTCCAGAAGACGATAATTAAAATACAGAAACGAAAAAAAAGTCCACAGTTAGAGTTTTAGTGGAACTATAGTACAGTTTTGGATATGGTATAGTATTACACTCAAGAAATTGTTAACTTTTTTTGTCCCACTAATTCAATTTGATCTGAATACTTAGAAGAATAACGTATTCAAAATTTCAAAATAGAATTTTGCCAAAACATTTAAAATTCGCATGGCCGGAAGCTTTGTCCGGGACGCCGGGACACAACTTCGTAATTCGGGCCATATCCCGGATTTTTCGGACTAGTTGTTCAAACTATGTATACCGCATGTACCAATCAAATTGTATTTTTTCTCAAACTTCACCACACCCTGTGTAATATTCTAGTAATAATAAAAAACTGAAATTAAAACCCAACAACAGCCTCAAATTTTCTTAACATTCTATTTTTTATTTAATCGCTTATGTTCGATAATAAAACAGTTAGGTACTTTAACAACCAGCCGTGTTTTTCATTAATACAGGGTGTGCGACCAACTTTAAAGGGAATTTCACATGAAAAAGAAATGACCAACCATGAAATTCGTGCTCAGCGGCCTCCAAAACTCTCCGAGTAATGGTTGTTGACTGACTTTAAATGATCGTAACATAAAACTCCAGGCGACCATTTCCAGGCGACGAGTTCCAACATTGGTACCAGGTACCACGGAGACCATCGTTGTCATGAAATTCGTGCTCAGCGACCACCAAAACCTCCCGTGTAATGGATATTGACTGATTTTGAATGATTATATCATGAGACTCCAGGCGACCAGTTCACCATGTGCACCGGCTACCATGGACACCATCGCCGTCATAAATTCGTGCTCAGCAATTCCTAAAACCTCTGAGTAATAGGTATTGAATGATTTTGAATGATTATAACCTAAAACTCGGCGGCCCTAAGGCGGCGAATTCCACTCTGTGAAATTCGTATTCAACGACATCCAAAACCCTCGAGTAAAAAAATTTAACTCATTTCCGTCAGTATTTCCTGAGTTATATCTTTTTCATTTTCCATCTCTTCGGGATGCACTTTGAATGCATTTTCCTTCTGTAAATTTTCATCTGCTGGAGATCAGTTTAGTTAATAAACTTTCCTGACACTCTCCTGAATCGAATGCAAAAAGTTGCGTGACGATTCATCTTACTGCACAAAATTCCTAGGTGTAATGCTTTGTTTCCTCGCCTAATTGTGTTGGATATTTTTCCTGTCGGTATTTTATATTATTATGTTACAAATTAAACAATTTCATTGATGTATTTTATTTCATAATCTTGCCTCAGTGATAATCTATATTTAGATAAACTTTTTTATATCATTTATTTACCACGTAGGCATTTTATGGTTTACTCTAAAGAAAAGATTAGGTCAGTTTTCAGTATTTTCATCACTGACTACAAATCCTACAGATAATTAGTGTTACAGTGTAGTTGTGTAGAAATTTATTTATAGAAAAACCACACCGTTTGTGGTAAATTTATGATAACGTTTAAATATCTGTATCATTTTACGCCAATTTAAAATACATTAGTAAAAATCTACAATACTTTGTATCAGAGACAAGATTTATCATCTTTTAAAAATGTTGCTTACACTTCGACAGTTACATAAAAAATTTTTTTTCTAACATGACTCGTATCTGTTTGCCAGTGAGCCTTCGGTAAGTTATTCCATCCTGCTCATCGTCTTCCTATTGGGGAATCGTCTCTCGCCGTCTTTACTAATCTATTTTTGTTGTCATTCTGCTTATATGAGCGTTCCATTCCTTCTCTTTCTTACCTAGCCCTTGATATTCTCCTCTTTGTATCCCTATAGAATATCCTGTCGTCCTAAATATGTCAATAGTGTCTTACAATTGATTTTTTAAAGGCTTTTATCTTCATTTATAGGATTTTTTTTGTTTTCTCTATATGTCCGATTTTGTTTCTGTCGCATATGTCATTATATGTCTGATGACTGTTTTAGAATTTCATTCGGACATCCTGCAGTTCTGTTTGCTCTATTAAATTTATCTTTTACTTGTGTTTTGAGCTTTCCGTAGCTAGACAATGTGATGGCCAGATATTTAAACACCATCACTTGTTCTATTATCTGTTCTTCTACCTCCAATTTACATAGTCGATTTGTTGTTATAATCATGCATTTTGTCTTTTTTGTTTATTGTTTTCCCTTCATTAAGTATTGTTTTTTTCGTTTTTTCATCATTATCATCTTGGTGCTACAGCCCTTAGAGGGCATCGACCTTCTCAAGCCTTCTATGCCATTCTGTTCTGACTCCAATCTTCTCGGCATCTTGTGTTACCCCGTCCACCCACCTCAACTTTGGTCTACCCCGTCTTCTCATTCCCACGGGTTGAGTTGTTAGAATATTTTTATCATGTTCGATTCAGGGGCCTGGGCTACATGTCCTGCCCACTGCAGGCGGTTTCGCTTAATTACAGTGATTATTTCATTCATAGGAGATTCTGACCAATAGAAAGCTAAAGAAATCTGAATTAAATCGATAATTTTTGATAATCTCCCGTTGTTAAGTATATTACATCAGATGCCCTTCGTTGCTACGAAAAAATTAATTCAGTGACATTAATGACAATTAATGTTTTAAAAATTATAAAAGTGATGACTTTCAATCGTCAAATATTTATAAAAACTGTGTTTAATGGTACTTACATAAATAAATTAGAATAAAATTTTGGTTTTGAACAGTTTTATTCATGAAATAATCGCAACAAATTGCACTCGACCTCTGAAATTAATATAGAATTTTTGCTCTCGTGACACTTTGACATAATTTCACTAAGTGTCACTCGGAAAAAATTCAATAATTTCAGAGCTCTTGTGCAATTACTACTGATAATATCTTTTCCACCAAACGTATGCTTGTAGATATTTTTCGTTTTTTACTTTCTTATTATTTCATCCGTGATCAGATTAAATACTACAGGCCTCAGAGACAGGTTTCCCCCTGTCTTATCCCATTTCCAGCCCCAAATTGGGTCGGTTAGTTCTTTTACTGTGATTGTGTTGTTCTGATCTAGATGTTTTTTTTTTTCTAACAAATTATGAAAAATCAAAAATATAACCTTTAATTCAAGACGGAAGAAAATATTGAAGGCAGAAAGAACCGAAAAACGACAAAATTCTTGGTTTAAGAATATAAGTTGGTAGAACAACAAAATGTTAATATGTTGGGTTATATCAGCAAGAAAACAGGGGTTATTGTCATAGTTGCTTCGTTGTCATAGCTGCTTCAAGGCGCTGTTTTCTATTGCAAAAAAGTTCCTGTTATAAACCGGAAATAGTCCCCAACTTTGTTATTTGATTCGCATTGCATTTTTCAATTTCTCGTTGGATTCTAGGGATACTCCGTTGAACATACATTCAGTCTAAGTGTTGCCCTTTTAGCCTTATTTGACGATTTTGAAAGTAATTGACAATTTTGTACACTTGATAAGTTTTGAACAGATAATTATCTGAAAAAAGCAAAAGCTATAAACTTGAGCTGGTCACCGTTGCATAGAGAACGAAAGAATCTTAATTTTTTACATGCAGAAGCTCGTTAAAATATTTTGGAAACATGAAATTTTTAACTGAATTTAAAATTGTTCGCCAATACGAAAATGAAGAAAGCTTTCTTTTTCATGTCCTTTACTTGCCACGGGTTGCAGGTTGGCCAGTGATCAGTTGGAAAAACTTTCCGGGTGTATTTTAAAATCCTGGTTTTATTGTGGTGATCAGTTTGTACTATCTACGAGTGCATTTTTATGCTAATTGGTGATGAGTTTACGTATACCCTAATTTATAAGTGGTAAAATTTTCTCGTATTTAAATAAATGGAGACAACAATAAAAAATCCTAGCTTACTAACCACAGAATTCTTTACATATCAACAAATTTTACAATTAAATATCATCAGATTTCACTAACTTTCAAAAACAATACTTTATATGGAATTATAGAATAAAAAAGAAAATATTTAAATAAATAAATAGGAGAAAAAGTGATAGGCAAATGTGTACGAGTAAAAAAAATAGCAGTCGTTTAGAGAATTTTTAAAAAACAAAACGACTACAACAATTGGTAGCGAAGGGTATTGAAAAATAGATATTTACCTGTTTAGCCACAACACTAAATAAAATAGTTAATGCTACATCTTAGAACAGCATTTTTTCTTTGTCAAATGTGGGGAGCAATCGACAACATTCAACTATCGAAAATAATCATAATTTAGTAAGTTAATATAAGCCCCTGGGTATAAATCATGCCAAATAAGTGACTTTGGTGTACTTCAAAATTTTCTCTACAACAAAAATATTTCAGGTATCTATTCATCAACGTTTATGGCTTTGAGGAAGCATTTTATACATTTAAAAATATGTTTCAAGAGATTTCGATGAGGTAATATATTTTTTTGGTAAAAATGCTTCAAATTCAGAATGAATTTCTTCTTCTGAAGAAAATATCATTATTTGATCAGTATGTATTTCCAAACACGATATACAGCTGCGAAAGTTGGACATTAAAGGAATACAGCGAAACTCAAAATCGCTTAAAAGACAATGGGGAGATGCATGTTAGGCATAATAAAGGGATATCTCGAAATAATTGAATGAATCAGACAGAAAACTCAGGTCACTGATATAATTCACAAAATCAAATCTATAAAATCGCAGTAAGTGAGATATTTAGCTACAAGAACTGACAATACATGCTCACTAGACCTGGAGGACACACTATGGTACCCAAGAGGCATCAAGAGACCAAGACAACTTCCAAATTTAAGATGGGACTATGACAAAGAAACCAGCAGAAAACATGACAGAAAAGCGAATATTAGAGAATCGTGGGTAGAAATGAAGAAACAGATTCGATAGAATAAGCAAATAATGATGATGATGATGACGATGCTGATATATATTATATTATATACAATATACCTATATCCATATTCACTTCAATTTATTTCAATCTGTTAATTTCAAAACCTGTCATATATACTTATTTTATTATTGTTATTGGTTATTTTATATTATATTATTGGTTATTAACAATAACAAAGAGAACAAGAGATAAACATATTTTATTAATATAGTACATGTATTGTGTTACCGAGAGTTTCAAGGCTAGAAAATTGAGGAGGTCAAGAAATCTTATATCTCATTCACAATTATTATCGCGTTTTTTATCAAATAATATTCTTACTTGCCTTGGGGACTCCCTGTATACCAAATAAAGTTACTATTAAAATAAATGTTTTAAAAGTGCTACCGTACTGCTGCGGAAATATCATGCTGCTGTGTTTTTTGTTATATTTTTTTAACTCCTTGGATCATTGTTAGGTTTGGAATTTTACTTAGCATGCAAGATTTGTTGTAAACATTATTGTCTGTGCCAAAAGTTACGTAATTCGCAAATATTTATTTCCTGACTTGTTTTACAAAAATAGACGATATTTCGGATAAAAGTAGGTAACGTACATTTATTCAAGGGCGAAAATTTTACTAGGATGTTAAATAAGTTTTGCAGTTCGATACTAAAAACACAATTTTATGGTTTGAAATACCCTTTATTTTTCAACATAGTCTTCCCGGACATCAATACACTTTTGTTTTAACAATATTCTAATTTACAAATTCCATCCCTGGAGTGAGAACCTGGAAGGGCAGCAAATTACTTTTCCAAGGTAAGGCTCTATGGTCTCATCATTTGATGAAAACCGCTTTCCATGTATGATTTTTTTAGCTAATGAGACAGGTGGAAGTCACTAGGGGCCGAATCTGATGAAACGGTGGATGCTCAAACAATTAGAACTTTACTTCATAGATTTTAGCCATTGTTAAAATTCTCATATGACACGATGCATTTGACCCATTCGTCATTCTGCAAACCGGATCTTTTGTCACAAATTCATTTCTTTAGCTGGTCTAACAGTTAAAGTAATATCCTGAATTTATTGTTTTACCAGTTTACAAGTACGAATCCACAAACAAAATTCGTCTCGCATCCCAAATAACTGATACTAATACATGTTTGACCGATTTCTAGACACGAGTCGAAGAACCGGGTTCTCACCAGTCTTTAGTCTTTGGTTTTGATTTAAGATCATTGAGATAGACCAAAGTCTTATCCATACGTGATGAATCGACGCACAAAATCTACTTTAACTTTTCGAATACGCTTTAAATGTTGCTGAGGAAGTCAGATTCAAATATATTTTTTCCGTTGTTAGCAAATGCGACACCCATTGTGAACACAGCTTTCTGAAATCCAATACTTAAGTCAAAATCGAGTCTCATCTTCGATATGGTCTTTCTTTTTGGGGTTCTAGTACAGCTGCCCAATTAGATGTTATTTTTAAATTATAAAAAAGTGCAATAAGGTATCTATTTGGCCTCAGAAGAACAACACATTGCAGAAGTTACTTCAAAGATCACGGCATTTTAACCCTTACATCTTTATATATTTTAGAAACTGTTTGCTTAATTCGTAAACACATGCATGTCTTTCCAGCAAGGCCTCGTCATGACTACTCCACCAGAAATTCAAATTTTGATGTCTATTTACCGATCCCGTCCTCTGAGTTAGTAAAGAAATCTATATTATATTCCGCAAAAAAACTATACAACCATCTTCCTTTACAACTCAAATCTGCAACATCTTTCCCCAAGTTCCGTAAAATGACAAAAGCTCATCTATCTAAAAGACCATATTCTTCAATAGAAGAGTTTCTTAATGACTAACTAAGAAATTACAGTAATGTACAAGTAACCAAACTTATCTATATTTGGGTGTCACATGCAGCAGCTTAAACTTATTAGTGCCTATGTCTATAAATAGTTTACTTTGTTGTATGTTCACTTTGCAATTTCTATAAATTGTTGCAATATATCGATTTTGTTTTTTTTTCTTTACTTTATTAACTTATATTTTGTATTTATGTATATTTTTTTTATATTGACGATTTATCAAATTTCAGAAAATTGTATTTGTTATTGTTATTGTTAGATATTATTTATTTATTTTTTCTGACTTTAATTAAGCTTTGTCCATAAAATTTGTATAATTTTCAGTGACAATAAAGCATATTTCTATTATATTCTATTCTAAAATGTTGCTCACACTTACCGATGAAATGCCTAGGGTTTTTACTGAATCTCTTTTGAAATATACAAAATTATGACAGATTAAACACACGTTCATTATGAAGAGTGTACCTATACTAAAAAAAATAAGATTAAGTCAGTAGCAACTGTCTTATGGAAGCGCAAAACTTATTGAACGGCCTAGTAAAGTCGGTTCGCTAATCTGAGACTAGTCTAGTAATTTTAGTGTTTTTTTTTTGTAAAGTTGGAAGTTAGTTACATTTTGACACATTAGACGTGGCCAGGGCCGCGTTTAGGTCAATGACGCCCTAGGCAATTCTCTAGTAGCCGCCCTTCAAGCATGTACCATTTTTGCGAAAAAAAATTGCAAGCAGATTTTTTTACTTAAATAAGAATACATAAAAATTGTCATTACAGTTCGATCACATCAGATTTCTTTCTTGATTTTTCTTTGGAAAAATCATCTATAATGTCGTCATAATTTATCGCCTTTGTTACGTTCCTTTCTATGGACAAAATCGACAAATTGTTAAGAAGTTCTTGCGATATACTTGATCGGAAATTATTTTCATGCCTATTTTCAATTCTTGACATTTTCGAAAATGACCATTCAGCGGACACGTTGGTTGGCAACTGGGAGGCACAAATAAATGCGCAAAGCAATATCAAAATTAAGGAAAATACCTTTCAATCAATGTTTTTTTAATATTTAGATATGTCAATTATTGGTGATTGGTGATTTTATTGTGGTATCCAAATGACCCTTTAAGTGAATGCATTCATGTATTATGAATGATGTAGGTATCTATTAGTGCAGTCAGTGAGGGTATTTGACTCCGAATTCCATCCTACTACATCAATTTACTTGATATTTTCACTGTAAGTAGGGAATAGCTCAAGAAACAAAGTCTACCCTATATCCTATGGCGCTTTTTAACTTAGGGGTGGTTCCCACCCGTTCTCGGGGGTGGAAATTTTTTTTATCAAACTAACACCGGAAGTGACCAGAGAATCTAATTCTAAGCAAAAACTGTTTTATAAATTTTTTTGAAAACTCGATACTTTTTGGGTTATTCGTTGTTAAAAATTGGCCATTTTCATTGAAAAATGACACTTTTCGGAGACTGTTTTTGGGAATACAATAAAAATTGTGCATCTAACGAAAAAAAAAACTATATAAAACATTTTTGTAGTTTATGAAAAATTGAGAGATTCAATTGTGCATAAATCTTCTAGTTTTAATAAAAAAAGAGATGGTAGGTGAAAAAAAGATTTAGAGTAGATTTTTGGTGCATGCTTAAATCGGTGTATTCAACTTAAAATAAGAGAAATGGTCGATTTTAGGGGTATAATGCTACGAATACCTTTTGTAGCGCTTGAAAAGACCTTTAAAACGAGCACTGTTAAATGTCGGTTACATTCAAACTAAGCGAGATATGGTGCATAAAATCTTATGACTAATGTATTTTAAGGAAAAATGAGTATAAAATAAGAAATAGTATATATAAATATAGGAAAAAAAAATGTATACAGTGCGTCCATAAAGTAACGCATAAATCATTATTTCGTAAACCGGCGATATTAGGGAAAAATCGCGAAATAGGTCGATTTTTATTTTTAAATTCCGATTTTTTGGCATATATATCATACTAGTGACGTCATCCACCTGGGCATGATGACGTAATCGATGTTTTTTTAATGAGAATAGGGGTCATGTGATAGCTCATTTGAAAGGGTATTCAGTTCTCTATTCACTAATATAAACATTAACCTATTTACTTATACAAGGTGTTCAAAAAACATTTTTTAATTAAAATAATTGAGACAAAAAGAAGAATGTATGTAATTTATTTAATTCAAAATACGTTTTACTGTTGTCAAAAAACATGAAAAAAATGTTTATTTGACAAATAAATATTGTTTTTCGCTTAAATTCAATGTTAAAGCTGCCACCCACCTGTCTCTTGGCAGTATGAACATTTCGTTTAAACGAAAGTCAATGTTTATTTGGCAAATAAAATTTTGTTCTCTTTACTGACAGTAGTAAAATACATTTTGAATTAAAATAAATTACATATATTCTTCTTTTTGTCTCACTTATTTTAATTAAAAAAATGTTTTTTGAACACCCTGTGTAAATAATTATGTTAATGTTTATATTATTGGATAGAGAATTGAATACCGTTTCAAATGAGCACTCACATGAACCCTGTTCTCATTTAAAAAAATCATCGATTACGTCATCACGCCAAGATGGATGACGTCACTAAGATGATATATATGCCAAAAAATCGTAATTTAAAAACAAAATTCGACCTGTTTCGGGATTTTTCCTTAAAGTCGCCGGTTTACGAAATAACGAATTTATGCGTTACTTTATGGACGCACTGTATTTAACCCCTCATCCACCAGAATTGAAATGCATCGTTTTCTTTCTGCAATACCTTCTACTATAGTATTATTTCTATATTCAAAAAGTTGGACGGGTTTAAAATGAATGGTTTTTGAAAAGAATAAGATCTCAAATTATAGAGCACATTTTTAAATTTCCTTAAAAATCCTCCTTTTTCTCCATGTAATTCGAAAGTGATAAGAGATACGTAAAAAATACTTTACAAAAATGTAGGTTTTCTTTTAGATAACAATTTTATTTTTCTTTCATTACTGTATCTTACTATCATTTTCCAGTTACATGGAGAAAAAGGAAGATTTTTAAAAAAATTTAAAAATGCTCTCTATAATTTGATCTTATTTTTTTCAAAAACCATACATTTTAAACCCGTCCAACTTGTTGAACATAGAAATAACACTATAACAAAAGGTATTGTAGAAGCAAAACGATGCGTTTAAATCTGGTGGATGAGGGGTTAAAATATACATACTTCGCATTTTATCTTAAAATAAATTAGTCATCCTATTTTGTTGCACCATATCTCGCTTAGTTTGAATGTAATCGAAATTTATCTTTGCGGTCGTTTTAAAGGTCTTTTCAGACAGTACTTACAAAAGATATTGATAGCATTATACCCTTAAAATCGACCATTTCTCTGTTATTAAGTTGAACACACCGATTTGAATATGCACAAAAAATGTCTTTTCACCTACCATATCTCTTTTGAAGTTATCACTAGAAGACTTATGAAGGAACGAATCTCTTTGACTTTCCATAAGCTACAAAAATGTTTTATATAGTTTTTTTCGTTAGATTCATCATTTTTAAGGCATTCGCAAAAAACCGTCCGAAAAGGCGACATTTTTCAATGAAAATGGCAAATTTTCAACCACGAATAACCCAAAAGGATTGAGTTTAAAAAAATTATAGAACAGTGCGCTCGCCGTCTTTGCGGTGCTGCCGACGGCCCAATAATCCCTCAATTTACAACTTCTGTTCTTTTTGAATGAATAGTGTTAGAAAATGTAATTTGTTTTCTAGAAATGAATGCCCAGTTATATTCCATTGATGGGTGCATTACAGATGGACTTAAATGTTATTCGATTTCAATTTTTATATACAAATATTTTTTGTACAGTATTTTTGCCGCCCTCCCATGATTCGCCGCCCTTGGCAACTGCCTATATTGCCTAATGGATAAAGCAGCCCTGGACGTGGCTGGAGAGGTGTAATTGCTATAAGCCAAACACGTGCTCATAGATAATATTTTTAATAATAAACATACTTAAATAACATAAATCTTACGCCAATCAACAATTATTATGTAGTTACACCTGACTATAATCTATTAGGTAATAAGAAATCAGAATAGCTATTTGTATAACAAGGGAGCAAAGTGCTGCTTTTCCTCCCGAGAATGAAGGTTACTGCCCGACGCGTATCGGAGGCCAGTGATCATTCAAGGGAGGAAAAGGCACTTTACTCCCATGTTATACATATGATTTTTCCACCTTCCTCAAAAAACAATAGTCCGTTCTTTAACGGTAAAATATTGCAAAACCTCTAAATTTTAAAGAACCGCTTGGATTGACATGAAATTTGGCATACACATAGCTAACAAGTCAACGAAAAAAAGTAATATTGTTCTGATATCTGCTTTTGCCCTGGGGGTGATTTTCACCCCCAAGAGGGGGTGAAAAAATATTCGCCCAAAGAAAGTCAGGAAATGGATAAACTGGCTAATTTTAAGTAACTTTTGTTTTATAGAGTTTTTTCAGTAAGTCAATACTTTTCGAGTTATTTGGAAGTGAATATGTTCATTTTTTCAACCAAATAACCACGCTTTTAGACGGTTTTTCGCAAATAACTCAAATAGTAAGTATTTTGTCGAAAAAACATTTATAGCAAAAATATAGCCTGTAAAAAATTTTAAAAAATGATGTACATATCACGTCTCTTAGTAGAAGCAGAGTTATAGCTAATGAAAAATAGGTTCATATTCGTCAAATTCCAAATGGAATACTTTAACGCGAAATAACCAAAAATGAAGCACATTTTTGTTTTATAAAAAAAATTGTAGCATCAAAATTAAACAAGTTACGCTCAAAATAAAGTTAGTCCCTTTTGGTTTTGGTAAAAAAATCGAGAAAATCACCCCCTAATTAGTATCTTAAATGAACTTAATCGTTACGACTTTACAAGTTTCTTGACTCGTGTATATATTGTTTATACGATCTGTAAGTTTCATCGGTTCAAAGTCCTTATTATTGAAAGGGCTGTAGTTAAAATGAGTTGAACGAGTCACTGACGACGAATGTATGCGAATTTAGAAACACCAAATCTTAATCAATTTTTGTCTAACAGAAAAACGAGAAAATACATGATATTCAGAAAAGCAAATCTGACTTTTTTTGTTTTTCGAGATATTTGGTATCCCTAATAATTTTTAAGTTATTTTGAAAAAAAGCATATTTTTCAAACTTTAAATTTTTAAAAATTTAACTTTGAAACCAAATTTTTTCAAAAATAAGCGCATTAAATCGATGAAACTTACAGATCATACAAACACAACAGAAGTAAAATAATTTGTGGAGCGGTAACGATTAATTTAATTTAAGTTGCTAATTAGGGGGTGGTCTTCCCGATTTTTTTGTGCAAAAACAAAGGGACCAACTTTATTTTGAGCGTATCTTGCTTAAATTTAATGCTAGAAACTTTTTGTAAAAACATAAATAAAGCTTTTTTAAACGCTTTAAAAAAGTTTTAATAGGTTTCCCCAAAAAGTGCTTAATTTTTTGGATATTTCACGTCGAAATATTCTATTTGAAATTTGGTGAATATGAATCTATTTTTCATTGGCTATAACTCTGGTTCTACGAGATCCAGAGACCTAACGTGTACACCACTTTTTTTACTTTTTTATAGGCTATATTTTTGCTAATAACCTTTTTTTCGACAAAATACTTACTTTTTGAGTTATTTGCGAAAAACCGTCTAAAAATGTGGTTATTTTGTTGAAAAATGAACATATTCACTCGCAAATAACTCGAAAAGTGTTGACTTGGCGAAAAAGCTCTATAGAACAAAAGTTACTTAAAATTAGTCAGTTTACACATTTCCGGACTTATTTTGGACATATATTTTTTCTGCCCCAAGAGGGGGTGAAAGTCACCCCCAGGATAAAAGCACACATCGGCACAGTATCACTTTTTTTCTTTGACATGTATGCTATACGTATGCCAAATTTCATGTCAATCCAAGCGGTTCTTTAAAATTTAGAGCAAAAACCGTGAAAGAATGAACTACAAGTCATTTTTTCATTTTTAAATAATTTACTTATGTAACAACTAACTAATAAAATTTATTCGAGAACTAAAACTATTAAGTAGGTACAGTCATAACTGTCAACTGTCAAAAATAAGTCATTGTAATTAAAATAACAATTTACTGTTTTTTTCCATTCTGCAAAATACAGAGTGTTCTATAAATAAACGTTAAAATGTATAGATATTTACGTAATAGAAAATAGAATATTATATAGAGCGTCAATAAGTTACTTCATCATTGACATATCATGAAGTCACTTTTACTTTTACTCCCTAGGGAGTAAAGTACTTTGTCTCCCTAGGGAGGAAAAGTACGGCTTTGCTCCCTACAATCAGGTCAGGAAATGTATACTTTGGGTAGAGGTAGGTGGAAATAGCTATTTGTATAACAAGGGAGGAAAGTGCTTCTTTTCCTCCCGAGAATGAAGTTTACTGCCCGACGCGTAGCGGAGGGCAGTAATCATTCAAGGGAGGAAAAGGCACTTTACTCCCATGTTATACATATGGTTTTTCCACCTTCCTCAAATAACAAGTCATTTTATCATTTTTACTTAATTTATTTATGTAACTAACCAACAAAATTTATTAGAACTAAAACTAGCAAGTAGGTACAATATAACTGTCAACTGTCAAATATAAGTCAAATTATTAATGTAAACATTGTTAAATCAGAATAACAATTTACTGTTTTTTACCATTCTGCAAAATACAGAGTGTTTTTAAATAAACGTTAAAATGTATAGATACTTACGTAATAGAAAATAGATATTGTACAGGGCGTCAATAAGTTATATTTCATGAATGAAATACCATGACGTCACTTTTACTTTTCCTCCCTAGGGAGGAAAAATATTTTCCTCCCTAGGGAGGAAAAGTACAACTTTGCTCCCTACAATCAGGTCCGGAAAAGTATACTTTCGGTAGAGGTAGGTGGAAAAATTATTTATTGTACAAAATAAAAATATTTTGAGGAAATAAATTTCACAAAATTTTATAAGTTTAGTATACACTCCCACAATTTCCAATAATTCTTCTTCTTTTAATGAAAGATTAGTTTATTTGAGCTGTTAATAGTGCAAGGTAAGAATTTTTGTGTTGTATGTTTTCTGCTCTGAATCTGTCAAAGTGGGTCAAAGTTAAAAATTGTTGTGAATATTATTGTAAGTAGGGTAATAAGGCTCTGTAGAAATGTTAAGGCTTTTGTGTTTAATGAGTTACTAAGTAAAGTTGGTTCAGTTGTATTTAGAAAAAATAATTTGATATATTCGAACCATTGTAGCGTTTCACATCGTATTACCGATCGAATGGAATTGCTTATTTTATTTTATAATAGAAAATTGTTCGTGTTTAGCCGGATTAAAACCCGCGGTACACCAAACAGTAGTTTTATAAGTTACTACTCTGCCATTAATAAAAGTATAGTCGGTTCGCTAAACTCAGACGCAACTGGCTAGATATTTTAGTCGATAATTTTTTTGTTTTTTGCCAATTTTGCAAAAATTGGCAAAATTACTAACTATTTAGTGATTATTAACTATTTAGTAATTACTTTTTGCCAATTTTACTAAAATTGGCAAAATTACCGACTAAAATATCTAGAAAATTGCGTCTGAGTTTAGCGAACAGACTATATCTGTTTTATATAACGACGAAAAGTCTGAGGAAAGTCAGTATATCGTTTATGCTTATTAAATGCCCTAAACGTTCTCGCTATTTACATCCACAGAATGGTAGGGAATGGAGGGAAGCAATATCATCTCTATAACATACTGTAATGCAAAACAAGATTGTAAGTATTCACAAAACGTACTCCTTGCCTGTTTCTAAGAAAGTCAAGACTCGATGTTAAAACCACGTTATAGGTATATGTACAAGGAATAATATTGGCCAAAGTATCATTAAAACATTTATTGGATTAAAAGAACAAAGAATGAATACAAATACCAAAAACGATTTGAAATACATATACTCCAGGGAAATAAGGCAAAAATATACCATGTTCGGGCACTTGAGCAGCCAGGTTGCAAATGGGTTTTTTGGGTACTATATCCCTAATACATTATAAATACAAAAATGCCCGTCACAGTTCGGACGAGAAATTTAGTTATTAACAAATAAGTGTCAAAAATGGCAGTTTTTTCGTAATCGCTACTGGTAAAAATAGGGTAATTAAATATCTTATTTATACTGTTATTCTCGTAGTAGGGTTCGATCATTTGTTGCTTCAGAAATTGCAAATTAAGACTAAAATTTCGAAAATAAAAAAATTGCTATAAATTTTGTGAAAATGACCTTAAGACTTTCATATTGCACGAAAAGTTGAGACAAACAGTCCATATAATGCACAAAAAATTTTAAGACGATTCGTAAATTAGTTTAAATTTTATTCAATTTGTTTATCCCAATGAGCTTTTTTTTGCAATAATATTGTTCAGAAAATAGTAATGTAATAGCAATTCTGTGAAAACCACATGAAAGAAGAAAAGTCATGATTTCAAAGTTTTAAAAAAAAATCATTAAAAAGTCATTTTTATCATTTTGAAAACATTTTACTAAAGTAGGGTCATTTTCAGTTCAAAAACAATTTGAATAACTTTGTTAATATTGACTGTAGATTAAAACTACTTTGGGATTTGAAAAGCTGGTATTTTTATACGAATTTAAAAAAAGAACACTTTTTGCCTAGGTTAATTACAGTCAAAGTTAGCCACTTTTTTTATTTAATTGACAGCTACTTTGTTTATAACAATTAAGCAACCCAACTAGCGCCAGTTCGAAGTTAAAGGTATACAGTTTATGTGTAAAAGTTTAAGTAAACTTTAAACTTCAACAGATTTGTTAATAAAGCTTTAAAAATAACGTTCTAACGAAATCGATTTGTGGTCGGTGGAAATGAATTATTAAAATCCGTGCACTCAAAAAATGAAATTGATTCTTCAAAAATATGCTGCGATTAATATCTCCAGAGCTTGTTGATGGATTTTGATCATAATTTTTTTAAATTGTATGTACTCGTAGTCTTGTAGAGTACGTTATGTACGTAAATTCCCACCTAACATTTCAAAATGTTAGGGGGAGTTCCTCTTATCACTCAGGGATATGAAAAATAGATTACGACCGATTCTAAGACCTACCGAATATACATTTATATAATTTCATAAAAATCGGTCAAGCAGTCTCGGAGGAGTATGACAACTAACACTGCGACAGGAGAATTTTATAGATGTAAATATATAGATAGGTATTAACAAATAGGGGTTGGTGATTGAAAAGTGTAAATTAAGGGTTTTATGTATTTTTTAATCCTACATCATATAAAATTAAGATAGACAATTTTGTCCAAAAAATAAAAAAAATGTCAGGGGGGCAACCCCCCTTATAACTTATGGATATGAAAAATAGATTAAAACCTATTCTCAGTCCCATAGGATATACTTGTAAAATTTCATAAAAATCGGCCAAGCCGTTTCGGAGTAGTATGTTAACTAACACTGTTACAAGAGAATTTTATGTATATTGAAGTAACTGTGAATTACATAATAAAAGTGGCTAACTTTGACCGTAATTACCATAGGCAAAAAGTTTTTTTTTAAATTTGTGTAAAAATACCAGCTTTTGAAATTCCAAGGTAAATTTACTCTACAGTCAATATTAACAAAGCTATTCAAATTGTTTTCAAGCCAAAAATGACTCTACTTTAGTACAATGTTTTTGTAGTGACAAAAATTACTTTTTAATTATTTTCTTCAATAATTTAAAAACAAAACTATTGTTCTTTCTTTGGGATAAACAAATTGAATAAAATTTAAACTAATTAACGAATCGTCTTATAATTTTTTGTGCAGTATATGGACTTTTTGACTCAACTTTTTGTGAAATATAAAAGTCGTAAGGTCACTTTCGCGAAAGTTATAGCAAATTTTTTATTTTCGAAATTTTTGTTTTATTTTGCAATTTTCGAAGCAACAAATGATCGGATCAAAATTAAAAAACTGCCGTTTTAAAAATTGGCTCATCTACTAAAAGAAGAATACTATAAATAAGATATTTAATTATCCCATTTTTGACCCTTATTTGTTAATAACTAAAATTCTCGTCCTAACTGTGACTGACATTTTTGTATGTATAATGTATTAGGTATATAGTACCCAAAAAACCCATTTGCAACCTGGCTGCTCATGTGTCCCGACAAAAGCCTTATTTCCCTGGAGTAATTTGAAGATTTTTTTGTAGTGATTGCAAGTTCTGTGGTTTCATAGAGATATCTGTAATATAGTTTAAAAACACTAGTACAAAACATTCTAAACGTTAACACATCAAGCAATTATTGTTATTCTTCTATATTAGGGTTATTAGTTCTGCATCCCGCGTATGAAAAAAAAGTTGATTAATAGCAAGCTGAAAATTTGTTAATAGCTTAACGCTGTCTAGTCGGACAAACTTTAATATATGGGAAAACTGGAACAGGGGAAGTTTTAATTGTGGAACAGGTTAAAAATTTGGAGCGGTCAGACCACGAAAACGGCACATGTATTTTGTCCGACAAAACAGACTTAAACTCTCCGAACAGAGATTAAACTCTCATGCAAAAATCAGACTGCTATTTATCACCAAATAGGAGCTTTAATGAGTGGAACATGTAGAATATGTCAAATGACAGGAATTATGACAGGTGATAAATAGCAGTCTGATCTTTGCATGAGAGTTTAATCTCTGTTCGGAGAGTTTAAGTCTATTCTGTCGGACAAAATAAATGTGCCGTTTTCGTGGTCTGACCGTACCAAATTTTTAACCTGTTCCACAATTAAAACTGCCCCTGTTTCAGTGTTCCCATATATCAAAGTTTGTCCGACTAGACACCCTTAGCTCTTAACAAATTTTCGGCTTGCTATTAATCAACTTTTTTTATACGCGGGATCCAGACCTATATATTATAGAAAGGCAAGGGCATCCTTTCCGCAAAATCTGATATAGATATTAGTAAAAACTAAAAATGACGATATTTTTAAAACAAAAAGGGGAAAGGAAAAGTGCCAAAAATTTTAAAATTCTTCATGTGCCTCCTCTTTTTCATGTGCCTCCTTTAAGGACATTGTCGATGATCATGGCTTGTTTGTTGTTTTTTCACTTCACTGCACTGCTTTAAATTATTTTTAAACAGGACGTGTGTCTTCTTCACGGCCTTCTTTTTCCTTTTACTTTACGTTCTATAACCAATCGCATCAACTCATAATTTTCATTTCTTAGTATTTTCAAAATTCATATTCAAGAAAAAATACTCATCTTTTTTACTAAAGACACATACATAAATAAAACATATTTTTCTGACTCCAGCAAATGGATGTCGATGGTCTCAATAGCCAAAAAATGTCAGCTAGGAACATAAATTCGAGGAAATAAAAGCATACATAGGATCAGGATCAACTAAATCAAAACTAGACTACTTAAATGCTATATTTGACCAACTATGCTATATAAAGCAGAAATATAATTTCCACCATAAACATAAACAAGGGGCATTTGAGATATGGACTTAAAGGATAACATTAAAAATTTTCTGGACTGACTATAAACAAATTTTCGTTAAGCAAAGAAAGGATCCATCTCCCCATCCGCAAAACATTATACCTTGGACAGCTAAAAGAAACAGAAATATTTATATTGCCTCTTACAACTCGTAACAACAGTGATACCAAGCGTAATTAAAGCTTGATCCGAAATAGATAATATTGGAGGGGTTTATGAAGAACAACGGAGAATAGAGAATCACTAAATAGGGTACCATAAGAAGAACATTTATAAAATTATTTGGTTTCGCGCTATACTCGGCTGTAGAGTACAAAATGTTGGCGATTAAGGCGAGTAAACTGCTGATGTTTTAGTGGAATAAATTCCCAGCATCGCCAGATGGCATGGATATGCCTCAGGTTCACAGTTTACTTTAATCGTTATCGACACTAACTTCATCTTACCTCGTTAGAGGTCGCTAAAGCATACATTGGTAGAATATTTAAATATATTTACCAACGAGTCGGGTGCGTTTTTGTTCAATTCAGTCTTTTACAAAGTCTTTTTGATAATGGGTAAATCTAGAAACACGTGTCAAGAGATGGCAAAAGACTCGAATTGAATCAAAATGAAACCGTCTATTTTTATTTTTATAAAAAGAAAAGGCACACACCTTATAGACCAGGGTGCATCTGTAAAAATATTAGTACATTTGGACGTTGAGAGGGGACTCAATTTTTTTGCAAAAATTGCTTGAAAATAACTCAAATAATAATATTTGAGTTATCCTCCCTCTCCAAAAAGGCCCGAAACATTGTTTAAATAATCAAAATGTCAAAAAATGATGGAAAACTTCGATTTTTTTCTTCGTTTTTTGATTATAAGTTTAAAAGTATTCATTTCTGAGAAAAGTTGTAATGACATAAAATTTGCGTAATTAAATTTCCTGCAATATAGAATTTGTTAAAAATTTAAAAAATAGCCATCCTTGTTGCAAAATAGCAATAATTGCCAAAAAAACCATACAAAAACAAGTATTCGCATTTTACGTTTTTCAACCATTTATGCTATACTTAGGAACTTCATATTTTACCCAGAAAAATTTTGTGATACAGTAAAACAATACTGTAAATTTCATTAAGATCGGTTCAATAGATTTGCAAAATAAATTTTGCAATCCATCTTTCGCAAAAAAATTCATTTTTTCAAAATGTTACAGGACTGAAAATAAAGCAGATAGCAAGTTGAATTTTTTTTTTGCTTTTAGAAGTGTACTGTACCTTTCATTTGAAATTTGCAAAACTAAAATCGATTAACTACCACGGCGTCAGGAATTTTGTTAAACAAACATTAATTATTGGTGCTACGCGCAGGACAGCGGATAGTTTGCTCTGATTAGGCATTCCAATGACCGTTGATAATGATTGATACATTTTAATTTTTATTACATTTCGATATAAATAAATAAATTTGTTTATTGCAAAATAAAAACACATACTCTATCCTTTGAAATAACACTTTTTCTAGCAAAAACTTTCTTTGTTCATATATTTTAACTTAGAGGATAAAAGTTTATTATTTTTAAACATATGTAATTGTTTAAACAATATTTCACAAACAATAATAAAATTAGTTTAATTTTTGTGGAATTAAAATATTAAAATACAACAAAATATAGAGTAAGAAAATAATATATTAGATAAAGATTGGAAGAAATTTTGGTGGAAATCAACTTGTGTGAATCAAACACCGCTGTCCTGAGCGTAGCACCAAAGATTAATGTTTATTTAAAAAATTTCCTGACGCCGTGGTAATTAATCTATTATAATTTTGCAAATTGCATATGAAAGGTACAGTACACTTCTATAAGCAAAAAAAATTTAACTTGCTATCTGCTTTATTTTCAGTCCTGCAACATTAAAAAAAATGAATTTTTTTTGCGAAATCTGGATTGCAAAATTTATTTTGCAAAATCTATTAAACCGATTTTAATGAAATTTGCAGTATTATTTTAGTATATCATATAGCTTTTCTGGGTAAAATATGAAGGTCCTAGGTGTAGCATAAATGGTTGAAAAAAGTAAAATGCCAACACTTGTTTTTGTATGGTTTTTTTTCGAAATTATTGCTATTTTGCAACAAGGGTGACTATTTATTAAATTTTTAACCAATTCTATATTGTAGGAAATTTAACTAGGCAACTTTTATGTCAGTACAACTTTTCTTAGAAATGAATAGTTTTAAGGTTATAATCAAAAAACCAATATAAAATCGAATTTTTCCTTCATATTTTGACATTTTGATTATTTAAACAAAACAGATGCGCCCTGGACTATTAAAAATATGATAGTATTATTCTGCTGGATTCTTTAAAATACGTAACTAATTTAAATTTTTAGTACCTCGGTTAACTTTACATAGAATATAATTTTTTTTTTCCAATATACCAGAATGGTTTGTCTATTAATATGAAAATAAACAATGTTGTTCTGAAGCTATTTCTTTGTGGCATTTTTTATAATCAACTATTTTTAATGGGAGTAAGCCACAATTTTACCAAAAAAATGATTTTATTAACGTTTCGAAGCCCAAATCGGGTTCCGTTGTCAAAATACCAAATACTACTAAATAAACAACATGAAACATGAAAATAAACATGGTTTGTTTATTTGCATATTATTATTAGTAAATTCATAACTGCTATATTAATATCGCTAAATTATTTTTCTTTGAATATTTGCTTACACTACCATTTTGCATATTATAGTCTTATTCTGTTATTAATTATAATAAGTAAATAAGAATTATAAACATAGATATAAAAACATTAGGAAGTAATAAAATAAAGCAATTCGTATTCAAAACGAATTATAAATTACTTTAAAGACATTTTAAATGACGTTCGAAAAACGTGTTCCAAGTTTTTTAACGTTTTTATAATTTTAAATACGGGATTCGGCAAAAAAAACTGTGTCGAAGTTTAAACGGGTGTGAAATTACGCACGCAATACGTATTTGATTTGATTGGTTCTTAGAACTGAGTAGGTATGTAAAAAGTGTTTATAGTAGAGCAATATTGGAAAAAATGGACGAAATAATGATCCAGGTTTGAAACAAGTGGTATGAAACAGTTCTAACTAACAATAATCAAGGACGCCAACAACACTATAATAAATGTTTTTCTATGGATGCTATGCAATGTGCAACTTCTCTCACTACTTACATACATTCAAAACGAACAATTTCTCAGACAGTGAGAAAAGTCGGCCATTGCAGTGAGAAATATTTTTTCTCGCGGGTTCTCCTACGGTTTACATACATATGGTCGTCGTTTCCATGGTAACATACACAATACAAAAACAATAATTAATGTCAAAAAATTTTGTTGAAACAAATTTTACCCCGAATTACCTTTCAAAGCTGCTCAAAAATAACTGTCAATTACACCTAATTTCAAATAAATAACGTAAGTATATAAATCTCCAGAATATTAAATACCTACATGTATATGTATTTTATTTCAATTTATGCATATAATATACCTAAAAGCACCTAAATTATTTAATTTTGAAATTTGAACTCTTGACAAAACCGCATCCATAGAAAAAGTACAGTGTACAACACATGAGAAAATGACATATTTCTCCCTCGCTTGATTCGCGGCCCTCGGCTCGTGCCAACAAACTTGCTCTCGTGAGAAATATGTCTTTTTTCTCACTTGTTGTACACTGTACTATTGTTAAATAATGTTTAGACGTACTCCAACACGACACAATATTTGCAAGCTACCACAGACGCTAGGCTATGTTGAAAGGCCCATGTGAAAATGAAACAAGGAGAGCTCAGAATCAAGAATAACAATGTTTTGGCTATTGGGAAGAAAATTCCGTCGACGTCATTGTAGACCATCTTTTCAATCTTTTCAACCTACAATAAAATACTTCTGTACAAGCACACGACAAAACTTTTATCATGCTCAAGTTGTGTTGCTCCAGTAAACGTAATTCAGATATATATCCAGTGATTTCAAAGTAAACTATGAAGGAATGTAAATGTTTTTATGAAGAATTTTCAACGGATAAAGTTATAAGACTTTCCGAAAAACTTTCCAATTGTCATAAAATACTGCTTTAAGACGACAATGATACCATCTGCTTTTTATTTCTTTGTATAAAGAGCCATTTCAATAAACAATTTTGTTTTGAGCCAAATTTCATCATCACTAAAAACGTTAACTAATTATTTTTTCTATTATGTAATAGAAAAGTATAATAATATACGCGCCAGTAAGTACACAGTAATAAGGGTAATCCAAATGAAACAATAATGTCTTGGGAACTCTGTAAAATTCCTACTTAAGGATGCATATCAATTCTAATTCATTTCTTATTATTTTCGATATTTTAAAATTTCAAAACAAAACTAACGTTCCGCGCTTTAGGAAATTTTATTTTAAAATTAAAGATAAATTAAAAAAAATTAAAATTAAAAAAATAAAATCGAATAGTATTTAAGCTTACCCCTTTCTGGACCAAGCACAATAAAGGCATTAAAACACTAGTAGAAAACATGGAACTAACACTAAACCTGGCCATCGCTGGAAGAACTGAACTCAAACTGTACAGATTTGATTCACATCATGAACTTAAATTACACTGGTAATACACCATCATGCACAATTGTTGATAATATGTCCGAGCTGCGGTTTGAGGAAAAAACCATATCCGACCAAGATCCTACAAGAGCTTAGAGAGTAAGCGACCAACGTCTTGAGAACCAGCGTCGGAACTCAGATAAGCACTGTCTACTGTCTGGTTTTTGACGCAAAACGTAAAAATGTAATAGGTGTAATAGATGGTTGTGGAAATAATGGAGTCAGCAGAGAAAACTGTCGGAAATGAAAAAGACAAGGAAATGTGGAATGGTACGATAATGAATGCAGAACTGCAGTCGAGAAAAAAGTCAAGCTAGGCTCAGCCAACTTCAAAGAAACACAAGAAATAGCAGAGAGATTTATAACGAAAAGAGAATACCAGCGACTGGAATATGCAAAAGAAAAAAAAGACAGGCCTTGAAAAAATAAGTACCAGAAATCCTGAATTATAACAACAGACGAGAGAGCAGAAAATTCTATAGAAGAATAAAAGCAAACACACAGTCATTTAGACCAAAATTGACGATATGCAAAGGCAAAGAACGGAGAACTGCTAACAGAGAAGCAAAAAATTATAAAGAGATGGAAAGGACACTTCCAAGAAAATCTAAATGCAAACAACGAAAATGATCAAACCGAGACACTATATTATACGGCAGAGCAGTACATTGAAAATCCGAGTTATGAAGAAGTAGTTCAAATAATAAAGAAAATAACACACAATAAAGCGCCAGGAGCGAACGGTATTTCAGTAGAATTACTAAAACATGGAGGATCTGAGCTTTGGGGAAGAATACATTACCTAATACCATTAATATGCACCAAGGAGCAAATACCGGAGGAATGGACAGTTGGCCTTATACAGTCTATAATATAAAAGAAGAGATAAGAAGAGAGAACGCCAGAATTCTAGTCTAGTTACATTGCTAAATTAGAACAGGGCTGATCTGCGAAAAAAAGACGTCTATTTTTGGATGTGAGAGGTGGCATTCGGATTTTTTCAGATAAAGTTAGGTGACAACTTCAATAATAATATTTGACTTTGCTCCTTCTCAAACATGCCCGGAACATTAATAAAAAAATTAAAATATTTAAAAATTTCGAAAAACATCGATTTTTTTCTACTTTCTTTGCTTATAACTTTAAAACGATTCGCTTTGGAACAAAGTCGTACAGAAATAAAATAAAAATAATTGAATTTTGTATGACATACGGCTGGTTTAAAATTTCTTAATTTATTACCCTTTCTGTAATAGAGCAATAAATGCAAAATAAGGGGGCAAAATGAGCCTGTTGTTATTCAATGTTTTTTAACCACTTTAGTGGCACTTAGAACCTTAGTAATTCGCTTAGAAAATTCTTATAACATAGATAAACCGTCTACCAAATTTCATTAAAATCGACCTAACAGATTTTGCATAATAAATTTGCAATCTAAATTTTTTTAAAACATTTCAAATTTTTTAAAATCTTTCTGAACAAAAAGTAAACGATTTAGAAGTTGGCTAATTTTTTTACACATAAAGAGGCACTTTACCTATCTAATACACTTTACAGAATGAAAATCGGATTATTTAAGCAGCCTCAGCAATACTTTAAAATTATAAACAATTTTTTTTCTTATAAACAAATAGCTTTGTTTAACAGAATAAAAAAATAATTTTTAGTAATGCAAATAATCAAAACCGGTATAATTTGACTTAAAACTTTCAAATGCTGTAAGCAATTCGGGTTCAAAAATTGCAATTTTTCGATTTTTTTAAAGTTTAACCGCGTTAATATCGAAAACTATGCATTCTACGAAAAAACTTGTAAGAACATTTTTTGCTTAGAATTATCCAAGAAACACAAAAAAATGTTTTATTTTGCGAAAAATCGCTGTTAGGTAATTCCTCCAGTTCTTTGCTTATAAAAATCTTATCGATATCCGGATCAACTATTACCCAAAAAATTCGATTTCTACGGGTCCAAATACATAAAAAAAACTTGGATAATTCCATCTAAATAAAGAAGGCCGTTGCACCGCCCCCCTGGCGACAGCACTAATTTGTTTATATGCCAAAAAATTGTTTATAACTTTAAAACATTGCTGAGGCTGCTTAAATAATCCGATTTTAATTCTGTAAAGTGAATTAGATAGGTAGACCGTTTGTTTATACGTAAAAAAAATTAGCAAACTTTTAAATGGTCTACTTTTTGTTCAGAAAGTTTTTAAAAAATTGAACTTTTTAAAAATATTTAGATTGCAAAATTATGCAAAATCTATGAGGCCAATTTTAATTAAATCTGGTGGACGGTTTGAGTATGTTTTAATATTTTTTTAAACGAATTACGAAGGTTCTAAGTGCAACCAAAGTGGTTGAAAAACATTGAACAAAAACAGGCTTATTTTGCCCCCCATTTTGTATTTATTGCTATTTTGCAGAAAGGGTAATAATTTAAGACATTTTTAACCAGTCTCATATCATACAAAATTTAATTATGTTTATTTTATTTCGCTACGATTTTGTTCCAAAATGAATCGTTTTAAAGTTATAAGCAAAGAAAATAGAAAAAATCCGATGTTTTTCGAAATTTTTAAATATTTTAATTTTTTTATTAATGTTCCATGCATATTTGAGAAGGAGCATAAGTCAATTATAATTATTAAAGTTGTCACCTAACTTTAGCTGCAAAAATCGGAATGCCACCTCTAACATCCACCTCAAAACAAATCCGTCCTGGTCTAAGATGTAATATACAAAATTCTTTCTGGTATAATATACAATCGATTGTTGGAATATTCCGAGAATATAATTGGTGATTATCAAAATGGATTTAGAACAAATAAAGCCACTAAATATAATATATTCATACTAAGAATATATATAAGAAAAAGCTTATGAATACGATATAGAACTATATAATATGTATATAGACTTTAAACAAGCTTTTGATAGTGTGAAAAGAGACAAAATTCTGGAAGACCTTCGTAGTCTAGGTATACCTAATAAATATATGAGCCTCATAAAAATGACATTGCAGGGTTTAAAAGCCGCAGTCAGAGTAGATGGAGAACGGATCCACTGTTTGACATCAACATGGGAGTGAGACAGGAAGACGCTCTATCAACCATGCTATTCAACCTAGTTATTGAGGCAGTCATAAGAAAAACCAATATAACCGGTCAAATAAATACCAATATAGTACAAATTACTGCATATGCAGATGATGTAGCTATTATTGGTAGGAACAAACTATGAATAATGGAAGCGTTCAAAGAAATTGATCCTGAAGCACAAAAAAGTGGGGCTTAAAATAAACGAAGCAAAAATGGAGTACATTACCGTCAAAAGAACACCTGACAATAAAAGTTATATCAGAATAGATAACTGTATTAATACTATTGAACGTGTAGTTTCCTTCACATATCAGGCCAGGGCACAGAAATCAATCAGAAGAATTCCATAAGTAGCGAAATTGATGCACATATTTCAAGCGGGAATCGTGCTTCAACCCAACCATGATACCATCTCGATCAGTGTTTCCCAACCTTTTTGTGCCATGCCCCACCTTTGCCTTCCTAAGATTCTTATGCCCCCCTATGTAACAATAATTTTTTAATATAAAAAATTTAATTGTTCACTTACGAAACTTAATAATAGGCTTTAGGGAGAAATCACTAGTAAATTGTTAACAAAACACAGTTAAATTTTCAAAACATATAATATAAACTCAAATTCAAATTCCAAATAATTTTAATAAAGATTTTCCTACTTTAATTTAGTGAGATCCTTGCGCTTGATTCTTGTGCTTGCTGGACAGATCTTTTATATTAGGTTCGAATTTAGTTAGCTTCAGTCTCAAGCCTCCATGTTTTGTTATGTCCAAATAATTTTCCTTTACCAGTAAATCGGTCATTTTTTATAAAATAAAAAACTGACTCGTCATTTTGCAATTCTGCGAGTTGTTCTTAATACTGCATATTTGATATATCAGACAAATCCACGAATATTGGCTATACTATCCATTTTGGAAATTCAATTTGTTTTATAACAAAAAATCTTTATTTCAAATCAGCAAATAGAATATTCTGATAATTGACAATAACAAGTAGTAAAGAGGTATCCGTTACCTACTTCACATTTTTGGAGCCAATGAAATTGTTCAAAGATTTTGTTGTTAGAATGTTTCTGACATAACTCAATATGGGTACTGAAACCAAAATATATTCGCTTTGCATCGACAAGAGTTTTATTTGTTCCTCGAAGTTGCGTATTTAATACAGTTTTAAAGATTTCAACAAATGCTTTACCATTGATTGTGAACAGATACTTCATTTAGGTTTTCCTGAATAGAAGCAAACAGTTCCATAAATATTTTCAAGCAGTTCATCTTACTTCAGTATGAAGTAAAAGTCTCACGTGGTCTTTATTTTTTCTTCACAAAATAGCTTGAAGAGATGCTCATATTTGGCATTAGACTAAGGGCCGGTACTTTCTGCAACTTTCTGTCTTGATTAAACCCCGGTTAGCTGAATTTTACATGACAAAATTTCTCTAACCGAGGTTTAATCGGGACAGAAAGTTGCTCAAAGTACCGGTCCTTAATATCATTAACACACTTTATCAGGAAATGTAATGAATACTTTATTTAGAAGAGGTGAGATGTTTTGAGTTACCAAGATTTCCTTATAAATATCACAATGCACAAGAATCATTCCTGTCTTCGCATCTTTCATGAATTTTAAGCATGCATTTTTCTTGCCCATCAATCCATCAGCAGCACAAGCTGTAATTTATAATACTGTCTCAATGTCTCTCAAAGTTGATTCAGGCATTCAGTTGCACTGAGAAATTTCTTGTTTTCAGCTTTTCAACAAGTTGTTTTCCAATATTTTCATCCATTTCGTCTATTCTTCCACTAACAGTGTTTTACTGAGTGGCATAGCTTTAAGACCTTTGTTATCTTTTCCAGGAACCGTTTTAAAAGATGCTGATATTGACGGTTTTATTAAATTTTCTCCTAAGAGTTTTAGCGACGAATAAAGAAATCTGATAACTAGCCTCAAACACACGATTATTAGTTGAAGTATGAGAAGTAAATAGAGACTATAATATTTTTCACCTAAATCTAGCATTGCAATTAAATGGTCTGGAAAGAAAGAGTTAAACTCGTCGTGTCGAGTCCATACTCGAAATGCCCCCCTGTGGGGCGTGGGTCCCACATTGGGAAACACTGATCAAGATGTTTTTTATTTCTTTGTATAAAGAGCGATTTCAATAAACGGTTTTGTTTTGATTAAAATTAAATATCAGTAAAAAGGTGATCAAATTATTTTTCCTCTTATTATAAATACTACACGCCTCAGTAAGTACACAGTAATAAGGGTAATCCCAGAGCAATCAAAACAATAATGATAATAATTAAATGAAAACAATAATGTCTTGGGAAGTCTGTATAATTCCTAGTTAAGAATGCATATCAATTGTGATTAATTTCTTATTATTTTCAGTGTAATAAAATTTCAAAAGAAAGCTAACATTCCGCGCGCTTCAGGAAATTTTATTTTAAAATTAAAGATAAATTCAAAAAAAAAATTAAAATTAAAAAAAAATAAAATCGAATAGTATTTAAGCTTACCCCTTTCTGGACCAAGCACAATAAAGTCATTAAAACACTAGTAGAAAACATGGAACTAACACTAAACCTGGCCATCGCTGGAAGAACTGAACTCAAACTGTACAGATTTGATTCACATCATGAACTTAAATTACACTGGCAATACACCATCATGCACAATTGTTGATAATATGTCCGAGCTGCGGTTTGGGGAAAAAACCATATCCGACCAAGATCCTACAAGAGCTAGAGAGTAAGCGACCAACAAAACAACGTCTTCAGATAGGAACTCAGATAAGCACTGTCTGGTTTTTGACGCAAAACGTAAAAATCTAAATGTATGAGTGGCACAGTTAGCAGAGCGGACATGGAACACTGCACCATAGGCGTACCAAGCTACCAAGGTTGCAATGGTGTACACAAACGCTGATCTGCCACCTCTCTACTTCCACATTAAATATTGTTTATTATTTCTTTAAATCATAATTAGGACTCCGCTGGTTCTTGTTTAATGTGATTTCGATCGACCGTAAACATCAGGTATTTAATTAGGATATAGTGTGGACGCTTGTTGCGGTTTCTCTATTCAGGGGATTTTTTATTATCGACAGGTGTCTTATCCGTTCTTATAATGTTGAATGCGTAACTGATCATTTTAATAATTGTTCTGAAGCTATTTTTCTGTGGCATTTATGTATTTTATTATTCTAATTAAAATAAGCCACAATTTAACTTGAAAATTGTTATTTATGTACCAAGTCAGTAAAGAGTCACTTTACTGACGTGGTGCATACAAAATTTTATCGCCAATCATAAAAAACATTAACACTTACTTAATTACATCCTAATGAAAAAAGAGTGTGTGTACTTGGTACGCACGTAAGACGTTACACTTCTACTACTATGATTTCAACGAAATAAATATATTTTAAACAAGTAAAATTTAATAAAAAAATTTGCCTTGGTAAAAGGTATATTAGTTTAAAAAGCCCCTATAGGGCTAGAAACATACAAACAAAACGTTTTCGCTCTTTTTCTTTTGTTTTGTTTGTATGTTTCTAGCCCTGTAGGGGCTTTTTTAACTAATATACTAAGCCAACATTTTTTATTAAATTTTACTTGTAATTAACGGTATACAGCCAGCTACAGGAAATTCTTCCTTGTGGATATTTTACACAGTTCTATATACATATAATCGAATTAAACAAAAACATCATTCCATAATAAACTACTCGTCAAAAGGGATATAGAAATTTATGCTGATTTTCATAGTTGATTTTTTCGAGAACAGACGAATTCCGCTATTTTTTTTATTTTAGATTTTTCTTTAGTATTTACACAATTGAGAAAAGGTTTACTCAAACTTATTTTTTGTACTTATACCGGGTGGAAGAAAAGCAATGTTTTTCTTATGTTAAGTTTGAGACACCTTGCAGGGAGGGCGAGGTACAAATGTGAGTATACATCAGAATCGTATTGTAGTCTTATGTTTTGTGAACATGCTGCTGTTTGAATGTCCCTGATATCTTTAGAAACAAAAAAAATAGACGGTTTTGTAATTTAACATGTGTTTTAACTGAAACAAAAGTTTGAGACACCTTGTAGGGAGAAAAAGGCACAAAGGTGAGTATACCTCGATATTATATTGTAGTCTCGTATTTTGTGAATATTTTATTTTTTTAATTTCTCTGATATCTTTAATAACAAAGAAACTAGACGGTATTACTCTTTAATATGCGTTTCTATGTTTCACATGTGTGATGTGATGCATATCGTCATTTAAAACACATATTAAAAAGTAATACCGTCTAGTTTCTTTGTTATTAAATATATTAGAGAAATTACAAAAATAAAATATTCACAAAATATGAGACTACAACATGATATCGAGGTATACTCACCTTTGTGCCTTTTTCTCCCTACAAGGTGTCTCAAACTTTTGTTTCGGTTAAAACACATGTTAAATTACAAAACCGTCTATTTTTTTTGTTTCTAAAGATATCAGGGACATTCAAAAAACAAAATGTTCACAAAACATAAGACTACAATATGATTTCGATGTATACTCACATTTGTACCTCGTCCTCCCTACAAGGCGTCTCAAACTTAACATAAGAAAAACATTTCTTTTCTTCCACCCGGTATAAGTACAAAAAAAAGTTTGAGTAAACCTTTGCATAACTGTGTAAATACTAAAGGAAAATCTAAAATAATAAAAAAAATTAGCGGAATCCGTTAATCTGTTCACGAAAAAATCTACTATGAAAATTCAGCAGAATTTTCTATATCCCTAACTTTTGACGAGCAGTTTATACAATTTGTATTGCATTAATACAAAACTTAACAGATTTAAGAATTTTATTAATTTTAGAAGAAAAAAAAATTTCGTTTGACAGTAATGACGATGACAGAAAGCTTTTGCATGATAACCTATTTCGATGTTTAATCGATAGTTAGGTTTGGATTTATGTTTTATGAATATAATTGCAAAATACTACAAAAGTTCACTTTCTGACATAAATTTAATCAATAATAACGTAAATTTTGTACAATATTTTTAGTAATTAAAGTAAATAAATTTTAAGTTCACTCAAATAAATAATCGATTACTGCCATTGACCACTTAGGTATTACATTATTCATATATTCAATCTCAGTTTATTTTGATTAATCGCGGCAGGTAAAGTAAAATTAAAGTAAATAAATTTTAAGTTCACTCAAATAAATAATCGATTACTGCCATTGACCACTTAGGTATTACATTATTCATATATTCAATCTCAGTTTATTTTGATTAATCGCGGCAGGTAAAGTAAAATTCTTCTTTCAGTACAATAAAGTGTTACTTTACTGCCGCAAATGGCGTGAAATGAGTATACCCTATTCCACGAATATTTGACTGTGTTGGATTATTTCGACAACGAATATTTTATTGTGGAACATATGAAGAACGAAAATAAATTTCAAATTACATTGCTGTTTATTGGAAGAATTATTAGAGTCATTTACTTTCGTACTTCTTAAGTTGCACATTGAAATATTCGTTGTCGCGATAATCCAAAACAGTCGTATGTTGGTGGAATGAACCATACAATAATGAATGACTTTAGTGACGGATGGCAATAATAGCCATTTGTATAACAAGGGAGGAACGTGCTACTATTACTAACGAGAATGAAGTTTACTGCCCGACGCGTAGCGGAGGGCAGTAATCATTCAAGGGAGGAAAAGTCACTTTACTCCCATGTTATACATATAGGTTTTCCACCTTCCTCAAATTAAAAACAAGTCATTTTTCATTTTTACTTAATTTATTTATGTAAGTAGGTACAATATCTCCTTTTTATTTCTCTATGGTACAATGTAACTGTCAACTGTCAAATATAAGTCAAATTATTAATGTAAACATTGTTAAATCAAAATAAAAATTTACTGTTTTTTACCATTCTGCAAAATACAGGGTGTTTTATAAATAAACGTTAAAATGTATAGATACTTACGTAATAGAAAATAGATATTGTACGGGCGTCAATAAGTTATATTTCATGAATGAAATACCATGACGTCACTTTTACTTTTCCTCCATAGAGAGGAAAAACATTTTCGGAATAATTATCAGATCCGGAAAAGTACACTTTCAGTAGAGGTAGGTGGAAAAAGATTTTATTGACGATTTATTATACGAAGATTTTAAAATTGTGGCTTATTTCCCAATTAGAATAGTAAATTTTAATAATTGTTGGATGCTACTTTAAATGTATATTTCCTGTTTTATTTAAAATTTATCTATAACCAAAAATTTTAATTCAACAATATTTTTTATTATGACTTTGTATACTAATTTCTTCCAGCGCGTTTTTACTGAATTAGGCCTGGATCGCGCGTACCAAAAAACAGTTGATTAATAGCAAGCTGAAAATTTATTAATAGCTTAACGGTGTCCAGGACAAACTTTGATGTATGGGAATACTGGAACAGAGGAAGTTTTAATTGTGGAACAGGTTACAAGTTTCGAACGTTAGACTACGAAAGCGTCCCATGTATTTTGTCGGACAGAACTTTCAATTGACTTGTTACCCTTTCATTAAACTCTCATGCAAAAATCAGACTGCTATTAATCACAAACATAATTCCTGTCATTTGAAATGTTCTACGTCTCGGACTTATTAAAACGCCCAATATATTTGTCGGACAAAATTTTTTCAAATTGTTGTTGACCAAAAAATTTGGCCATGCGAGGACAAGAAGCAATAAAAGCCTTTTAATTTATCGACCTTACTAAATCTTTATAAAAAACTGGTTACGACTGGATATCGGCCATAAATAAACTTCTAAACATAGAATTAAATATAATACTTAAGATTTCTATGAGATGAAAATATTATAAAAAAATATCCAACAAATAAACACTGCTGAGAATTTAATATTGTTTGTTTACCTAAAGAAATAACAGCTAAAGTGTAAGATGAATGGGATTTTAAGGAATAGAGTAATATAAAAACGTAGTACCTACCTATGTAGGTAAACAAAAAAGTAAACAAAAAAAAAGAAAAAAATGACTGGTTTAACAGATAATGTCAAAAGTATTAGTACTAATTAGTATAAGTATAAGAGAAAGAAAAAAAAGAGCATATTTACTAACGCAACATGGGCCCTTAACCCGACAATCAGAGAAGGAATATAACCAATTACCTAAAGAAGAAAAGAAAATACATCTAAGAAAGTAGAAAGAAAATATGAACACCGAACTTCAAGAACAACAAGAACTACGGAACTACGTAAGCCAACAGATATAAGAAAGTTTTATGAAACTGAACAGAAACGGAGAAGAATTCAAACCGAGAAGAAGGATGAGCAGAGTTAAAAAGGGTAATGTATTAAAAGAACAATAAGAAATACTAAGAAGATAGACAGGACAATTTAAAGAAAAGCTCGAGGGTGATATAAGGAAGACGAGCTCTAATATACCATCAGACTATGCAGACAACAGAAAAAAAGAGTATATTAAAAATAGCCGAAGATAGCACAGCAAAAGATAAACTAAAGGAAGATAAATCATCGTCATCAGATAAAAGGCTCGGATTAAATAATCGAATTACATAATTAAAAACATCGAATTAAATAAAATAAAATATGGAAAGAATGGAAGAAGGCAAATTAATAGAATACCAAATAAAATAAGCAAACAAGTGCCAGTAGGGAAAAGAACAAGAGGAAGACCGAAGCTAAGGCACAAAGAACAAATAGAAGATGATGTAATAATTTCAAAATAAAAAATTGAGAAAAAAAAACACCAAACGGATCAGAATGGAGAAGAATCCCGGAACAGACCAAGACCTAAAGAGGGTTGTTGAGTTTGAGCCAGTAATGATGATATACTGATTTTTTGAAATTTTTAAACAGTAAAAAAGTATTTCGTCAAGTTTAGAATTATTGAAAAAATTAAAAACATTACTTCATTGTCTTATAGATTTATGTGCTTAACCTTTCCAACACATTCTATGTTACCTACCATCTTAATTTTATTACTTCCTTATGGATAATTTATTATTCTTATATCATTTACCTTTTGTAATATACATTATGAATAGATAAATATTTTGTTGAATGTTACGACATAATTGTCAATATGTTATTATTTTTTATAAGTGCTTGTGAGATTACTTTAATAGCTCTAAGTGCAATTGTTGATTCTAAATACATATATCCTTATAAATAAAATCCTTAGGTATTTTTTAATGGGGGATCCCACTTTCATTCAAGGTGTTTGCAGAAAATCTACACTAACAATCTTCATAGCGTTTCCAAATTGTAAATTATACCAACTCACGGTTTTTCAAAGACAAACAAAGAACCCATTGGTTAAATAAACCAGTATCCTTTTACCAAACAACCTATAATTATAGGCATCTGGAAAAACATAAATATAGTTTCTTCTTAATTTATATTCATTTTTAATTGGCTCTCATACCACCCGTTCGATTTTTTTCTTAAATATATTCTTAGAAATACTTAAAAGTTTGGTTTTTAATTTAATTAAGGAATACCCTGTACGAACCGCCCTGGCCTAATCGATAATTTGTTCCACCCTGTTCATCGCCTTCCTTGGCCAAGTACTTCATCTTTATTTTCTTAAAGTGCCCTCTCCTCAATGGACGTAGGCTACTACAATTGGAAACTCTGCTATGTCTTCAGCTGTTCTTATTAACTGTTAAAAATTTAGCCATTTCGATAGTATTTTCCTTCCTAGTCCTTTCTTTTCCTCGATCATTCTTTTGACTATAAGTTGAGTATATTGGTAGGTTGGTAGGATATTCTACTTATTATTTCTCAGTATCTGACTTATTTATGATATTTTTCTAACTTTCACTGTGTTAAAAAGTTTTCTTTCCTTGCCTATTCTATGCAGCACTTCTTCGTTTGAGGTATGCGATGTACATGATATTTTGAGGATTCTCCAGTACATCCACATTTCAAAGGCTTCCATTTTGTTGACTGGTAGTAGATGTTTTAAGGGTCCATGTCTCAACCGCATAGAGAAGAGTCGATCAGACGTAGCATTTTGATAAACGTAGTCGAATTTCAACCAAGGCACGTATTCCCATATTCTCACGTCATCATCGATGTTATCTAGGAAATTTGTTCTGGGCTATCCTCTTTTCCTCTGACTAATAGGTTTATCAAGGAGAGTTTTTCTAGCTGGATCAGTCTATTGCATCTCTTTACCCACCTTAGACGTCCAAACGTCCAAGCGTGGTCGTCAGACGTCCTGAGATTGTTCTCAGAAATCAGAATGTATTTTACTATTTCTGATTCCTTTGTATTCAATAAAGTTCAAAGTTATGTTGTTTTCCCCACACTTCATTGTCGTTCAACCTTCTCATTGATGTCTATTAATTCTATTGTAGGTTTATTTATTGCTTTTACTAGTATATGATCTGAATCATATTCAGCTCCCTTTCAAACTTCAACGTCATTAATATTATAGAAGGCAGTATTCAGTAAATTTTTGATGTTTTTTCATTTATGCGTCCAATATGTACTTGTTTATATTATTTTTTTAAAACTTATATTATTTTACGACATAATCGTCAAATTTAAAGATTTCTGAATGATTTTAATAGCGACATACAAATTATCTGATATTGCACAATTTAAATATATGTTAGTTTACATACAGGATCTTTCTTAATTTTTGTCGCTTTGGAATACATCCGTGAAGATCATACATTCCGTATTCTTTTATGGGGGTTCCCACTTTTATTCAAAGCACCTATATAAATAAAATATACAAATTAAAACATTTGTTAATTTGTAAATTACATTTTTTTAACGACAAGAATTTTTATTCATTTTAAATATATCATAATTTTATGCAATAGCCAATTTACAATTCAGGATAAATGAAACAATAATTTTTCTCTTTTCTTGTAGTGCGATTCAACAAGTATATTAACACTACATATACCCCAGGCTGTGGGTGAAAAAACGTGATATAATTCAGGAATTTTTGAAACCTATCAGGTGTTGTAAAGGACGATGCCAGGAATAACTTCTACTAAAATGTAACCAAAAATATTGTGCGCTTTTTTTTTAATTGCGATTTTCATTTGTTAAATTTGCAATTTTTATTGATTTTTAATTGTGTAGCTGAGGATATTGATTTTAGAGAAAAACTTTTTAATAGAAAGTTGTAATAAATTAAAAAACCTACAATTTGAGTTACGGTAAGTTTAATTTGGTTAATTGGTTATTGCAAAACAGCCTGCGAAAGGTTGAATGGCCGTTTTTTACAATTGCATTATTTATTGTACAAATAAATTTTTTAATTTTTTTAAAGCTTTACAATGAAGATGTTTTGATTCCAAACATAAAAAAAAATTTAAAGCCAGATTAACGAATTTGTTGCTTAGATATTATAAATTGTTTATCCCAGGAGGGCAAATGTCGAAGGCTATAACTTTTTGAAAAAAAATCGTAGAAAGTTGGTGAAACATCCAATCTCCTTCGAAAGAGTTATGTTTTCATTTTCTGATGTAAATAAATGCGTAAAACATTTTTAAACCTCTAATTTTTGGATTTCAAAATAAGGGGGCAAATTTCGTTATAAACATTTAGAGCTGAAGCGGCCCTGTACATCCTATGAGTTTTTAACTTACATATTATTGTTGCTGAAGATGAAACGAAGATTTATAAAAAAATAAAAAATTTCTACTACCAACTGAAACCGAGATAATTTTTGGGTTTGAAAATAAGGGGGCAAATTTCGTTATAAACATTTAGAGCTGAGGCAGCCCTGTATATCCTATGAGTTTCTAACTTACAGATCATTGTTGCTAAAGACGAAACGAAGATTTATAAAAAAATTAAAATTTTCTACAACCAACTGAAGCCGAGATAATTGTTTTTTTTTTCTTAAATCATAGTGCCTTTATTTATAACAATTAAGAATTTATTTTACAGTCATCGACTAAAGGAAGACTTATATTATCCTAAAATGAAAATTATTATAAAATAGAATTACATTTAATTATTAAAAATTATTTTTTAAATCGGTGCTTTTGCAAGCGGCCGAATTTTGCAAATCGCCCGGCTCGCTTCAAATCCGCGCGCTCGGAAAATTTTTACGTAACTTGTATTAAATTTTGACAGAAAACAATTTAATAATATTACCATTATAATATACAGTCTATTTACCACTGTATTTGTTTTTCTTGATAAACTTTTATATGTGAAATCCAAAAAGAATAGTCACTACAAGAAGAAAAAGTTTTATATTGTATATTATAGTAAGAAGTAACATTATTATTATTATATTTATATAACAATGAAAAAATTAAAATATAGTTATATATTTCATATGTATAATTTTTGTAATATTATTTCTTCAGAAATGAAATTTCACATATAAAAGTTTATCAAGAAAAACAAATACAGTGGTAAAAGACTGTATATTATAATGGTAATATTATTATATTGTTTTCTCTCAAAATTTAATAGAAGCTAAGTAAAAATTTTCCGAGCGCGCGGATTTGAAGCGAGCCGGGCGATTTGCAAAATTCGGCCGCTTGCAAAAGCACCGATTTTAAAAATAATTTTTAATAATTAAATGTAATTATATTTTATAATAATTTTTATTTTAAGATAATATACGTCTTTATTTAGTCAATGACTGTAAAATAATTTCTTAATTGTTTTAAAGAAAGGCACTACGACTCAAGAAAAAAAAACAATTATCTCGGCTTCAGTTGGTTGTAGAAATTTTGTATTTTTTTATAAATCTTCGTTTTGTCTTCAGCAACAATAATCTGTAAGTTAGAAACTCATAGGATGTACAGGGCCGCTTCAGCTCTAAATGTTTATAACGAAATATGCCCCCTTATTTTCAAACTCAAAAATTATCTCGGCTTCAGTTGGTCGTAGAAATTTTTTATTTTTTTATAAATCTTTGTTTCATCTTTAGCAACAATAATCTGTAAGTTAAAAACTCATAGGATGTACAGGGCCGCTTCAGCTCTAAATGTTTATAACGAAATTTGCCCCCTTATTTTCAAACCCAAAAATTAGAGGTTTAAAAATGTTTTACGCATTTATTTACATCAGAATATGAAAATATAACTCTTTAGAAGGAGATTAGATGTTTCACCAACTCTCTACGATTTTTTTTCAAAAAGTTATAGCCTTCGACATTTGACCTCTTGGGATAAACAATTTATAATATCTAAGCAACAAATTTGTTAATCTGCCTTTACAATTTTTTTTTATGTTTGGAATTGAAAGATCTTCATTTTAAAGCTTTAAAAAATAAAAGAAAATTATTTGTACAATAAATAATGCAATTGTAAAAAACGGCCATTTTGGACCTTTCGCAGGCTGTTTTGCAATAACCAATTAACCAAATTAACGACGTTCTACACCTTCGTTGCGGGGTATGCCACTCAGAGGAAAGGGGGGAAACTTATATGCAAGCGAAAGTTGGTAACAATGCATTTATAGCAGAATACTCAAATCATATGTTTCAGTATTGAATACTTTATAAAAATAAATTATAATAAATTACGGAAATTACGGAATAAATTACGGAATTAATTATAATAAATAAATTAAAAATAAATGGTACGGTAAACAATCCTCATTTTTTAATATGTTATTCCTTACAAAAAAACCTTTAATTTAAGCACAAATAATTAAAAATTGTAAATTTTGGTCAAAAGTTATTAACTTTTTAAGAATTCCCATAAGAGCCCATGTTACAACTTAACTTTGACCCTTAATAGTAATTAAACGGCACGGTAAAACAATTTTTAAAAAATCAAATCTTAGTTTTTTGAAGTAAACTATAACATACTAAAATTTCATGCAAATCCTTAATTCTTTGCCGAAGGTGTAGAACGTCGTTAAACTTACTGTACCTCAAATTGTAGGTTTTTTAATTTACTACAACTTTCTATTAAAAAGTTTTTCTCTAAAATCAATATCCTAAGCTGCAAAATTAAAAATCATTAAAAATTGCAAATTTAACAAATGAAAATCGCAATTAAAAAAAAAGCGCACAATATTTTTGGTTACATTTTAGTAGAAGTTACTCCTGGCATCGTCCTTTACAACACCTGATACGTTTCAAAAATTCCTGAATTATATCCTGAAATCGACATATTTTTCACCCACAGCCTGGGGTAATACTGTATAACATAATAATGACAGTTAAAATTTTCCCCCATAACTCGAAAATAACTCGAAAATATCGACCTCACGAAAAAATTGTAAGGAAAGAAATGATAGAAAATCACATTTTTAACAATTTTAGTTCTCATATTTTTTGACGAAAAGTTGAAAACATAATAATGACAGTTATTATTTTCCCCCATAACTCTGAAAATATCGACCGCACGAAAAAAATAATTGTAATGAAAGAAATGATAGAAAATCACATTTTAAACAATTTTAGTTCTCATATTTTTTGACGAAAAGTTGAAAATGGCGGAGGTATTGAGCCAAAACGGTTCCCGTTTAAAATCAAAATGACGGCTAACGCAACAGCGGAATTCAGTCGAGATTTTAAATTTACACTACTATTGACCCTTCCTAAATATTAGAGAAATAAAATTTGGGGGAGCTCGGCATGCAAGGTTATGCCTGTTATTCGTCTAACGCGACTGGACTATCCCTGCTATCTTTGTTATCTACCACATACGGATATTGTTGCAAGGAAAAAAGTTAGTCGTCTCGTTAAAATGAAGCTACTCACGAAAAATTAGCTTGTTAGTAGTAAATGGTTAAAATAGGCCTGGGATCTCTGACTATGACAGCATTTCGGGTAATTTGACTTACTTTGTTAGTCGAATTTAATACGCGCATCGTAATAAATCTCCGAATATTGTTCATTATGTGAATCCATCTACATCTACATTCAGACGTTGGAAACAGACGTTCAGGCTGTTAACCACCTTGAACTGAACAAGTTCTGCGAACATTATTTAGCAAGTTAAACTGATCCAATGACTGATTAATAAATGTCAATGACAGCAAATATTAAATATTTACTTTATTCAAATAAAACCAATCACGGAGAATAGCCAGTGAAGAAACGACAAAGCAAACTTACAAAATGCATGATGACGTCAGTGTAGTACGGAAGATTTTGACTACTTTATCCTTTAACAGTATTGACTACTAAATCACGGTTGTAGATTTTCAACATAAATGAAACAAAATGGATGCTGGTCAGCAAAACTCAAAAACCTGCCATACAGTTGAAAATAAAAACCAATTAATTCAACATGTTGACTCGTATATAGGTATACCTTGGAACAGTCGTCAACTTGAAATGGGATTAAACAACCGAAATACGCTCTAGAATTGAAAAGGCCAGAGCAACATTTAACAAGATGAAAAATATATTCACCCATTGCGACATATCTCTCCCACTAAAAATACGGCTGCTAAAATGCTATGTAGTTCCAGTCATGCTGTATGGCGTAGAGTCCTGGATAATAATGGAAACATTAATGAGGAAGCTGGAGTCATTCGAAATGTGGGTGTACCGATGTGGTATATTATGAACCCTCTGTATAAATCATAATTTAAATATGATGTTATTAACCTTTAGGGTATTGAACATACATAAAAACAATAGCTTATAGTTTGTATCACATGTTTATTACGAGTGAACTTGAACTATATTTGTTATGGTTCAGATAGGTATAAAATCACGCTGAGCAATCAGTATGGATATAGATATACAAATAATTATTAGAAGTTAGTATGTAGTAAGGCGAGGCGCTATGAATCATTAATGTTATTGTTTAGATATTGGTTACCAGCGAATAAAATATAATGTATAGTAAGACGTCTTTAGTCTTTTTAATTAATTAGAACCAGAAGGCATTAACAACACACTATTTAATACACCGACGTATCCCCAAAATGTCTTGGACGACTCACACCACCTCGAAACTTGAACACCTCGGTCATATTATGAGATACTTCAACTGATAATACAGGGTAAAATAGAGATCAAACGCGGACCCGGAAGAAGAGGACACTCAAGGCTTCAAAACTTACGCCAATGGTTTGGACTAACGTCGATCGAGTTATTCAGAAACGCCGCAAACAAAATTAAAATTGCTATGATGACAACCAACGTCCACAACGGACAAGGCACATGAAGAAGATTTTTGTAGACGATCGCATTAATAGAGGCATTTTAACGTTTTCTTTTTGATTAAAACTACTTGATAGCCGGTAACAATGTTTCCATTGCAGATTCCACTTGTATAATATTCGGAAGTTGAATAATAAATAATCCTTATTACCAGAGAACGTCAGTTCTCGCCAGTGGCACACACCTACACCCCCTACACGCGACACTATATATAAACGAAATTTTCGATTTTCTAAACATGACTGAATTGAAAATTGGGCCAACTCCTGTCTTAAAGTTCAGGAAAAGACTCACCCATTCATATGTCAACCGTCCATTTTGGTACAAGGGTGTGGATTTTACGGCCCTTCCTATTTAGGGTCTGTTTTTCGTTCTCGTCCCCAAAACTCCCAAAAACTTCGAAAATTTAACTCCGACCTTTGCGGCTTCTAATAGAAGCGATCATTACCTTTCCAACGCATGTCTAATTTTGAAAATCGGTTATACCGTTCAAAAGTTACCGAGCTCAGAATTATGAGTCAATTTTTATTTAAAAAAGGGAACATGTTTGTGATATGTAGTAAGTATGTATGTATGTATGTATGTGTGTGGAAAAGTTAAACCGGTCTGAATTTTTTTTCTGTGTTTGAAGAGGGGGTGAGGGCCGATTCACAACCGGTGTAGTTTGTGAATTTTGACTACCCATAAGCCAGCTATAGGACTTGGTAGGTACAAAACGGCATATTTTTTCCCGGTATATATCTTCGGTTCAAGAAGAGACAGGACAACAGTAAATACACCAAATCAATAGCGTTGAGTTAAGCTTTCAAATGATGTCTAAGCTGTCAGGATCAGACATACATACGGCTCAGTATAGCCGAAAAACTGAAAAACTAAACTTTGAATATTTTGGTTTTTCGACAATTACTCAAAATTTCAACCTACGAATTATGCCAATAACTGAGTGTTTGTAGAAGGACTCTAGAAGAATTTAAAGATGTATACCTTATAACCGGGAAAATTCGAATCTTTATGTTATAGGTATCAGTATCTAGGTACTATTTAATTGAGCTAGCTCTCTCGCGACTACCAAAGTTTTTCAAAAACATTGAAACGATAAGTTTCAAGATATTTAGAACAAGATTGTAATAAACTATCAGCATCATATAACTTCATTGAGTAGACCTGTAAGCCTTTAGTTGGACATGTAAATTGACATCATATTTACTAACAAGTTCAACCCACCACAATAAAATTATTGTATACATTTTTATATAACTACATTTTTATATAATACAATATATTTAGTGAAAAATTTATCGGATGAACCACGAATTTAGTTCAAATAACACATCTTAAAACATCAGAAAAACGTCCACGAAAAAAATACGTACTTCCTATTCAAACTTTTTTATATTTCACTTTAAAGCACGTATAATGTGTGTGTATTATACTACTTCAAGTATTGTTACTTTTAATGCAAAGTTTACAAATATTATTTAACCATTACGGCGTACGACAGGCGCCAGTTCCATAATTCGGTTTAAAAATTTGATCCTCTATGTTTTGAGTAGATGGTTATGATACGTGATAACTACTCCTTACAAATTATTTAACGAAAGACCTTAAAATTAAAAAGCATTTGTCTGCAACAATGTTGTGATGAAAGCCATAAAAAATCGTAGGTTTCATTGTTTTTATAGTAAATTTTTGTTTTTGTCCGTTAATATTTTTTGAGGTAATATGAATTCTCTTATAAATATTATAACAATTCTGTGGCTTGGTTCTAAAAGGGCCAATGTCAAATATTTGTTTTTTTTGTGCAGTTTTCTTTTGAATTTAATATTGACCATTGATATTTTAACACCAAGTCGCATAATGTGGCTGAATGCTAATAGAGCCAGTGTCAATTTTTTGCATTTTGTTTGGTCAATATTAAATTCAAAAGAAAGCTGTACAAAAAAACAAAGATTTGACATCGATCCGTCAAATAAAATACCAAACGTCAGACCGCGTATTTTAAATTTAAGAAATATTTTCCAAAAATTTAATATTTCTAAACTAGACATTACGCTTTCGAGGTGTGAACAGTTTCTGTTTTGCAGCAGTTAAAGTTTGCCACTAGTTTAGGGTCTTAACCTAGCTAACAACCGCCGGTGTTGTTGCTTAAGTGTTTGCATATAGGTAAGTTGAGCATTTTTGCTTATATATTTTTTTTTAAGCGGCTTTCTTTTATGCTATTTTGCTTGCTCTTTTTATTTCTTTTTGCTTTCTAGTTATTAATACTTCATTGACTGGTTTTTTCTTACAATGAGTGAGGAAAAGGGGGGCTCAGTCCCCCCCTATCCTGATACTTCTCTGGCTAAAATTGCAATGACTAATAATTCCGAAAAAAATCAAAATCAGACTTCCGACAATAATTCTCAGGAAGAAAAAAAGGTTAATACATACTCCGAAAAAGATCATGGACCTTTTGTAGTATATCTTGAATCTACAAATATACCGAATATAAAAATTGGCACATTCAATACAATTAAAATAGCTCGAGATATATTCAACCTCAAACTTAATGACGTTAAAAAAATAGATAGTAAAGGACTCAATAGAGTTTCAGTTGAATTTGCCAATTTTCACTCGGCTAACATGCTACTTAAGAACACTCAACTTCTAAATCAGGGATACAAGATATATATACCTTTTAACTTCGTAACCTGCAAAGGTATCGTCAGACAAATTGATACAGATATTGATGAAAAAGAACTTCTTCGGTGTTGCGATACAGGAAATGACATTGAAATTTTACATATAAAAAGATTAAATAGAAGAGTAATTAAAGATGGAGTAACTTCTTATGAACCCACAGGTACGACACTATTTACATTTCGAGGCGTTCTTATGCCTAAAACTGTGTTTTTTTATGGCATACCAAGACTAGTGGACACATATATTGCCCCAGTGACACAATGCTATAACTGTCTTAGATTTGGCCACACAAAAACAAACTGTAAAGGGAAAGAAAGATGTTTTAATTGCGGGGAAAACAAACATGAAGACGTATGCATGACAAAATGTTTTTATTGCAAGGACTCTCACAAATCTATTGACAAGAGCTGCCCAGAATATACAAGGCAAAAGAATATTAAAGAACTGATGGCGTATGAAAATTTGACATTTTTTGAGGCAAGTGAAGCCATTCCAAAATCATACATCTCAAATAATAAATTTATTTATAACCCGAGAGATTTTCCAAATTTTAAAAATAATAGCAGGCCATTAGAAAATACTCCAAGTACCAGTACAAATAATTCTAACACCATAGAACCATCGCAACGAAGAACAAACAATTTTAGATCATCTACAGTAAAACGTTCCTTTCAACAGGTGGTTCTGAACTCCGACAACAAACGGAGAGTCGTGCAAAAACGTCAAGATAAGCAACCAAATGAAAAGAGTACATATACACAGCAATTAAGACCAGAAAGGCCAACCTCTTCCCCCACTAGCTCATTTTCTCGTTCAGAACCTTTCAAATCAAGAACCTCGGCTAATTTATCACAAAACTCCAATCAAGCCTGGCAATCCAGTGCATCGCAAAACTTTCAAAATATTGATACCTTTTCTTCAAATGACTTTTTAAACTCATGCCTAAATTTTATTAGTAATACATCATCAGAAAACTTAAATTTACTTAAAAACCATTTATTTTCCCGATTAAACGTAGAGTCCTATATGGACCAAGAGGATAAATCTGATTCTGATTTTAATTAATTAAACATATCAAATCACATAATCATGAATTCAAAAAAGAAATTAAAAATTATTCAGTGGAATATTAGAAGTATTAAATCAAACAGGGAAAACATAACGAACTTAATTTTCAAAGAAGACCCTGACATAATTGCTATTAATGAAACTTGGCTTAAACAAGATTTTAATTTTTCTTTGAAGTATTATAATGTTGTCAGACAGGACAGAGATGACGGATATGGTGGAGTAGCTACTTGTATCAAGAAATCTATTATTTTTTCTACAATTCAGAAGTACAACTCAGACCAAATTCAATACATAACAACAAAAATTGGTAACTTATACATAATAAACATTTACTCCAATACAAATAATGCCATAACTCTTCCTTTCTTGAGCTCAACAATAGAAAACATACCTACAGAAAACTTAATTATACTAGGTGATCTGAACTCTCACCATCCCCTATGGGATAAATGTCCTACCAATAAGGGAGGAAAAAATATTTATGATTTTATTTTTGATAAAGAATTAATTATCCTAAATGATGGGTCAGCAACATTGTTTCAACCTCCTAATAATAATCTTAGCGCTGTAGATCTAGCCATAGCAAGTAATAATATGGCTCTATGTTCTACTTGGGGTGTCATACAAGATTGTGGAAATAGCAACCATTTCCCCACCTTTGTCATAATAAACAACTGTGAGTTTAACAAAAATGATAGCATCTATACACAAACATACAAAATGAGAAATATTAAAAGAGCAGACTGGTATACATTCCACACTGGGATGATAACAGGAATGCTTGATTTACCGGTAAACTCTAATTACAATGAGTTTTTGGAGGTAGTTAATCAAGTAGCAGATAACTCAATTCCCTATAAAAACTGTAGAACACAGGGTAAACCTTCAAATCCGTGGTGGGATGAAGAATGTTCACTTTGGATTAAAAGCCGCAAACAGGCAATTCAAAACTTTAAACAATCTGTTTCCTTAGAGAACTATATAAACGCTAAACGTATAATTGCCCAAACTAAACGAAACCTCAGAATTAAAAAAAGAAATAACTTCATAAACTTCTGTGAATCATTAAATAAGGAATCTAACACTACCTATGTCTGGAACAAAGTTAAAAAATTCTCAAATAACAAAAATTACGGCCAGACATTTCATAACCCCGCAGATAACATTAAAACAGAAATTCTACAGAACATGTCTGCAGTCTTTATTGATCCAAATTTTGAGCTTGACGATATAAACGAGCAAGTTTCCCCTTTTACAATCTGGGAACTTAACAATGCTGTAAATAATAAAAAAAATTCGGCACCAGGTATGGACGACATTCCTTACCTTATGATAAAACATCTACCACTACAAGCTAAACATTTTCTGTTGAATATCTACAATAATTGTCTAAATGGTGACAACCTGCCTGAAGATTGGAAAAACCATAATGTTATAAATATCTTAAAGCCACACAAAAATCCACTCTTGGCCAGTAGTTTCAGACCAATAGTTTTATCCTCATGTGTGCTTAAAACATTAGAAATATTAATCAAGAATCGCCTAGATTGGTCCTTAGAACATAACTGTTCATTCACCAACCATCAGACAGGTTTTAGAAAAGGAAGAGGCACTGCTGACAACTTGACCCTCCTTCATTCCACAATTGTGGAAGCCTTTGAATCCTCCCAATCGGTTTTGGCCATCTTTCTTGATATCAAAGCAGCATATGATAATGTCAATATATACAAACTTTATAGCAAACTAAAACTTCGAAATATTCCATCTGCAATAAATAATATTGTGTTCAAAATTTTACAGAACAGACTTTTATATTCAAGATCTAATGATGGTGACTTTTTGGGACCTTTCATGGCAACTAAGGGGCTACCTCAAGGTTCTCCCTTAAGTACCATTTTGTTTAATATTTATATAGCAGAATTGTTTTGTATTAGCAATAATGAAGTTAAAATATGTGGATATGCAGACGACTTGGTTTTGTATATTAAGGGATATGATATCCAAAGCATGGTAAGTAAAATAAACAAAGAATTGGAAAACACATTACACTGGCTTGCAGAACATGACTTGTCCTTATCCAAAGACAAATGTGAAGCTGTATGGTTCACAAAGGGTAGGCGAAGAGATAATCTAACAGAAATCAAAATCAACAACACAGCCATTCCTCTAAAAAATGAAGTGAAATTTCTAGGCATAATTTTTCATAAGCATCTATCATGGGACTTACATGTTGACAATATTATACTCAAGGCAAAGAAAAATATTAACATCCTACGTGCAATATGTAGAGTCTGGTGGGGAGCTGACCCACGAACACTCCTAATGGTTTTTAATGCCTTGATCAGATCTCACCTCGATTATGGTTCCTTCCTATTCAACCCAATATCACAAAAATGCAACAACAAACTCAATGCAGTATTTTTTGAGGGACTTAAGATATGTTTGGGGTGCATGAAGTCTACACCAAATTTGGCAATCTTGGCAGAGTCTGCCCAAATGGACCTAGAACATAGAAGATTATTGTTAGCCTCTAAATTTTTAAGTAAAATCATCATTATTGAGAATCATCCCATAATATTATGGTAGGGGAGCCCAAGCGGGGATTTTTGCAGTTACTCGAGCGCGTCAGCTTATCATATGGGGAGAATCCTGGTACCTGACAGATGTACCTCTACCATATATTGGCTCTTAACACAGGGGAGTTCGTTAAGGGGGGCCCGAAAAAAAAAATCTATGCTTAAAAAAACTCGAAATTGTCAGATTAAGATAAGGTAAGTTAAGTACATGCAAAAGAGTGTATATTTCAAAAATCTGATGATTTGAGCCGGGCCTAAGGAAATGGGCGAGTCCCAAAATTTCACAAGAAAAAAGCGAATATTTCGCGAAATGAATGACAGATCGAAAAACTAAAAGATATGTACTCAATATTTTTTAAAAATCTATCGAATGATACCAAACACGACTTCCCAGGGTGAGGGGTGGGGGGTAAATTTATTATTTGAAATACGAATCCCGCGATATTTTGCGAAATGAACATCAGATCGAAAAACTGTAAAATACACTTATTCAATATTTTTGAAAAATCTATCGAATGGTACCAAACACGACCCCCCACGGAGGTGGGGCGGGGGGTTACTTTAAAATCTTAAATAGGAGCCCCATTTTTTATTTGCAGATTTGGATTCCTTACGTAAAAATAAGTAACTTTTATTCGAAACTTTTTTTCAAATTATGGATAGATGGCGTTATAATCGGAAAAAACGATTGTTGGAAATGGAAAATTAAATTAAAAAATGGCAAGCGCCCGCTAAAATGGAAAACTTTACTTAACTTTTTTTGGTTTTAGGACCTACTCTTCACAACCCAATAGGTCCCCATAACGCTCGAGTGACTGCACATTTAGCATACTTTGCTCCCCTACCATTACTCCTAATTGAAATACGTAAAAGACTTATAAACAAACCTAATTTTTATACAAGGCATAATGTACCATACTTGGTTTCGGCATTAGAATATTTTTTTCCATATTTTAAAAAAATATACAAAAGCCCAAATTTTCCATGCTATGAATTAGACTATGATACACTAATGAATCCACTTCCAATTCTAAATTGTAATATCAAAAAATATGACCCGATGATTAAAGAAAAATTCCTTATGACTACTGAACAATATGGGAAAGACCATACCTTTATATATACTGATGCCTCAAAAAACAAAGAAAGGGTAGGTTTTGGGATATGCATCCCGAGTATTGATTATAATTTCTCCTCAAGACTTTCTGGAGCTCTAAGCATAAGCAAAGCAGAGAGTATAGCAATACATCAAGCGGTGGAAGTCGCAACTACAAAACATCTAAAGAAAGCTATAATATTTTCTGATTCGCTCAATGCAATAACCAATATTAAAACATGTAACATATCTGCTTCAGCAGATATAAGGGCCCTAAAAACAAAGAAACTTATATCTTCAGCCAATGAGAATGGTACCAAAATTCTCCTTTCCTGGATACCTGGACACTCCAATATATTTGGTAACACCCAGGCTGACATACTGGCAAAAATAGGAAGAGACCTGAATGTACCCATGGAAGTACAACTGAATTCCCAGGATGCCCTATCAATCATCAGAGGAAAAATTACAAAAGAGTACCAAGAAAAATGGAAATCTTTAGTCCAGAAGAAGACTTCGCAATACAAAACAATTCAAGACTTCTTTCCTACAAAACCTTGGTATTCAAATTTTCCATATAGAAATAGAAGACACACTACCACCATCATTAGAATGCGCACAGGCCATTGTTTAACAAAACAACATCTGTATAAAATGAATATAAAAGATAATCCTTTTTGTGAATGTGGTCGTCTCGAGGATCTAAACCACATCTTTTTTGAATGCCCGATTAATGTGATTCCTAATTTTGATATATACACAAAATTTATTTCCATGAACTTCAAAACACCGCTCTCTATATACAATATTTTAAGTTCTTTAACGGAAGAATCAGTCAATGTAATTATGCGTTTTCTTGCAATTAACCAAATAAGCTTATAAACTGCAATGCGTTTTCTAGCAATTAACAAAATAAGCTTACAAATTGCAAGGCTCAACTGTTTATATGTATCCGTGTTATATTATGTTGCTATTTGTCATTTAATTTATGTTTTAATTTTTAATCATACTGAACCTGACCCAATTAATCTCATTTAATTATAATCATCACACCTCATCAAAAGCTTCCTTACAAGAACATAGTCAGCGATTTTGGTATGGCTTAGAGCCAGACTACGTCAAGATCGCTTATAAATCGTGCTGGTAATCGCCTTGCAGCGAAACCAAAAACAAAAAAGAAGAAGAAGAAGATTTGACATTGGCCCTTTTAGAACCAAGCCGCAGAATTATTCAATCAATGTCTCATTAAAAATGATCAATTTTAATTTACAAAATCTAAAAAAATAATGAATGAAAAAATATTTTATTTCTATATCGGCGCCCTTTAAAATTTGTCATGTCATGTTGTCCCACATTATTTAGAGTTGGAATAATAACAAGAGAATTTTACTGGCATGTTAAAGTATTCTTCTCTTGCCAACACTTAGTTATCTCGATAACTATGATCTTATCTATTATGCCTTGAGTTGTCGGTTTCTGTCGGAAGATAAAATGTTTCATAACTTTTTTTATTTTCAGATAAATCGCAGCCAAAACAGTCAGTCACCTCTCACTCACTTCCCAGTCCAATAGATGTCGCTTCAACGCTTCAGAGCAATCCTGCTACCAAGCATGAATCTGTTACTGCCCTTTTGGGAGCTTGGACCGAATTGCTTCTTCACGATCTTGCTAGCACTGGGAACATGAAGAGCCAAGATTGCTGCAGCGATAATGCTAAGAAACACGGAGAATGCTATGGAAAACTTGGTAATGGACAGTGTAGGGAGTATATGAGGACTTTGCCAGCAGTTGATATGGATACTTGCGAATTCGGTAAGACTTTTAAATGATAATAAATAGCATATTTTTTTTAACCGCATTTATATTAACCCTTCGCGATATGGATACGTGTCTGTGAGACAAACCAATCATATTTTTATAATTTGCAAATAGGCCAGTCAGTTCTGACGTTAGGGTGCTTGAGTAACTGCATCAATTACAATGTAGTAGCATCTGAGCCAGGCCGAATTTTTATTCTAAATCTCTGAGAGTTTGTGCAGTACTGTGCAGTTTAGGAGACACTTAGGCTATTGATTATGTACTATAGAAAGGAACTACAACGTTAACGGGGTTTTATTATTTCATATGGTCAATGAATCTCTATATATGAAAAAACCGCGGAGTGCATTTAAATGGGTGCGTTTTTGAGAAATGGGTGAATTAGTCCCTGGGCACAGGTTACATTAGGGTGAGTTCTATGCACTTTTGGTACAAACACGTCTACATAAAAATTGTTCCTGGTTAAATTTCCTATCTAAATATAACTTTTTGAAGTCAAATATACTTTTTTTTACTAAAATATATTCAAAAGAAAAAGCATAAAGAGACCCAAAAGAAAGAAATTTTGTTTTTTGTCCCATAACTTTTGTCCACGGGGATATAGGTATAGGCATGGCTTTACAGAAAAAAAACTTAAATATTTTCTCTTTAAAATGGTATTTGGTAGAGGTCATTAGGATTTACAGTTTTCGAAATATGACTTTTCATAATTTTCCACTCACAGCAATTTTGGGCAATTTCATTATTTCGCAAATATTGTTCTGTAACTTTTTTCCACGCAACTTTAGGCATTTGCAATGATACATGTAAGAGGAGTAAAAATCAATTACCTTTAAAATGTTCTACTCTATAATGTTGTACGACTTCTTTTAAAGAGGTTATCTTTTTCAAGATTTTATACTTTTAACGAGTTTTTAGATTTTTTACGATTATTTTTTAAATTACCCATTTTAAATTTTTTTTCTACATGTAGGTTATATTATATGTATAATAAAAAATAAAGCTTATTCTGTTTACTTTAAAATTGTGTATTATAAAAAATTCTAGCATTATTTTTGGATAAGATATGCTTTTTCAAAATGTATTATTACATTTTGAAAAAGCATATCTAGTATCTAGACCAGTAAGGATCTGTTTTTAGGTGGATGTGAGAGGCGGCATTCGAATTTTTGCGGATAAAGTTAGGTGATAACTTCGTTAATAATAATTGATTTATGCTCCTTCTCAAATATGCCCGGAACATTAATAAAAAAATAAAATATTTAAAAATTTCAAAAAATTTCGTTTTTTTTTTCTAATTTTTTTGCTTATAACTTTAAAACGATTCATTTTGGAACAAAGTCGTATAGAAATAAAACAAAGATAATTAAATTTTCTATCAGATGCGATTAGTTAAAAATGTCTTAATTTATCACCCTTGCTGCAAAATAGCAATAAATATAAAATAAGGGGGCAAACCAAGCCTGTCATTATTCAATGATTTTCCATCACTTAAGTTACACTGGGAACCTTCCTAATTCGCTTAAAAAATTTTTGTAATGTGCTAAAACCGTACACCAAATTTTATTAAAATTGACTTACTAGATTTTGAATAATAATTTTGCAATCTAAACTTTTTTTAAAAAATTAAAATTTTTTAAAATATTGCACAACAAAAACTAGAAAATACAAAGATTTGTAAATTTTTTTACATATAAAGAAGTACTCCACCTATCTAATTCATTTTACAGAATTGAAATCGGATTGTTTAAGCAGCCTCAGCAATGTTTTAAAGTTATAAACAATTTTTTGGCTTATAAACAAATTAGTCCTGTGGCCAGGAGGGGGTGCTATGGGCTCCTTTATTTAGATGGACTCACCCAAGATTTTTACGTATTTTTTGACCCGTAGAACACGATTTTTTTGGGTAACAGTTGATCCGGATGTCGATAAGATTGTTATAAACAAAGAACTTGAGGAATTACATAACATTGATTTTTCGCAAAATAAAACATTTTTTGTATTTCTTGGGTAATTCTAAGCAAAAAATGTTCTTACAAGTTTTCAGTAGGATGCATAGTTTTCGAGATAAATGCAGTGGAACTTTTAAAAATTCGAAAAATTGCAATTTTTGAACGCGAATAATTTTTGATTAAAAAATAAAATAGCAATGCTGCTGACAGCATTTGAAAGTTTAAGTCAAATCATACCGGTTTTAATTATTTGCATTGCTAAAAATTAATTTTTTATTATTAAACAAAGCTATTTGTTTATAAGCCAAAAAATTGTTTATAAGTTTAAAACATTGCTGAGGCCCCTTAAATAATCCGATTTTAATTCTGTAAAGTGTATTAGATAGGTATAGCACTTCTTTATATGTAAAAAAATTATACAACTTCTAAATGGTCTACTTTTTGTTCAGAAAGATTTTAAAAAATTTGAACTTTTTTAAAAACATTTAGACTGCAAATTTATTATGCAAAATCTGTTAAGTCGATTTTAATGAAATTTGGTTCACGGTTTAAGTGTGTTACAAAGAATGTTCCAAGTGAATTACTGAGGTTCTAAGTTCCACCAAAGTGGTTAAAAACATTGAATAACAACAGGCGTATTTTGCCCCCTTATTTTGTATTTATTGCTATATTGCAGAAAAGGTAATACGTTAAGACATTTTTGACCAGTCGTATATCATACAAAATTCAATTATCTTTATTTTATTTCTTTACGACTTTGTTCCAAAACGAATCGTTTTAAAATTATAAGCAAAGAAAGCAGAAAAAAATCGACGTTTTTCGAAATTTTTAAATATTTTAATTTTTTTTATTAATGTTCCGGGCATATTTAAGAAGGAGCATAGGTCAATTAATATTACTGAAGGTGTCACCCAACTTTATCTGCAAAAATTCGAATGCCACCTTTCACATCCAAAAATAGACGTTTTTTCACAGATCCTTACTGGTCTATAAGTACTTGCAACGATTTTTGATTTTAGGATTATTTTTTAAATTTCTCATTATAACTTTTTTATGTAATTGTGTGTTATGATTGAATCTTATTTTTTATAGGTAATACTGTGGATCCACTTGACTCGGCCGGGCAAACTTAAAAATATGGATTAATTCCAATATTTACTGTCAAAGCTCCTGCACCATAAGCTTTCCTTGAAAAAATAGCATGTAAATGTACCAAAGGATGTACAAAGGATGTAAAGATAGGAATTAGTTGTTCAATATTCTGCAAAGTGTGCATGTGCATGGGTACTAATTGTCGGAACTCTAAGATAACTGAGGTGTCAGAAGAAGATATTGAAGCTACTGCTAACGAAGAGATGGACTTTGATTTTGAAAAATTTTTAAATGTCAACGTTTAAATAATTTTAACTAAAGTGATGTTTTCTAAGAATAATGTTTAAATAATTTTTGTAAAAGAAATAATTTTAAATAATACAGGTAAAAAATATCAAAGAATCACTCGGTTTCGATTATTTAAATATAGATGATACACCATTTTAAAGAACAGAAAGTACGCAATCTTTATTAAGCAATATATAGTATATTCATGTACAAGAAAAAAAAGTTATAATGAAAAATTTCAAAAATAATCATAAAAAATGTAAAAAATAATATATTTTTATATTAGGTATTATATAATATATATTATAATATTATATTATATATACTATATATAATATAATATTATATAATATATATTATTATATAATAATATTATTTTATTTTTATATTACATTACAAGAAATCGTTAAAAGTATAAAAACTTGATAAACCATAATCTCTTTAAAAAAAGTTGTACAACGTTATACAGTATACCATTTTAAAGGTAATTGATTTCTATTCCTATTACGTGTACCATTGCATATACCTAAAGTTACGTAAAAAAAAGGTACAGAACAATATTTGCGAAATAACAAGGAAAATTGCCCAAAATTGCTGTTCGTGGCGAATTTTGAAAAATCATATTTCGAAAACTATAAATCCTAATTACCTCTACAAAACAACATTTTAAAGAAGAAATATGTGTGTCTTTTTTTTCTGTAAAGTAATGTCTATACCTATATCCTCGTGGACAAAAGTTATGGGACAAAAAACAAAATTTCTTTCTTTTGGGTTTCTTTGTGCTTTTTCTCTTGAATATATTTTTGTAAAAAAAAGTATCATTGACTTTAAAAAGTAATATTTAGATAGGAAATTTAACCAGGAACAATTTTTATGTAGGTATGTTTATACCAAAAGTGCTTAGAACTCACCATAATGTAACCTGTGCCCAGGGACTAATTTACCCATTTCTCAAAAACGCACCCCTTTAAATGGTAGCACTCCGCGGTTTTTTCATATATAGATGTCCATTGACCATATGAAACGTAAAACCCCGTTAACGTTGTAGTTCTTTTAGCTATCTTATTTTGAATATAATCAATAGCCTAACTACCCGAGCTTTGCAGTTACATAATCGAGAAGCGGTAAGTTAACTAAAACTATTATTGTAACTTCTGTTGAGATAAATTTTTATTTTATGCCTTTTAAAAATGGATCCTTATTTAGTAGAAATTGTTGAAAGACAATATAAATCAAAACAAGATAAATTTGTACACACTTGAATGAATAAAGGAAGTGACAAAATAGTATGTCAAAGTGTGTAATAAGTAATTTATTTCTTTCGCTTTCCGACCTAATACTACAATTTAAAATTAATCTTGTAAGAAAAAGAAGTACAAAACTCTTTTTCTTTACTTAAGTCGATTAGAAAAAAGTACCCCTTAGTACTTGAAGCATATGCGTAAGCATCTTGATAATATTACAAATTACTAAGACTACAGAAGTTATATAATGAAGTAGAAGCCGCGAATGATTTAGAAGAGAAAAGCTTTTCTGGCGAAGAAGAAGACATCGATGAAAAATTACATCATAAAAGTTACACAGAAGAAAGTTAGATTAAAACCTGCACTTAAAACGGGAAACGCGTGCTATTGCACACCGTCTAACGAGTTCACGAGTATCCATACGACAATCAACTCACCGTGTAAAACATGGAAGATGATACTACTGTCCAAATAAAAAAACAAGATATTGTTGCCAAAATATAGAAAATGATTGTGTTAAACAAAATTTTGAATATTGAGAGACATAATCCAAAAATTTACCATTGTTGTATTTTCTTGTATCTGTTCAAAATAAATAATTTTAACTATTTAGAATGGGAAATAAGCCACAATATTATTAAAAAATGATTTTTATTAACGTTTCGACGCCCAAATCGGGTGCCGTTGTCAAAATACAAAATACTATTGAAATAAATAAAAAATATTAAAAATCATTTTTTAATAATATTGTGGCTTATTTCCCATTCTAAATAGTTAAAATTGTAAAAATGCCACAAGAAAATAGCTTCAGAACAACATTAAATAAATAATTGTTGTTTGTTTATGTTGATAAATTATATTTTGTGTTATAAAAGAAGGTAGATAATAAGAATTGTATCACAAAAATTGTTTTTCTTTTTTTTATAAAATTTTTAAATACATAATATATGTCTCTTAAACACCACCCGTTCTTTCGTGTAAAACAAATTCACCAGCACCGCGAAGGGTTAGAAATCTGTTCCTTCCACTGAGATAATAAATCAAATCTGCGTTTTTTACATAAAGGTCATGTATAGGGAGCTTCCATTAGTTTTCGTTAACTAAACTTTCAATAATGACAAAAATAAACTCACTTGATGTTTTAAATATTACTTAATATTTACTTGTCTGATCTCAAAATCTAGTTTATCAAAAACTCAATTTTTTTTCAAAAATGTGCCTTTTGAACTGATGAAACTTACAGATCATATTATAAACATTACATAAGTAAAGTAACTTGTGAAGCAGTAACGATTAATTTCATTTGTGAAGCTAATTAGGGAGATATTTTCACGATTTGTTTTTAACCAAAAAAAAGGACCTACATTTCATTACCTACAACTCTGCTTCTACTGGGTCGATAGACTTCATACATATACTTACCATTTTTTCACTTTGTTATAAGCTCCATAAGCTTTGTTATTATTACTAAGAATATTTTTTTCGATAAATTACCTACTTTTTTAGTTATTTTCGAAAAACCTTCTAAAACCGTGATTTGTTTTGTAGAAAAAGGAACATATTCACTCGCAAATAATACAAAATATTGACCTAGCGAAAAAACTCTAAAACCAAAGTTGCTTAGAATTAGTCAGTTTATCAATTTCCGGACTTATTTTGATCGTATTATTTTCACCCTCGAACAGAGGTGAAACTAACCCACCAGGGCAAAAGCATATATCGGCACAATATAATATTTTTTTCTTGACATGTTAGCTATGTGTATGCCAAATCTCATGTTAATCCAAGCACTTTATAAAAATTTGGAAGTTTTGCAATATTTTGCCGTGAGTAAATGGACTACAATAATAATATTGATTACCTGGTGTTCCGATTAACTAAATAAATATTCAATCTTATGCGAAATTGCAATCCAATAATTATTGTATCGTTAGAATCATTTTTCCAGATTTTTCTATTTTCTCAAGGTCTGTGATACATTTGTTAAATTATACAAAAAGTAAAATCCAACTTTTAAATCCAAAGTTACCAGTGACGTGGATCGTATCACATTATTGCCTAATGTAATCCATTCTATGATTCACGAAACTGTACTGTACAAAAGACTAATTTAAATGCATGCAATTATACTACGATATGTGTTGTCATTTTTCGCAAAGTATAAAAAAAGATTAACATAAACAAAGTGAACCCTAAGCTCGCCACAATTTTCGTCAATTGACAGGAAACTAGGGTACCTAATCATTAACACACAAAATCCTTCTTCTTTTCCTTTAGGTGCCGTGTCCGTGTACAGACGTTGGCTGTCATCATGTTTACTAGTTTCTGAAACCTTTCTCTATCGGCTTCTGCTCGAAATAATTCTTCTATTCTGGTGTCACACTATTTCTAACATAACGCAACCATGAAAGCATCTTTCGACCAATCCATCTCTTTCCCTTCACCTTTGCTTTTATTATAAGGCGAAGTTGATAGTATTTAGGTCCTCAGTTATATGGTCGAAGTACTCTGTTTTCTCTTCTTTATGATGTTTATGAGCAGACGTTCTGAATTCATCATTTGGAGCACATCTTCATTGTAAGTTTGTAAGTGTGCGAAACCCACGACATCTTTAGGATTCGTCGATAGCACCACAATTCGAATGCGTCTAATTTGTTCAGTATTGTGGTTTTTAAAGTCCATGTCTCATAACCATAGAATGAGATAGACCACACATAACATTTCAGGACCTTCTTGTGAATATTCATCGACAAGTTTCTGTTACATAAAACTGGTTTCCAGGTCATAAAATCCTTACGTAATATTTCGATTCTGGTTATCATCTCTTCATCATAGTCGCAATTTACATTTAACCAACAGCCAAAGTATTTAAAGTGGTTTACCTGTTCTATCTCCTCCTCATCAAGAGAAAGCACACCTTAATCTACATTAATCTTTCCAACTGCCATCCACTTTGTCTTTGAAATATTGATTTTTAGGCCTCTCCGATAATTTGCTTCATTGACTAGATTTATAGTCTATTTGCTTTATTGACTAGTCTGGAGATCTTATAAAATTTCTGCAAGAATGGCTGTATCGATAGCGTATCTGCTTTTGTTGATTACTTCTCCGCCCATTGTTACTTCTCGTCTGTCATCCAAAGCCTCCCTAAAGATTTCTTCAGAGTACAGATTAAAACAACTGGGTGAAAAAACACAACCCTGTCGTACTCCACATTTGATGGGTAGTTTTTCAGTACGACTATCTCCAACTTGTGTAGAGGTTACTTGATTGCAATATTATAAGTATTTTAGCAGTTTTAAATCGTTGTGATCAAGTCCTGATGTCCGTACATTTCCGGCAGGATACAATATCCTGCTCTACATTTTTTTATATAGCCCTTTTTCTATTCGAAATGTCGAATAAAGGCCTCTCCCATTTCTCGCCATTCATCTCTGTTGTGTGTGAGGCGTTTCCACATTGGTCCTGCGACTCTTCTGATGTCATCGCTCCAGCGCATTTGAGGTCTTCCTCTTGGTCTCTTCGCTTCGTACGGTCGCCAGTTTCCAACTTCCTTGCTCCATCTACCATTTTCGAGACGTTCGTTGTGTCCAGCCCATTTCCATTTTAATTTAGCCGCTTGTTCCACGGCATCCCTTACTTTTGTTTTGTTTCGGGTTGCTTCGTTTTTTTGCCGATCTATGAGTGAGATACCAAGCATCTGTCGTTCCATGGCTCTTTGAGTTTTTCTAATCTTGTCCATATTCATTTTTGTGAATGTGCAGGTTTGAGCTCCGTAAGTGAGAACGGGAAGGATACAAGAATCGAACACTTTGGTTCGAAGGTATTGTGGTATCTTTTTGTCTTTTAGTATATATGAGAGTTTTCCGAATGCAACCCATCCCATTCTTACTCGTCTGCTTATTTCGGTAGTTTGGTTTTCTTTGTTTACCTTGACATTCTGACCTAAGTATATATATTCTTTTACATGTTCCACTTTTGTTCCTTGGATGGTTATCGTTGGTTGATCATCTTTGTTCGACATTAGCTTAGTTTTGCTCAAGTTCATTTTTAGTCCTTTTTTTAAGGAATCTCTATGAAGCTCATCGATCATCACCTTCAATTCTTTCCAGCTGTCGGCTATTAGTACCACGTCATCTGCATATCTTAGGTGGTTTAAATACTTTCCATTTATCGAGAGTCCCTTTGTTTCCCAATTTTGCCCTACATTTAATTCATTATATTATCGTCGTTTCTCCTGAAGCGTTTTTGTCCCTGACGTTATAGGTAGGTATAAAACCAACTTTAAAGTACAGTAAACTGATGTCAATTTCTCTGCCATATCAACAGTTTTTAGCTAAATTAAAACAACATGAATCTCTCACAAAATAGCTTCCTATACATATCGTTGTGAAATTATTTATTTATTATATTATTGATTATTTACGCAGATTGTAAATTTATTGGTATGTTAAAAATGGTTTCCTTGAACTCGTGTTTCCTTTATTGTAAACTTGATGGGAGTGTCATATTTTGAGAAATAAGTTAAAATTATACTGTATCTGAGAGGATAATAATTATATTGTCCTTGGTTTAGTCATTTATAATTGTTAAGATGAATATACGAATGATCTCCTCTAGAGACGGCACCTAAAGAAGAAGATATTTATTGTAATAAACTTTGCAAAGTTTCCTAAATTAATTCAATAAAAATAGTCTTCCTTTATACCGGTAACGCGGTTTTGTTGAATATCGTGTCTAAACATTCTATATTATGTCCCTACATACTTAAGTTGTAGGGACATAATTATACAATGTGCTGACCAGGAGCCTTATGTTCCTGAAGGTGCTATCTAAAAGTGTAAGCGAATCACGAAGGTAAACATATCACCAGTTTTTCTAAAAAATACACGTGAGACTGTTAGTTAATATATTTCTTTTTGCTACAATAAAAAAAACGGACGGTAGTGGTTTTGTTTTTTCCTCTCCTGTGAAAAAAAAATGATAATTACATTAGTAAAAGTGTGTCATAGACCTAGTTAAGTGCTGTAAAGGTTCGACTGTAGCATAGAGTCCACTGGTAGAGGTAAAAAGTACGAAAAATATATACATATATACAACGCTTTTTATCGTTTTACTGGATAATAAATAATTCAGTATAAATTTCTCCTATTCATTTTTGATAACCCACGAAACTAAAGTTACAAATTAATCCTATAGGTATTAAGCTACCATGAAAAGCATGACCGGATTGGCTGAAAATAGAAGATTGCGAATAGGGGAATATACCCACTGAGTAATTCTAAAAAGTTTCGCTCGTTATTTTGTTCGTGACTAGGTTAGATAATGTGCTACAATCTTTAATCTTGGGTTTTTAAGTTAAATGGTTTATATTTAATGTTCATTGTAATAACACTATTCTGTCACATAGTACTCATGTGTTGGGAGTTAAATATGCATAAATATGAGAAAAACACTGGGAAATTCTATAAATTTTATATCAAACAATAACATATCATGTTTTTAGCCCTACCGAATTAAACTGTTGACCAAAATTGTTGATTTTGATATTTAATTACCATACGTGAATCTATTAGTGCTTTGTTAAGGCAGTTTGAAATCAAAAAATTAACTGCAAAGTAACCAAAGGGTTAAATAAACATGTTTAGATATATTTAGCATCTATTTCAGAAGCATTAATATATGTACAGGGTGTCACAAAAAGATTTTAGAGATGCAAAGAACCTTATTTCACAAAAACTCGTACTCTGCAAAAACAAGTGTATGGAAACACTGTCTATTATAGACCGTATTAAACAGTACCCAGAAAAAAACATGAGAGTGGTAGCTGTCAAATAAAGGTTAGGTCGTATAAAAATGTGGAGAAGAGTTAAGGAACAGTTACTCTACCTCTACCATGCAACAACAGTTCATGAATTACTTCCACAAAACCATTCCAAACATGTAGGATTTTGTGTTTAGCTTTTAAAAGAAAATAGACGGGATGTAAACTTTAGAGAGAATATTTTGTTCACCGACGCAGCCACCTGTACAAAAACTGGAGTCACAAACAAATGCTCAAACCAGTATGGTTCTATGGCTAAAGTTATGGGGCTGTAGTGTACTAAATTTAAAATTAAGATGCAGTAGAAATAAACAAACCAAGACACGTTAAATGCTTCTAGAGTACTCCCGAATCATAATTTCCAAAATTTATACATTGTAAATTATGATTCGGGTGTGCTTCTAATAGCATTTAACGTTTCTTGGTTTGTTTATTTCTTCCGCATCTTGATTGTAAATTTAGTATAGTGAAAGTAAATAAGCTTGCCGTCAAAGAGACCAAAGTCGAGTACTCAGAAATATAGATAGTGAATGGACCGTACGATTTCCGCAACAAAGACCTACATCAGTAACTTCGTATAGCAACAATTAAAGAAGAAATAAAGAAAATTGCCAAGGGTCACGAAAACAGACTCCATAACCATACAAACGGGGAAATATTACAACTGCTAAATAATAGAGACCTAGTTCGTAGGCTCAAACACAGCAAACCTTGTGTAATAGTAATAAATGTATAAGTTTAAATTCGGACAGTGAACCTAGTCATACTGAATCATTGGGAATACCTAGGACAGTAAAGTAGCGATTAGGTTAAAAATTATGGTTAATCATATAGACCTGGATCCCGCGTAAGAAAGAAAAGTTGATTAATAGCAAGTTGAAAATTTGTTAATAGCTTAACGGTGTCTAGTCGGACAAACTTTGATGCACGGGAACACTGGAACAGGGGAAGTTTTAATTGTGGAGCATGATAAACGCGTCGTCCTGACAAGTTTATGATTGTGAAAAATAGTAAGTTGTTTTTAAGTTTATTCGATAGCCAACGTTATGTAATATATGCGAAAATGTTTGTCCGACAAAAATGTTAAGCATTTTAACGAGTCCGACACGTAGAACATGTCACATCACAGGAATTATGTTGGTGATGAATAGCAGTCTGATTTTTGCATGAGAGTTTAATGAAAGGTTAAAAAAACAATTGGAAGTTCTGTCCGACAAAATTAATGTGAAGTTTTCGTAGTCGGACATTCTAAACAGGTAAGATATAGACAAAAATGCTGGTGATAAATAGCTTTCCGACAAAGACGAAATTTAATTAAGTAAATTATTCCTTACCAAGAATGACTGTTGTCGGAAAAAAATAAGGGGTAGATTTTGTAGTCGGACAATTTAAAAAAATAATTTTTGAAATTTCAATAAGGGGTGATTATTCTATGTCAAAAGTACCTGCAATCAATTACAATCGATATCTTTCGATTTATCTCAACATCATTTAGATACCTCACTGTAATACATTTATAGTAGATCAGGCAAATTATATTATGGATTGAGTAGTCTAGCTATCTTTGTCTGCCACATGCGCGGGATCGCTTGGTTAAAAGAGATAGATAGACCACCTATCGACTTTTTGCACTGTATTCCCTGTCTACCCTTATGTCTATGAATACATTTCCATTTAAGAAAAACTGTCACTTTTGACAATAATTCATAATAAATTGCAATCGTAACTTCAAATTTAAACTAATCGATTTATTTTGGCAGCAAATTATTTCTTGCCATGTGACATATTAATTACATTATTATTTCATTTGTAGAAAGTTGAGAAAAATTACGTTATACAATTTTAGTAATCATTTATTTAGGTACCCTTTTTCAATCAAGCAAAGAATTATAGCACGAAGAATGATATTCAATAGAACTTTCACAATTATCTGGCAACTGAACCTCATTGAATTGATGACCAAGTATTTTACTAACTTTGTAAAATGTTCGAAAATTACTCAAAAATGTTCCGTTGAATGGTTTCACTTTTGATTTGGCGACTTAAAATTTAAACTGTTGACACTCAAAAATAGACACAAAAACACTCCATAGTTAAGGTGATACAGTAGCGATCAACAGGTAGCAAAAACGCGTTCCAAGATTGCGGCTGTAATTTTAAATATTTTTTCAAGGTATTTGGCACACGTATTCGTAATATAATAAAGAATGGCGGTGCAGAGCTTAATTTGAAAAATATATTAATATGTGGAAGTTACACTGTAATTAAATACAATATTAAAAAAACGAGCCTGTACCGCCATTAAGAAGAACAAAAAAATACACTTTCTTCAAATAAACTTTTTTATCCGATGCCTAGATTTTGTGTCATTTTGGAACTACTAATGAAATAAAAAATTCTAGTAGTTCCAAAATGACACAAAATCTATGCATCGGATAAAAAAGTTTATTCGAAGAAAGTGTATTTTTTTGTTCCTCTTAATGGCGCTACAGACTCGTTTTTTTAATATTGTATTTAATTACAGAGTAATTTACACATATTAATATATTTTTCAAATTGTGCTCTGTACCGCCATTCTTTATTATATTACGAATACGTGTGCCAAATATCTCAAAAAAATATTTAAAATTACAGCCGCAATCTTGGAATGCGTTTTCGCTACCTGTTGATCGCTACTGTTTCCTCTTAATATAAATTTTAATTTCCAACACACGTGGCAAACAGAAACTCAGAGACCATGTACTTTCAAATACTACTTTGTATAGCACAAAGTGTTACACTGACAAATGCAGCCTTTTAATACATACTTCTAAGCATAATGTGTCATATTTACGTCTATTCTTATAAGCACCGAAGTTTTAGACTCTTCACATTTTTCAATGTCGTTTACAGGGTTAAGATTTGAGTATGGAAAAAAATGTATACAACGTTTTTTGTAGGAAATTTTCCGTACTTTCTGATGCGCCTAATTAGAAAACCCTAAGAGATTGCTTTCACATGTTCTTTGACATTTTTTATTGTCATTTTGAGAATATCTAGAACAAATTCCACCCAAAAAAATAATTGTTTTGCAATATATACATGCATTGATACTTACCTCACTGTTTTTAGAGTGTGCATGTATATATATATGCACATGCAAACATGTGAATATAAATAATAATATACAACTAAAATAGCTTTATCAATATGTGACTAAGTCATTCTGAAAAAATGTTTTTTATTTATTTCCTTCGATTTGCCCAAACTTTTTGTCCGACATATAACTTTTTGCGTTACAAAATATAATTTGTACATAAACAAATCAAAATTAGCTTGCTATTTATCACCAACATTTTTGTCTATATCTTACATGTTTAGAATGTCCGACTAGGAAAATTTCCCATTCATTTTGTCCGACAGAACTTCCAATTGCTTTTTTAATCTTTCATTAAACTCTCATGCAAAAATCAGACTGCTATTCATCACAAACATAGTTCCTGTGATGTGACATGTTCTACGTGTCGGACTCGTTAAAATGCCCAACCTTTTTGTCGGACAAACATTTTTTCATATATTATATAACGTTGGCTATTGAATAAACTTAAAAACAACTTGCTGTTTTTCACCATCATAAACTTGTCAGGACTACACGTTTATCATGATCCACCGTTAAAACTTCCCCTGTTTCAGTGTTCTCGTGCATCAATGTTTGTCGGACTAGACACCGTTAAGCTATTAACAAATTTTCAGCTTGCTATTAATCAACTTTTTTTTCTTACGCGGGATCCAGGTCTAATAGGGTTAGGTAAATTGTTCCTTTCATAAAAAAGAATTAATTATTTTTCCAAATGTTAAAAAACTAAATAAAGTACAACTTTTTTAATTTATTTTTATTTTCATGAGTTGTAGATGTATAATGATTTAATGAGTAGACATTAAAAAATAAAATATATAATTCTCCAATTCATAACAGTATTAGGTATCTTATTTTGTGGTTATTTGACATATAATTGACAACAATCAATTAATTAAAATGAATCATACTGGTTGTAATATCATAAAGTACTTTTGAATCCCCCAACTATTAAAATGAATGATAGTTATATAAACCGCATGCCAATGTATTGATACATCCACAAATAATTACCGCAAAATTTTTTGTTTATTATTAATTGCTTTATAAAATACAAATAATACAAAATAAACAACGACCATAATATAAGCATTTGCTAATTATAACTTTGACAATAAACCAAATATTTGTAAACAATAAACAATAAACCAAGGTTTTTCTCCTTCATATCTTACTTTTTACTTTTTGAATTTAGACTCATAGAAGCCAAAATGAAATTAAGAAACCCAAATATTTAAAAATAATGTACTGATATACAAGGTGTTTCAATAATAATGGTCCATATAGTAACTGGAGAAACCTTAGCAGAAGATACGAAGATTTAACCTAAAACACTTAAATAAAATGTGGTTCCTTACTGAGTTACAGGGTGTTTTATCTAAAAATATAAAAACTATTTTTGCTCAGTATTTTAAAACTATTCGACGTATCCTTTTCGTATTTGGAAATATAGGTACCGTACAAACTACTAAATTATGTTAAACAAACGTTTTTGTCTATTACCAGAGGCGTAAGACAGGGGATAGTGAATGGTTGACCCTTCTCAAATTCTACGCCACTGGAGGAATTACTATTTTAGTGCCATTTTTAGATTGTCCAATACTTTCTACGTAAATAATATACTCTTCATTGGTAACGATAAAGTTATTAGTTTTCGAGATATTTGAAGTTATTTTGGGTCTAGGACGTTTCATCGCCGCCGTTTCGATGCCGCCAGTTCGATGCCGATGCCGGCCGATTCATCGCCAGTCAATTAGTCGCTATCTGATATATTTCCGAATTTTCGACAGTTACAATTATTAGTTATTTTTAGTATTAATTAGGAATTCTAGGAAATGCGAGATATGACGGCGATGAAATGGACTGGCGATGAACCGGCGGCATCGAAACGGCCGGTGATGAACCGGCGGCATCGAAACGTCCCATTCCGGTTATTTTGATTAATTTATGATATGATTCATGTGATTAAAATTTAAAAATTATTTGTACCCAGTACTTTAAAACTATTTGGCGTATCCTTATCATACTTGGCAGAAAGTACACCCTACTAAATTAAGATAAACAAACGTTTCTAGCTACTACCAGAGGCGTACGACAGGGGATAGTGGCTGGTTGACCATTCTCAAATTCTACGCAACTAACGAAATTGCTATTTTAGTGTAATTTTTTGATTTTCCAATACTTTTTATGTAAATAATATACTCTTCATTCGTAACGATAAAATGATTAGTTTTCGAGATATTTGAAATTAAAAATGATACGACACAATACATTAATCAAAATAACCGTGTCGTTTCATTTTAACTTCAAAGATCTCGAAAACTAATGACTTTATCGTTACGAATGAAGAGTATATTATTTTCATAGAAAGTATTGGAGAATTAAAAAATTGAACTAAAATAGCAATGCCGCCAGTGGCGTAGAATTTGGAAAGGGCCAACCATTCACTTTACGCCGTCGTACGCCTCTGGTAATAGCCAGAAACGTTTGTTTAACGTAATTTAGTAGTTTATACAATACCTATACTTTCTGCCAAGGATACGTCGAATAGTTTTAAAATGTTGAGCAAAAATAGTTATTAAATTTTTAGATAAAACACCCTGTAACTCAGCAAGGAACCACATTTTATTTAAGTGTTTTAGGTTAAATCTTCGTATTTTGTGCTAAGGTTTCTCCAGTTACTATATGGACAATTATTAACGAAACACCCTGTATATGAAACAAAAACTCAGAAATATGGAAAGAACACGAGGCAAAAATCCACACTATATACGATAAGGCTTTGTCAAACACCAAAAAATATATTTCTAATAACTATCTGAACAGATAAAAAACTACTTACTGACAGTGCTATTAACTATCCCTTAAATAAATAATAATAGTAATATTAAATTCTCAAACGCTTTTTGACCAAAATTTTTATTGACATTTTCTGATCAGTCTGCTTTGGTTGAGGGGTCTCCTCACTGAATCCTAGGGACAATATCTTCTTCTTCTAGTGCGGACCCCACTAATGAAGGTTGGCTATAACCATTGCAAATAACCGTCTCTATCTTCTGCTTTTCTAAAAAGCGTCTGTGTGTTTAATCCGGTCCAGTCGCGAATGTTTTTCAGCTAGGATATTTTGTCATCTAGCAGAACCCCTTTTGTGTTCGATTTTATCCTTCATAATCAGCTGTAATAACTCTAAACTCATACTTATCATTTCTAAGTAGGTGCGTGCCCCAAATATGCTCTTTTTCTTTTTTTAATGATGGTCAAAAGTTCACCGTCTCTTCCCATTCTGCGCAACATCATTTCATTCGTAATATGATAGGTCCACGATGTTCTCAAAATCCTCCTCAAAAGCCACATCTCAAAAGCTTCTCAAAAGCACAGTAGCTAAGGCTACAAAAGTAGATGTTGATATTAAAAAAAAATAGGGAGATTTTTATTGGCTGGTTTTAAAGGAAAATGACGTTACTACAGGTGAAGAAGTGATCTCTTCACGAAGGTAATCAATCTTTCTGAAAATATTCTTAATTTTTAAACATACATGTAGAACTGCTATAATGAAAACTTGTTAATAAAAAAATATTACGTTATTTAGTTACTTCTCAAAATTTGTAAGAAATGAGTATAATAGAAAATAAAAATCCAAATAAAGAAATGGTGATCTACTGCCCCTACAAAAATGGGGCAAAATCGTGTAATAAAGAAAAAAATGCCAAAATTAGAAGTGTGAATAAAACATTTTTTATGACAACAAAAGGCAGATATCGAGCACTGAATTCTTGCCCAAATATACTTTCGCTCTTAAGTCATCATCAAGAGCATATAAAATAAGCCAAATACGTAAATAGGTTTTTTGCTTTGTTTTTTGGCCTATTTCTGCATTATCAGATGCCCCTGATGATACTCTAAGAGCGAAAGTATATTTTATTTATCTATTTATTAACGGTGACAACCATTTACAAAAAAGAAACATACATTAAAATACCAATTACAATAAAGAGATAATATGTACAAAAAATACAAATTACACAAACAATCACACCTAAGGGCATTATATCCTCCTAAGTGCTAACCTTACTTGATCTAAGGAAGAATTGAAAATATTTACATTATACCTCGCTAGTAAGCTGTTAGTGTTCCTAAGCAATCTGACCAAGCCCATACCAGATCCGTAATTGGTTCGATGTGCTTGTAAAGCAAAAGTGGAATGACCGCTAAGAGATCTAGGTAGAACATAAATCAGTAAATCTTGAAGGAGTTCAGGACAATCCATTAAATTTTTAAAAAGTAATACAAACAGAAAATTTAATATCTCTCTACGAGAAGATAAAGAACAGTAATCAGTTAACAAAAGCATACCTGTGTAAAATTAAGGAATGGAAAGAATTTCAGTATGAAGTATGAACCAAAGTGTAAGGTGACCAAACAACAGAACAGTAGGTACTCTAAATGTGACCAGAGAATTAAACAGCAACTTCAATGTCTGCAAGTTATTAAAATCAGATGAGTGTCTTTTAACAAATCCAAGCTGTTTCAGTGCTTTAGTAGAGATATATTCTACATGCTGACAAAAAGAAAAAGATAAATCTCACTGAAATTATAACACCAAAATTATTATAACTAGATACTTTTTCCAACTAACATATAAGAAAAATCAATTTTATGAAAAGTTTTGCAAAAAGATAGGATTCAAATTTAATTTGTGATAAGAACAATAGTATTGCAAACATGTTAATGCATCCTGAAATCGAACACAGTCAGATGGTTTCTCAATTATTCGAAACAATTTAATATCATCAGCATAAATTAGTATTTCGCAGTCTCTTGAAAAAGATTTAATAAATTCAGTGCTCAAAATCTACCTTTTATTTCCCTAAAATTCATATATTCGAGCATTCAACCATTGCTAGTAGAGGATCCTATATAAGCTCGATCTGCACCGATCTGTTTAATGGATAAAAATTGCTGGATATATAATTTAGTATGTTAACAATTATAAAAAACAAGAGGTGCCCGCTCTAATCTTGTGCTAACTAAATTATTAATTATTTTAAAAAATAACATTTTTTTACGAATTAAAAAAAATTTCGACCCGGGCAGATATTATTTCAGATTGTTGGATCATTCTAAACAAAAAAGGTCTTTTTTAATTTTTCTCTACAGTTGATCGTTTTCAAGTTATAAACAATTTAAAACTTAAAAAAGAACGAAAGATGACAATTTTCATGTCTCAAAAAACAAGTAAAAAATATCATTTTTTAATAATCAAGTACATAAATTCAAGTTCAAAACTTTTTCTATCAGGTCTCGATAAGAATTTGAGCCATGTTTTATTCTAAAACATACCTTTTTAATTGTTAATGAGGAAGGTTTCTTATGAGGAGACGGGCATTAACAACTAAAAAACAATGTTTCAGAATGAAAAAATTTAGTTATTTCGTAATTTCAAAAAAGATGTTTTATTCTTATGTTTTGAGCCTTGAAAATCGTCTTCTTTTGTTCTTTTTTCAATTTTAAATTATTTACAACTAGAAAATGACGAACTTTCTAGAAAAATCACAAAAGACTTTTTTGTTTAGAATTACAAAAAAATCTGAAATAATATCTGCCCGGATCTAAATTTTTTTAATTTATAAAAAAAAGTCATTTTTTAATTATTAATTAATTATAGTTAGAACAAGATTCGACCGGACAACCCTTGTTTTTTGTTATTGTTAACATGCTAAATTACATATCCAATAATTTTTATCCCTAAACAGATCGGTGCAAATCGACCTTATATCGTATCTTAGACTATGCCTATTTTAAAATATTTTTGTATTATCTGAAAGAACGTCAAAGAAAACGATATCTAACGATTATTTTTTGTTTGAAATTTCCAACATTAGCCATCACCTGTCGCGGTTATGATCACGCGTTGCTTGGGTTGATTTGCGTTAGTTTTATCATAACACTAATTTTCTGACATCAATTTATGTACGGAAATGAGCACGAAGATGTGGTCATAGTACCACCATTATGAAACACTCTTCAATTATTAATGAACTTTTCTATGATGACGCTCGTCCACTCTTTTACCTATATCAAAAGATTTATGGGTAACCTAGTGAATGATTCACAGCAATTCTTAGTGTTATATTCGATCATCATGGTTTTCATCGAATAATAATTATGAAATATTTTTGTGATTAGTCTATTCTAATAATTTATTATGTCAAAACGGAGAAAAACATTTTAGTTGTTGTATTCTTCTTTAGCCCGTTTCTATCCAACTTTGGACATCTATCCCAAAAATCTTTCTATATTGGTCTGTCCTTGGCTGCGCTTTTTCAGTGAGTTCATGAAGCTTTTACAATATCGTCCTTCTATCGTATTTGAGGTCTTTCTCTTCCTCTTCTTCCTGTCCACGGTCTCCAGTTTTGTATTTCATCATTCCATCTTTTATCTTCCTGTCTCGAATTGTGGCCCACAAAAACCATTTTAATTCTATTATATGTTCTGTTAAATTTTTTACATTTTTTGTTGTCTCTCTTATCCATTTGTTTGATTTTCTGTCTTGTAGTTTTATTCGCAACATGGATCTTTCCATTTTTCTTTGAGTTATTTCTATTTTGTTTATGTTGGCCTTTGTTAATGTCAATGTTTCTGAGCCATACGTTAGAGCAGGAAGGATGCACTGATCCAATATATAGGTTTTTAGGTTTTTAGGTATCTTTGTGCTTTTTAGTATCCATCTTAACTTTCCAAACGCTTTTGTAAAATCTGATTCTTCTTTGTACTTCAATTATTTGGTTCTCTTTATTAGCTTTGTTTATTTGAACCAGGTATATAATATATTCGTCAACAACCTCATTATTTACGTTATTTATGTTTATATTTATTCTAACATTTGTATTTATCATAATTTTTGTTTTACTCATGTTCAATTTTAATCCTATCTTCTCTGATGCTTGTGCTAGTTGACTCAGCATTGTGGCTAGTTCTTCTTGGTTGGTTGTAATAACAACATCATCGCAATATATCTGAGGTGATTGAGTTTCTTTCCCTTTATGTTGAAACCCATGTCGTCCCATTCCAGTTCTTTAAAGACGTCTTCTAGCGCTAAGGTGAAGAGTGTTGGGAATATTACATCTCCTAGTATTACACCTTTACGGATTGCTATGTGACTAGTTTTGTTTGTTTTATTTTCCCATTCGACTGTCATAGTTGCTGTTTTATATATGTTGTTTTCACCCATTTTGATAAAATGTGAAATCTTTGTATTATCCACGTCCGTCTGTCCGTCTGTCCGTAACCACAACTCCTCCGGCAATATAGCAGCTAGAATGACAAATGAGGTGTCAAATGAAAGCTGATAGTCCAAGGATGGTACTAAAGGTGAGATATTTGACCTTGGCGGTCTGTCCGTCGGTCTGTACGACCGCGAATATAACTCCTCCATCATTATACCAGGTAGAATGACAAATGTGGTGTCAAATGAAAGCTTATAATCCAAGGATGGTACTAAAGGTGAGATATTTGACCTAGGCGGTCTGTGCGTCGGTCCGTACGACCGCGAATATAACTTATCCGTCATTATACCAGGTAGAATGACTAATGAGGTGTCAAATGAAAGCTTATAATCCAAGGATGGTACTAAAGATGAGATATTTGACCTAGGCGGTCTGTGCGTCGGTCCGTACGACCGCGAATATAACTTCTCCGTCATTATACCAGGTAGAATGACTAATGAGGTGTCAAATGAAAGCTGATAATCCTAGGATTGTACTAAAGGTGAGATATTTGACCTAGGCGGTCTGTGCGTCGGTCCCTCCGACCGCGAATATAACTCCTCCGTCATTATACCAGGTAGAATGACAAATGAGGTGTCAAATGAAAGCTGATAATCCAAGGATGGTACTAAAGGTGAGATATTTAACTTAGGCGGTCTGTACGTCGGTCACTCCGACCGCGAATATAACTCCTCCATCGTTATACCAGCTTGAATGATAGATGAGGTGTCAAATGAAAGCTTATAATCCAAGGATGGTACTAAAGGTGAGATATTTGACCTAGGCTGTCTTTCCGTCGGTCCGTACGACCGCGAATATAACTTCTCCGTCATTATACCATGTAGAATGACAAATGAAGTGTCAAATAAAAGCTGATAATCCAAGGATGGTACTAAGGTGAGATATTTGACCTGGGCAATATTTCCCTCGGTCCGTAGGACCGCCAATGTAACTCCTCTGCCATTATACCGGGTAGAATCACAAATGAGGTGACAAATGTGAAAGTTTAGTAAGAATTACTCAACATTAGTAAATTCGTATATCAATCCACGCAAAGTTACACGTAAAATTCAAATATCGTCTTCCAGTTCTACTTTCGATTACTTTGGGTGAAAACCTAGGACTTACGAAGTCCAATTACTTGTTTATTAAAGATTAAATAAAAAACAACAAGAAATGGTGCAGATGTGGGAATTAAAAATAGTAACGAAAATATTTGAAGGAAAAATGGAAAACAGCGTTTTAATCGGAATGGCAAAGGAAAATCTGAGAAAGTTATAATCAAGCTCAGCATACCATTAGGAGTAATAAGTACTCAACTATGTACTAAGATGGCTAGGACAAAAATACAGATGATATCAGAAGATAGACTATCGCAAACGCTACTGTCAAGTACAATTGGAAAATGTCAGATAAGAGGTCGATCCATAACAATTTGGAAAATTGATGTAGGAGATATTCTAAAAAGACCCAACGTTAAAAATTGGAGGATGAAAGCAATGGACAAGAAGAAGTAGAGGAGAATGATCAATCAAGCCATGATTTTTATAAGCATGGTAAGCGTTTAAGGGGATAGCTGCAAAATCTTGGCCCAATGCTATTTAAATGCATTCATTTTTTTTCGAATCCTGAGAAAACCTTTAAGTATTTTTGAAAAATTTTAACACAGAATGAAAGATTACATTACTACCAAGAGCCGAATGTCCCTAAAAACTTCTATAATGTTTATTTTAATAAGTTACAAGGATGAAAAAAAAGGGAACATTAATTTAGTGTGATTTTTAATTTCAAATATTTCATTAAAAATAACCTTTTTGTTTATTCTAAAAGACTCAGGATTCGAAAAAAATTAATGCATTTAAATAGCATTGAACCAATATTTTGCGCCTACCCCCTTAACTAGATTGGTATTTGCGAGATAAAAGATCCGTAAATGATTTTTTACTTTAAGCTTTGTAACTATGTTCGTATTTGTAATTTTTTATGTTAGGGGAGCAAAGTATGCTAAATTTGCAGTCACTCGAGCGTTATGGGGTTCTATTGGGCTGTGATTATTAACTCCTAAAACCAAAAAGATTTAAAAAAATTTCCATTTAAGTGGGGACTTTCCATTTTTTAATTTAATTTTCCATTTGAAACAATCGTTTTTTCCGATTATAGTGCCGTCTATCCATAATTCGAAAAAATGTCTTTAATAAAAGTTGCTTATTTTTACGTAAAAAATCCAAATCTGCAATAAAAATTTGGGGGTATCCCATTTCCTTACGCCCCGCTCAAATCGTCAGATTTTTGAAATATACACTCCTTTGCATGTACTTAACTTAACTTATCTTAATCTGATAATTTAGAGCATTTTTAAGGATATATTTTTTTTTCTGGTCCCCCTTAACAAACTTCCCTGTGTAAGAGCCAATATATGGTAGAGGTACATCCGCAAGGTACCAGGTTTCTCCCCATATGCTAATCTGACGCGCTCGAGTAACTGCAAAAATCCCCGCTTGGGCTCCCCTACCATTATCTATGTAGTTATAATTTTATAACTAAACTAAGTTTTATTTAAAGTATTCAAAACACTATTTGTAGAATTATTGCCCACTCTTTGGTTTGATTTTTTTTACTACACTATAAGGCAAACTAAAAAAAAAATATTACAATTTTAAGATGCTGCTATACTATACACTTACTAAAAAAATAAATCTGAATTCATATACGATTATAATTATCATAATGTGTGACTAAGATTGTCTATGAATTATGAAAAAAATACACATTTGGTTTACGACTTCCTGGTGTAATATAAGACGTGACCACAGATCTTTCTAACGACTATCTAAACTGTGATTTATTACATAATCATTTTTTTGCAGGTTACCGTGACCAAATGAATCTAGCCACATCCTTCCTGGATGCATCGGCCATCTACGGAAACACAGACCAACAAGTGGAAAACCTTCGCACCTACGACGCTGGTTTGGTCAACGTGTCCGCATGTTCGGCGTGCAGATCCAACGCCCTTTACTCCGCCATCCTGAAGGAGCACAATCGGGTTGCGGTTAATCTTGCGCAGCTGAACAAGCACTGGAATGATGAGGTGTTGTTCTATGAGAGCAGAAGGATTGTTATTGCCGAATTGCAACATATCACTTACAATGAGTACCTGCCTATTGTTTTGGGGGAGGTGAGGAAACATATTATTATAAATGCATCATTTATTTTTAAACAAAAAAATATTTTTCAGTAAATAGGTTATAGTATACGTTTTGTAGAAGTACTGGTAAACAAACTTAGTAGTGATAATTTTCAAAATTCTATACGGGGTTATTACTATGATTATAACCATAATTTGGCGTTCGGATAAAAATTACATTCATAATATGGAGAGGGCTCTAAGTGCTTCACGCACTATACCATTTGTAATTTCTCTGTTGATAATTTAACAGATCTTTTGCAGATTTCTTTAAAAGGTTTTTCCCGTAAAGAGTTCAAAAGATGGTGTTCTTCAAGGGTAAATTATAGATATATTGTAGGAATAAAAGGTCATTCCTAGCATTGTCCAATAGCTTCTAGTAGGTAAGCTTGGATTTATGGATCACCTAATTCGCTATCAAAGAGAAGTCTTGCTGCCATCTAATGGCTGTTAGCACACTCAGACAATGTTATATTACTATAATTTTCAAATAGCAATAATCTACTTTCATATATAGATAGATACAGATAATAACCAATAGAAATCAAATGGGGAATAAGCCAAGACTACATATAATATCTGTATACAGTATATACATATAATATCTGTATACATATAATAGCTGCAAGACTGCAGACGTCTTGAAGCATCTTCCGGAATGTGGAGTGAAAATATTACATCGATTGTGTAATGAAATATGGCACACAAGCGTTTGGCCTGAGGATTGGAGAAAGACCATAATCATACCTCTTCATAAGAAAGGTTCAACAAATAATTGTAACAACTACAGGCTATTAGCTCTAATATCACACGCCAGTAAGGTGATCCTCTACATACTGCAACGGCGTCTAGAAAACTTCATAAGTTGGCAAATAGCACCTGAGCAGGCTGGATTTGTAAAGGGCAGAGGTACTAGAGAACAAATCCTTAATGTAAGAAACATCATAGAAAAAGCCAGAGAATACCAGATCCCGATATTTATATGTTTCGTCGATTATACAAAGGCCTTTGATAATGTTAGATGGGACAAACTATGGAACATATTGACGACAATGGGTGTACCTAAACACTTGACTCACCTTATTAGCAAACTGTACCAAGATAACCTGGCATATATTCGAATGGACAGATACCTGTCTGACAAATGCACTTTGGAGAAGGGAGTACGCCAAGGATGCGTTTTATCTCCCTTATTATTTAACATCTATTCGGAGTTCATAATGCGCAGAGTCTTGGATGGTTGGGAGGGAGGAGTAAACCTAGGTGGTGTTAAGATATCTAACTTGCGTTTCGCAGACAACACTACACTTCTAGCCTCTACTCCAGAAGAAATTATTGAATTATTAAAAAACTCGAGGTAGAAAGTGCTAAATTTGGACTCATGGTTAACTACAACAAAACCAAAATCATGGTTATTGATCGCCAACAACAGTTTCCTGAAACCCAAACTATTGCGGGATGCGAGGTAGTCTCATCTATGATATATCTTGGAGCTCTAGTTAACAAGACAGGCAGTTGTGAACCCAAAATTAGAAGATGCATTCAACTAGCAAGAGCAGAAATGAGTGAACTAAACGGGGTCTGGCGTGATCGTCACATTACTATGACAAACAAAAAGAGACTCGTTTCAACTCTGGTCTTTTCCATATTTTACTATGCATGCGAGACATGGACAGTCAAAGAATCAGATAGACGACGTATAGACGCCTTTGAAATGTGGACATGGAGACGCCTGCTTCGAATTCCATGGAGAGCTCGTCGTACAAATGTCTCGGTTCTGGATGAAATTAAACCGGATCAGCGTCTCTCCAGTACCGTTTACTCTAGAATTTTAAAGTTCTTTGGTCATATCCATCGGAGTGATCACAAAATGGAGCGGTTGGTGGTCCAAGGAAGGCCTCAGACTCAACGCCAACGCGGAAGATCTCCACAGCGATGGGCGGACATTACTAAAAAGCTTCTCAACAAACAGTATACTGAGGCAATACATGTAACTGATGACGACCGCGACCAGTGCAGAAATATTATCAATCAAACTGTCCGAGCTGCTGAAGCCCAATTATGAACCACAACACATCTACTAAGATGTTAATGACTATGATGATGACATATAATATCTCCAAAATTAAACGTTAGAAATAGATACTCATTGGATAAAAGGCCAAAGATGTTGAAGAAATGATAACGAACCTAGATGGGGAAGAATATAAAAAGAGTGTAAGAGAAACTATGGAAAAACAAATATGACTATAACAGCAGAAGACAAAAAAAATTAGAATAGAAGAAGAAACAGTAGAGAAAGTAAAAAAATACGTGTATCTGGAGCAAATTTTCAAATGAAACAGAGAAAATTAAACTAAAATAAAGTGAACCATAAGACTAATATGTCTGCATTTTGAAAGCTGAGATATATTTGAAATATGAAAATTACCCATTACATCTCTGGACTAAATTGTTTATCTGATGTATTTTACTAGTGGTAACGTATGGAGCACAAAAATATAGCTGACGATGAAAGAGTAGGTACATGGAAAAACTAGAGAAAACTGAGAGGTCCACAGTTGAAGAAAGGCAGTTGCTCCACATAAACCTAAATACCAAGGAGAGCGGTAAAAAGCAAGACTAAAGTAAAAATTGCCATACAAACTATAATTACGGTTAAATAGAAATTTACTGTAGAAAGTAGAGTAGTTTCACTAGACATCAAGGGTGTTACAAACATGGAAGAGACAGATCGCAGAAAAGATGGATATAAAATATCAAAGAAGATTTAGGAATAAGATGAACGAGTATAATCCAGAAAAGAGAAATATAGAAACAGGGGAGATAGACCTATGTCCAATACTGGACGAATAAAGGGATTTAGATAGATAAATAAATTCCCAGGGATATTTTATCCAGGTGAAATCAAACCTTCTCATTCTAGTTGTATAAAATTTCTTGCACTTATAGCAAGTTTTGCTGAAGCTGCCTTACTGTGCTTAACGTTACTCGTAGTACGTAGACCGAGGTTATTAAAATTGATTAAGAATACAGACAATCGTCAACAGAGCTATTTTTAAATGAAGTAAAGCCAGAAGTAAAGTAAAACCAGACAATGTTCTAACTCTGGCTCTCTTTAATTGTAGCATTTAATCACTTGCAACGCCGACCTGAACAAGCCATTTCGAACAATGGCCCAGGGTTCTTCTCTGGACCATCTCTCTTTGTCTTCAGTTCCCTTCTTTTCTTAGGAGTTGGAAGAAAAGGGTGTCAAAAAGGATGTCAGAAAAGGCAGACAGTGGTCTTGGCAACTAGACAACAGTTCTCTAATATCGTGCAATAGGTGAGGTTTTATTCCTTTGGGCATTGAAACCACGTGGAAGAGTCCTGTGTTGCCCTGGGTCAAATCGAGGAATATTTTCATCATCACAACATTTCAACAACATTATGTAGCAAATTTTAAATCTTCTTAACATTGAAAGGATTTTTACCCAAAACACTATTAGATTTAAACACTGATGATGGATTTATAGTAATCCGAAAACGTTTTAGTATGTGATGTAACCTTTTTGGGACCTTTTAAATATACTTTTTACAAAGGAATTTAGTATTTTTTATTGAATCACATTATTATATACCGAAATATGTCATTATCAGAAATATTTTTTAATATTTGAGTATTTTTTTGAGTTTATTTTTATTTTTCAGGAAGCCATTGTACATTCTGAACTAGAACTGAAGACACACGGGCGATTTTCTAAATATTCCAGTACACAAAAAGTTGGTGTGTTTAATGAAGTAGCCATATCTGCCTTACCAGTCCTTCTATCGATGTTGCCAATTAGTGTGGTAAGTAAACTGATTACTACATATGTTTAGACCAGGGGTTCCCAAACTTTTTTGTACAACGCCCCCTTTTTTTAGAGAAAGCTTCTCGCGCCCCCCCCCTTACAATAAATTGTATGCGCCTAAATAGGAACAAAACAAAAACAAATAAGTATTAGCTTGAAAACAAAACATTTATTTATTCTGCCATAAGATACAACAATATCAGTTTCCATAAAATACAAAAATTATTAATAAAAGAAAAATAGATTATGTTGCTTAGTGAGATAAATGTGCTTGCATTTTATTTACTAGGATTCCTAGGCTGAGTTTTAGTAAGTGCACAGCACAAGTCACTAGCAACATCAAGTTTATTCCGATACTTTGTTTTAATTGCCACAAGTGTTGAAAATCGCACAAATAGTTACTTGAAAAAGGCAAATATAAATGAAGAGCTTCCCGTGATACACTAAGATACACTTTGAAATATTTTAACCAAAATGAAGGTTTGGCCATTATAACAAAGTATTTGGCAGAGGAATCGTGCAAAAAATCATTTGGATTTATTTGCAAAGCATCTTCTTGAAGTGATTCATGCAGGGAGTCTATGTTGACATGAAATGGATCAGTTGACATTCTGTAAATAAAATTGTCACAGGTGTTTGGGAAGTATTTCTGGAACTCTTCAATTAGGCTCTCCAAATGGTTTGATATTTGGATTTTCAAACTTGATCCTTCATAAATGTCCTTTCCTCTGCGTGTTTCTTCTGAGATTGGCTCTACTTTAGAGAAATTTGAATAATTTCAGGGATTTGCTGATATTTTACGCCTCCAAAGTGGAAAGCCTCCATCACAATGAGTAACTACTATATTTGAGTCTCCACCCTGCAGTTTTAGGTTGAGGATGTTCAACGAGTCAAAGATGTCTGACAAATAAGCCAATATTACTTGGGTACAATGTTTTTTGAAGGCCATGTTTAGCTCATTTTGCTTTTGATGTTTCAAGGTGATTACTTCATCTCAAAGGTCAAATAATCTTGCCATGTTTCCTTTTGAGAGCCATCGTACTTCTGTATGAAGTAGCAGTGTTTTGTGATCACTTTCTAAATCTTCACAAAGCGTTTTAAACAGTCGAGTATTCAACGAACTCTTTTTTTATGTACTTCACTACTTTAATACACAACTTTAAAGACAGCCGTACGTTCATTTGGAAGGGGTTTTGCTGCCAAGGCTTGTCGATGTATAAAACAATGTATCCCAATCACACCAGCATTTTTCTCTATTACTAATTGCAAATAGCCTGAGCGAAAACCTAGCATTGAAGGTGCGCCATTTGTACATAAACTGATCAGTTTTTGTCAAGAAAGTTCATGTTTGTCAAAAAACTCTCACACTGCTTTCATAACATTAATAGCTTTTGTCGTGGTCTCCAGTCTCCAACTCTGTAGAAAAGAGTAGCTTGTCTTTCATTCTTTCGTTTTGAATATACCGAACATAAACAATTAACTGATAACATTGTGCTATGTCAGTACTCTCGTCTAGCTGAATAGCAAAAAATGGCGATTATTTTACTGCATCAACTACCTGGTTTTGTACGTCTTCGGTCATATCATTAATGCGGTGTTTCATGCACAGTGTTGTCAAAAAGAGGTATTTGAGATAAGTTTTGCTTACTCTGCGCTACCAGACACAGTTTGACAAGCGGTTAATATTGAATTTTAGAAAAATATAACTAAATTTATTTTAATGTTCAACTTGTCTCGCGCCCCCCCTGATATGTTCTCACGCCCCCCCAGGGGGGGCGCGCCCCCCAGTTTGGGAACCGCTGGTTTAGACAGATAATAATGCAAATGCAATTTATAAACAAAAATATATAGAAAAGATGAAAAGTCTTTCACAAAAATATATAATAATCAATTTGACAAGTATTTAACACGTGCAGTCGAACCCGCTTTTTAGAATAAGGAATATCCCGGTTCAAGAAATAGAAATTTTAGGTCCGGAAACGTTTCTACAAGCCACCAATGATCGGTTATTAGAATATCCCGATTATAGAAATACTTTTACTTGGCACGACGCCTATTCAAATAAGCGGGTTTTTGACATTTTTGACAAATCTTTTCTAGTTTGAATGCCGCGACTTTAAAAATAGTATAGGTTTCAAACGTATTATCTCATCAACCAGGCACATACAAGAAGTAACCTAATAAGAACTGATTGGCGAATGACCCATCAAATTAATATATTTCGTGTTCAAAGTGTCAGTTGTTTCAGACAATCTCTAACAGCCTTCATTATTTTCGGCAGTTACATCTTTTCTATTCTTAGAACATTTCTGGAAAAATAAACGATTATACGGCATTCACCTCTTCAGTGATCTAATAATGTGGCGAGAAGTCCCAGTTTTATGAACAGTCTCTTTGATTTGATTCGTTTCCCAACAACTTTTGTTGGATTTTTCAAACACGGATATGGTTGACTCCTTTGTAGTTTTGGGTTTTTGTATTTTGTGTTTTTGGTTTTTATTGTATTAATAATATGCAGTAATTATCATGCAATATTAAGTAGGATGTATAGGTCACCAAACAGTGAACTTTTTTGGAAAAGTTGGAAGATAAAATTCTTCACAAGGCAAATGTGGACCGCGGTTACACTAGGAAAACCATTGTCAACTAATGGCCTTAAATAATACTGCTTTATCATAAACCGAACCGAGTGGATTCCAAATTAGCTTGTTATTTTATTCTACTTGAGTAAAGATAATAAAAACATAAAAAATATCACACAAAAATTGTCACTTTAATTCCAAATTTTTGGTTATAATATCCATGGATAAGCGTAGATATTATTAGGTCTGGATCCCGCGTATGAAAAAAAAGTTAATTAATAGCAAGCTGAAAATCTGTTAATAGCTTAAAAGTGTCTATTCGGATAAATTTTGATATATGGGAACACTGTAACAGGGTCAGTTTTAATTGTGGAACAGGTTAAAAATTTGGAACGGTCAGATCACGAAAACGGCACATTTATTTTGTCCGACAGAATAGACTCTCCGAACACACACTAAACTCTCATGCAAAAATCAGACTGCTATTTATCACCTGTTATAATTCCTGTCACTTGACATATTCTACACGTTACACTCATTAAAACGCCCATTTGGTGATAAATAGCAGTCTGATTTTTGCATGAGAGTTTAATCTCTGTTCGGAGAGTTTAAGTCTGTTCTGTCGGACAAAATACATGTGCCGTTTTCGTGGTCTGACCGTTCCAAATTTTTAACCTGTTCCACAATTAAAACTTTCCCTGTTCCAGTGTTCCCATATATCAAAGTTTGTCCGACTAGACACCCTTAAGCTATTAACAAATTTTCAGCTTGCTATTAATCAACTTTTTTTTCATACGCGAGATCCAGACCTATAATTCATGTAGGTTTATAGTTAGTACAGTTTTTCCTTTTTGAGATCTATCAATTTTTTTCACTTGATTTCCTTGCCAATTTAACGTTAATCAATTTATCTACAAGTATTTTATCCATATATAAAATAAATTATAATAGAATTGAAAATTGTACAATTTTATTCACAAAGCTTAAAAACAGCCGAAAACCAAAAAAATAACAAATACAATTTACTAAACTTACATAAATCTTCAAATAAATGAAGAAACAAATAAGTAAAAAAAAACAATATATTGCAAAATTTAAATAAATTGCAAATAATCAACTTTAAGGACTAATTAACTATTTAGATGGGAAATTAGCCACAATTAAATTGAAAAATAATTTTATTAACGTTTCTAAGCCCAAATAGGGTTTCGTTGTCAAAATACAAAACACTACTAAAATAAACAAAAATGTTGTTGCTAAGTAAAAAAATTCTTCTAATAATTTATTTAATCTGACTCATTTATATTGGCAATTCAGACGTATATTATACATTTTAAAGTAAAAGACTTTAAAATGATATCGCCAATATTTATGAGTTGCCTTCCTGGGACGACTTTACTAAAAGATAGTTCATTCGATTACATGAAATCAATCCCAACTCAACAATACCCGTCACAAAAAAATCATAGCATGTGATCTGTCAAAAAGACAACCAAATGCAACGATGACAGTAAAATTCTCGCGTTAGAGATTCCATAGTAAATCACGAGGGAAAACCAGGAAAAAACCTCGTGATAGTATCCCGACATCGTAAGTATTTGGTCTTACATTTATTTTACTTTCAAAATGCTAATACCAAATTCTGACTTTAATATGTTTAAATTATAAATAATAAATATAACTATAATATAAACTAATTTAACAAACTAATCAGTTAAGTTGTTACATATGTTATCCAAATATATGAATATACTACAAATATATTTTTACTACAAAATACTACTTTTACGCAAGGGTACCTACTGTAATTTCTTAGTTATTGATTGAGAAATTCTTTTACTGAATAATATTATGGTCTTTCAGTTATATAGACTTGTCATTTTACGGAACTTGGGGAAAGATGTTGCAGATTTAACTTGCCGATGGAGATGATTGTATAGTTTTTTGCAGAATATAATATAGATTTTTCTTAACTAACTCGGTGGACGCGATCGGTAAGTAGACGTCAAAGGAAGAATTTCTGGAGGAATAGTCATAGTCATAGAATAGATTGTCTAGTTTCAATTATGTTGAGGTAAAGTTTAGGAAATTGCTCTTTTTCGACTGTTTCAGTTTTCAGTTGATTTTTATTCTAAATTTGAAAACGGTTTGAAGAATTCACACCATTTCTTATACTAGATCCAGTAATATTTTTTTTATATTACCTTATTATCGACTAATTATTTCTATACTTTTTAATCGTATATGTTTCGTGTTTGTCCTGCAGCAATAATCGAAATACCTTATAAACAAGACATGTCAAAAGATTAATTTCCTTTCACTTTTAACGGTTTCTTAAAGTAACAGTCTGGTGGCTTAATCTTCTGGACTAGAAGAAAACATCAATAAATAATTACGTCTTAAAAATTTTTAATTTTATAAAAAGTTTTCCTGTACATTTCTCAGTTCTTAAATCCTTTGGCTTTGTTCGATAGCCTCCTTCCAGTCTTAGTGTTTACAGTTTTCTGCTCTACCAAGGCATTTATCTGTTATTTGTCTTGTTTTGATCCAGCAGTTCTACTGGTATGGTGGGAGAATTGCTTCTTTGATTCGATTATACGCCTCTTCAATATCTAAACATGTTTTGATATTTCTAATTAATTTTATATCTTTGCTTCCAAATTGGTTTTTTAGCCTTTCCAATTTATACATTTAAATCTTTTTCGAATTAGATACATTTCGATATTTCGAATTAGATACATTTAGATATTTCGAATTAGATATTTTAGATACATTTCGAAAGATGTCTAAGTGGAGAAAAAATACCAGATGAATGGCTAACACCACATATTACTCCCATACATAAGAAGAGACCTAATAATAACCCCAAAAACTATAGGGGAATCGCAGTCATCATCACCATTGGAAGATTATACACCAGGATATTAAGAAATGAAATAGAACGAGAAATTCAAGGAAAGCAAGCTGAAGAACAAGCTGGTTTTCGTGCGGGACGTTCAACGGTAGACAATCTCTTCACTTTAAAAATAGCACTAGAAAAAGAATACAGATAAATCAGGAAACCCACATCGCTCTTATCGACCTAGAAAAAGCCTATGATAGTGTCCCCATAATAGAACTATGGAAGTCAATAAAAGACATCGGTATCGATGGAAAACTCATACAAGCAACTAAAATGTTATATGAGACCACCAACACCAGAATCAAAAACGGCAAATATTGCTCTGAGGCATTTACTACTTCAAAAGGCCTCCAACAAGGATGTTGTCTATCTCCCACTCTCTTTAAAATATACCTTAACCAATCCTTACAGAGGTGGACAAAAGCAGTAAAACCGATGGGACTGAAAGTGGGAGACGACTCCCTAATTACATTATACTTTGCGGACGACCAAGTTGTTATACCCCAAGATCAGGATGACTTAAGCTATATGATACGGAAGCTAAATGAACATTACCAACAGGCAGGATTAGTAATAAATATGGACAAGTCAGAATACTTCATAGTGGGAAACGAAGACATTCAAAACCTACCATTGGAACAAGGATATACTGTTGGTGTGAAACAGTGCAAATATTTGGGAGCTATATTTAACAAACGAGGAAATAGTGAAGATGAAATACAACAGTAGAATCGATAAAGTTAGAAGCATCACTAGATACCTCAATTCAATTTTATGGGATAAAGATATCAGGAAGGAAACAAAGAGAAGAATATATGAAAGTATAATGAAGAGCGCTACAATATACGGTGCAGAAGTTTGGGACATAAGTGCAAGAAATAAAAAGAATCTACTTAGTACAGAAATGGACTTTTTGAGGAGAAGTTGTCAGGTCTCAAGATTAGAACATGTAAGAAATGAAACAATTAGAGAACATATGAAGGTGGAAAAAACTATAATAGACGATATTGAAAGGAGACAGCTGAGATGGTTCGGTCACGTTAAAAGAATGAATGAGACTCGCTGGCCGAGAAAAATATTAGAGTGAGTCCCACCGGAGAGAAGAAAAAGAGGACGACCACGGAGAAGCTGGAGGGACAATATTCAGGAGGCAATGGATTCGAGGCAATTAGATGAAGATATGTGTTACGATAGAAAAAGTTGGAAGCTGGGTATGGAGAGGCGGCGGCAGCTCCCTTGAGGGAGGTTTGAATTCAAGCTGACAATAATTACTTTAATAACGCTGGAACACCTAAAGGTATTTATAAAAAAAGAGATCAAAAACTGTCTTTTGAAGAAGCTGCTTTGAACTTTATAGTAACAGTGTGTTTTGTTGTTTAATTAAAATTCTTATTTTAGTAAAAGTTTTTGTTACAAGTTAACTATTTTTTGTTTTCATTTTATTTTTAAAACTTCCTCTTTAGAAGACATACATTTTTTAACTGTGTAAGTCCAACCTTCTAATATTTGCAAGGCAAACGAACAATAAATAAAGCAAACTAGGGGGAATCTAAGATTGCATTCCACAACCCGTTAATTCGTCTAGGTAAAATTCAATCGAATCTTACATTTTGTTTAGCTTTCATCATCATCCAGACTCAAAAGTCCACTGCTGAACATAAGCCTCTTTCTCCTGTTTCCATCCACATGTGTTTAGCGCCGTTCTCATCCAGTTTTTATTTAGCCTTCTTAAATCGTGTAACTCTCAGTTTGGTAGCTGAAGCATTTGTTAATTTATGTGTGTCTGCTCCGTATATCAAGACTGGAGATGCACAGATTAAATACATTTTTTTTAGGCATGTGGGCAACTCACTTTTAAAAGTTTCTCTCTGTTATCCATATGCTGCTCACCCAAAATCGATTCTTCTCTCCAGTTCATGAGTCTGATTATCCCTGCCAAATATAATTTCATGTCCCAGGTATCCTACCAGGTCCCAAATCAAGTTTATCTTTGATTTGCATATAATTTTGCTTAGTAAGACGGACATAGTATTGGAAATAGAACAGGAAAGGGATATTTGGATTAAATACGTGGAAAAAACTTTTCAAGATATACGAAGTAACACTGGCATCACAACAAACACCAATTGTGAATCTGGACCTCCACTTACAGTTGAAGAAGTAACGTATGCCATCAAAAGTACCCAAGATGTAAAGTAGTAGGCCCTGATCATTTTCATTCCGAATTCTTAAAACTTCTGGACTACGACGGCATAAAATGGTTGACAAATATATTTAACAATATATAGGACACACGCATAATTCCCCAAAAATGTCTAGAATCAACTTTTATAAATGTTCCAAAAAAACCCAATGCGAGAAAGTGCAAAGACTATAAAATTATAAGCCTTATGAGCCATTTACTTGAAACATTTCACAAATGAATAATATACAAAGTGCGAGGAACAACTAACAAGAACACAATTCGGATTTCGTGATGCTCTGGGAACACGGGAGGCCCTTTTTGCTGTGCAAGTGATATTTCAGAGATGCAGGGATGTAAATTGTGATATATACGTATGCTTTATAGATTACCAGAAAGCATTTGACAGAGTAAAACATGACAAATTAATAACTCTAATGCAAGAAATTGGAATTGACAACAAAGATCTAAGAAATATCAGAAACATTTATTACAATTAAACAGCCAAAATCAAAATAGAAGACCAGTTTAACTGATAAAATTGCAATAGAACGAGGAGTACGACAGGGCTGTATTTTATCTCCACTACTATTCAATATTTACTCTGAATGGGTATTTAAGGAAGCTTTAAACGGTTGTGCGAAAGGAGTATAATAAATGGTGAATGGTTGAATAACATTAGATATGCAGATGACACTATAGTTTTTGCCGATAATCTGAATGATTTACAGATATTAAGAAATCGTATAACAGAAGTCAGCAACAGATACGGAGTAGCTCTTAACATTAAGAAGACCAAATTTATGACAATTAGTAAAAAACCAATACTAAACGCTCAACTTACAATCAACCAACAGAACATCGAAAGAGTTGAGCAATATACATATCTGGGTACGAATTTAAATAGCCAATGGGACCACTCAACAGAAATTAAACAGCGAATAATAAAAGCGAAAGCAGCATACGTTAGAATGAAACCCATTTTCAACAGTCCAGACATATGATTAAACACAAAATACCGTCTGTTGAAATAATAAATATTCACTGTTGTGCTCTACGAAATAGAAGCGTGGACACTAACTGTTGCCTCTTTGAAAGAGTGTGAAATTCTCATAACCATCAAAACAAAAAAATTAGAATATCTAGGACATGTAATGAGAAATCAAGAACGTTACGGCCTTCTCCAAATGATTCTCCAAGGTAAGGTAAATGGTAAAAGAGGACCGGGAAGAAGACGCATTTCCTGGCTTCAAAATTTACGAAAGTGGTGTAACACGACTACCACTGAACTTTTCCGCGGTGCGGTAAACAAAGTCAAGATAGCCATGATGATTGCCAACATCCGGAACGGATAGGCACTTTAAGAAAGAAGAAGAAGGTTATGACGGTAAGACTCAGTGATGATCCCAAAAGGGTGAAACGTATGTAAAAAGACGGTGGTTGCCTCTGAAACAGAATGAAATATTAACTGTCTTTTATTTTCGTTTTACTATATTATTATTATTAATATTACCTTTTTATAGATGAACGAGACCGTCGAAACATTCGCTGAGATGATAGACCTCCTAATCCAAACACCAGCTCAAACACCCAGTGTCCACATCATGGTTCCGATTCGCAGAGAGTGGGACACAGCTTCGTTATTCATCCACATGGGCAGAGATCATGGTATTCCATCGTACCCCAAATATCTACAGTACTGCACTAATTCAACCAGCAAGAAGACACCAACGTTTGATAGTCTCAAGGAGTTTGGAATCAAGGATGAATATATTAAAGCATTGAAGTATATGTACAGAAGTCCGGAAGATATCGACTTGTTAGTGGGAGGATTATTGGAAAAACCTATTCCAGGTATTATACCTCTTTTTTCTGTTTTTATGGCCCAATACTATTCGTTCATTTTAATCTTTAATTTATTCCTTTTTTCCTTCATTGTTCCATACAAATTTCAAAAATTATTAATATTAACCTCACTGTTTCCACTTCCCATAAGGCGATCTCCAATACTTTTAAAATAAATATTATTTTTACAAATTGTTTCATGTTTTTATCTACTTCTATCTTCAAAGACACTGTTATTCAAAAGGCTAGGTGTTTCTTTACATATAAAGGTTGTAGTCATTAATTTGGTGTATGGTGTCGAAGCATGGACATTAAAAATATCCACCATTAATCGTTTGGAGGCCTTTGAAAAGTGGCTGCACAGACGTACACTGAAAATACCATGGACCGCTATACTGACAAATGTGGCAGTCAGGAGAGAAAATGCTGCCCGCGAGCTGCTTGATAACATCAAATATAGAAAGGTGGCCTATTTTGGACACGTAGTAAGGAGAGACCGGTATAATATTCTTCAAATTGTTATGATGGGTAAAATCGAAGGACGCCGAGGAATTGGTAGAAAGCAGGCCTCTTGGTTGAAGAATATCCTGAAGTGGACAGGAATAAAGAAAGCAGAACAACTATTTACAATAGCTCGAGACAGAGACAGTTTCGCCATGTTAATCGCCAACGTCAAGGGGACTTGATAGGGCACGTTAAGAAGAAGTCATTAATTTAAAACTCATTTTTAACCCAGCATCCGACAGGTGAACTTTTTTGCCACTAACAGACAGGTGGGGTGTGACAAACCCCAGCAATTGAAAGAGTTCTCTCTCTCTCTTCAATCCTGACCCCCCAGAGGGAGTGTAGTGGTCGACGTGATGTCGTGTATTGTCCGTCTCCAAAGATATCTGTCTCTGGTCATTTCTTTTAGCTCATGCATAGGTCTTTTGCATATTCATGTAATTTGATCGATCCATCTTGTTGAGGATCTTCCTCGTGATCTTTGGCCTTCCGCCTTTCCTTGTATAATGAGCCTTTCCATGTTTTCTGTGTTTGCTCTCATAACATGTCCAAAGTATTTAATTGTTTGAGATGGACTTTACTGGAGAGTCGTTGGCTCACTTTTAGCTCTTTTAAAATTGAATTATTTGTTCTATGGTCGGTCCAAGGAATTCGTAGCACTCGTCTCCAACAGAACATTTCAGTGGCGTCTATCTTTCTTCTTTCCGAATTTCTCAGGGTCCAAGATTCACATCCGTAGGTCAGTATTGGGAATATTAAGCAATTGATCAACCTCATCTTTAACGCTCTTGAAATTTGACAGTCCTTCCATATTGTGGTCATTTTTGCTGTGGCGACTTTTGCTAGATCACATCTACGTTTTATTTCTTCTTGTAGTGACCCTGTGTTTGTGATTAATGATCCCAGATATTAGTATGAGCTCACAACCTCAAACCGATCATACCGAGAGAGAGTGATTGAAAGAGTTAAAGACTCTCAAAAAATATCTTTACGTTTAATTTTCTGTGATATGTGGAACGTCAACATCTTGAAGCTAGTCAGGATAGTCACTATTTACAATAACATTGTCTATTTCTTCACTTACTTCCGAATTACTCTTGTCAATACATTCGTCTCTGCTTCATCCCATACGGCCTGAAGGCGTGCTTATTCTCGTTCGTAATTAATTTTAGCTTGGCTTAGACTAATAAAAAAATATGTTAAGATTTGTAATAAGTGTTATTTTTACTTACCTATACTTACTTATTTATAGGAGTAAAATAAATAAAGACAATTCTGCAGAAAGTACAAAATCCGACTCGTGGGGTGTGATCACTTTCAATACAAATGTACTTGCTGAAGTTAAACAGACGACGAAAAACTATGTGTCATCGCATAGACGAATATAAAATAGAAAGCTATCTAGCCGCCTAGTTCCACTACATGCAAAATTTCCTTTTGTTTTAGGCGCTTCAGCATTGTTGGGATGTACTACACCCCACCTGTCGGATGCCGGGTTAATACTAGGAAATAACTTTAAAAACATTGAAACAAATATTTACACTGATACATCGGCACCCTATTTTTTAGGCTGTTTTATTTTCTTTTGTTTTGGGTAAATGCCATAATTATTATTATTTTCTAATATCATACATAATGTACAAAATAATTACAATAAATCCTCCAAATTTTTTGTTTTAGGTACTGTCGTAGGTTCTACATTCAACTGCCTTCTGAAAAAACAGTTTCAGCTCCTTAAAGAATCTGATCGATTCTGGTACGAAAACGACCTACCACCGAGTTCCCTCACAGACAGCCAACTAAAAGAAATCAAGAAGATAACGGTAGCCAGTCTACTTTGTGCCAATACAGATGATTTGGAAAGAATTCAACCCAAGGCTTTCGTCCAAGAAGATCCCTATTTGAACGCTAGAATATCTTGTGATCAACATCCTTTGCCACAATTGTCTGAATGGGTTGAAATGGATCATATGTCTGATTTATCGGAAGATCTGTTGATGGATGCTCTGCAAAAGGCAGAAAAGGATTTAATGGATAGAAGGAAAATGGAATACAAAGTGTGGAGCGAAGGTACTTTACATATATGTATTCCTTCACTCAACCGTTCTCTCCAGCTCTTTCTGTTTTGACAGTCCCCTTCCTGTAGATTTCTTCTCTCCATTGCTTCGTTCACTTCATCTCTGAAGGATCTTCTGCCTCTCTTCCTTCTTTCTATCGGGCTCCACTCTGTTATTTTATTTATCCAACGATTTTGGTCTGCTCTTCTGACATATCCTTGCCAGATTTATCTCTTCTGTTCAATGTAGTCTATTATATCTGAGTTCATTCTTATTATTTTCTTAATCTCTATGTTATTTATTCTATTTCATCTTGTTAATATGCAGAATCTTCTTAGGGATTCAATCTCTGTGGCTCTTATTTGTTTTTGATTTTATTATTTATTGTCCAATTTTCACACCCATAAGTGAGGATACTCCTTGTCTTGGTATTATATAATCTTCTTTTTGCTTTTATGCTGATGTTATTATTTCACAGTACCGGGTACAATTTTCGTATGCACTCTCTGGTTTGTATATATTTATAATGGATTTCTACGGCTGTCGCCGCCTCTCCATACCCAGCTTCCAATTTTTTCTATCGTAACACGTATCTTCATCTAATTGCCTCGAATCCATTGCGTCCTGAATATTGTCCCTCCAGCTTCTCCGTGGTTGTCCCCTTCTTCTTCTCTCCGGTGGGACCCACTCTAATATTTTTCTCCTCTCTGGTTTGTCCTAGTCTATTTTTTACATCTTACTCCGTTGTTTATTTGTTTGATATTATGAAACCTAAATACTTGTATTTTCTGTTCCTTTCATTTGTTTGCCTTCATCTATTCCAGCTGTTTTATTTCTGTATCCTCCGTTGTTAGGTATTCAGTTTTCTTTAAGTTTATTTCCATCCCATTCTATGAGTATTTCTGTTCCAGTTTTCATCACAAAACTGAGGTCATCTTCATATTGTGCGATCACTATTTGGTCGTCAGGAAAACTTAGGGTATACCTATAGATATTCGTACTTATATTCACTTACTGGTATATCCATGCCTCCGCACTTTCTTTTCCACGGTTTCACAGATTTTTTTCCAGGAAGATTTTGAACACGGTAGGGGATGTGTAGCAGCCCTGTAGTAGTCCCTTTGCCCTCCTAATTGGACTGCATATTGTATTGTCCGTTTTGATAACTACTTTTTTGTTCTTGTAGAGTGCTTTTACTGCATTTATTTGTGGAACTTCGATATCTTCCACTGCTCCAATTAGCTTGATTCTAGGCATAGGGTCAATGCCTTCTTAAGATCTACAAAAGCCTTCTTGGGATCAGTTTTCAGCCATTCTTTTTTATATTAGTTGTTCGACCGTATAAATGTGATCTTAATTTTTCCTTTATGTTTTTTCCATACATTTTTCCATATAGAGTTGTATAAATAGTCTAATTAGAGTTAAAAGAATCGAAAAGATTAAAAAGCTACGAAAACACACTTGTAGATGTTTCCTTTTTCCAGCATACAAGTCACTTTAGAGTAATTTTGTAAACAGTACCTATCTACCTTAGCTTCCTTTTTTGCTCTTTTATATAACATATTCTCTAGCTAGGTAAAACATTTTTCTGTATTGTTCCATCTTCAAAAGCGGAGAGGATAAATAATGCGGATTTTATTTCCTGCCTCTTTGGAGCAACTATTAATAGACGCTAGTAGCATCTTTGGTAAATATTTTAGTAATTACACCAAAGAGATGAAAAGCTTTGGTTATAGTTCAGTACCTCTACACAGGTGCTCCAATGAGGCAACGGTAATGCCGAAATACGTATAAGCACATATTAGAGGCCCTGTCCTGTAAAGAAATCTGAATCATCTTGACTTTCACTATAAATGAGGGATCTAACTGCAAAACTCACATTCTGCACTTTTTTCAAATACATAATTAGTAATATGATAACCAAAACTAACAATATCCCATATAAAATCAAGTACAAAAACATGAGTTATTTTCAAAACCCACATTCTCCTCTCTGCCGTTCAATCAATCAGAGGCACGAATTTCGGTCAAATGACCCTTCTTCTTCTTCTTGTGCCACTCCTATCGGAGATTGGAAATCATTAGGGCTACCCTGACCTTGTTTGCAACTGACCTAAAAAGTACATTAGTGGTGCAGCCAAACCACTCTCTCAAATTCCGCAACCATGACATTCTTCTACGGCCTGGATTTCGTTTTCCTTGTGTTGACAGAATATTTTAAACACATTACCATTACCCATGTGTTTGAAAAACGCATAGCTTACATGTCATAGAAAAATAGTGATATTGTGCCGATGTGTGCTTTTGCCCTGGGGGTGACTTTCACCCCCTCTTGGGGGTGAAAAACTATATGTCCAAAATAAGTCCGGAAATGGATAAACTGACTAATTTTAAGTAAGTTTTGTTCTATAGAGCTTTTTCGCCAAGTCAACACTTTTCGAGTTATTTGCGAGTGAATATGTTCATTTTTCAACAAAATAACTACATTTTAGACGGGTTTTTCGCAAATAACTCAAAAAGTAAGTATGTTATCGAAAAAACGTTTTTAGCATAAATATAGTATGTAAAAAATTTTAAAAAATGGTGTAAGCTTTAGGTCTCTGTACCTCGTAGAACCAGAGTTATAGCCAATGAAAAATAGATTCATATTCACCAAATTTCAAATAGAATATATGTCGAAGTGAAATATCCAAAAAATTAAGCACTTTTTGGGGAAAACCTATTATAACTTTTTTAAAGTGTTTCAGAAAAGCTTTATTTCTGTTTTTATAAAAAGTTCCTAGCATTAAATTTAAGCAAGTTACGCTCAAAATAAATTTGGTCCCTTTTGTTTTGGCAAAAAAAATCGTGAAGACCACCCCGTAATTAGCAACTTAAACGAATTTAATCGTTACCGCTCCACAAATTATTTTACTTATGTTGTTTATATGATGTGTAAATTTCATCGATTCAAAGTGCTTATTTTTGAAAAAATTTGGTTTTAAAGTAAAATTTTTAAAAATTTTAATTTTGTTAAATAAGCTTTTTTTTCAAAATATCTTAAAAATCGTTAGAGATACCAAAAATGTCGAAAAACAAGAAAGTCAGCTTTGCTTTTCTGAATATCATGTATCTTTTGTTTTTCTGTTAGACAAAAATTGATTAAGATTTGGTGTTTCTAAATTTGCATACATTCGTGATCAGTGACTCGTTCAACCCCTTTTAACTACAGCCCTTTCAAAAATAAGGACTTATGAAACTTACAGATGAAACTTACAGATCATATAAACAATACATACACAGGTCAAGAAACTTGTGAAGTCGTAACGATTAAGTTCATTAGAGATACTAATTAGGGGGTGATTTTCCCGATTTTTTTACCAAAAAAAAAGGGACTAACTTTATTTTGAGCGTAACTTGTTTACTTTTGATGCTAGAATTTTTTTTATAAAACAAAAATGAAGCTTTTTTTAAACACTTTAAATAAGTTGTAATGAGTTTTCCCCGAAATGTGCTTAATTTTTGGTTATTTCACGTTAAATTATTCCATTTGGAATTTGACAAATATGAACCAATTTTTAATTAGTTATAACTATGCTTTTACTAGGTATAGAGAAGTGATATATACACCATTTTTTTTTAAATTTGTTTACAGGCTATATTTTTGCTACGAATGTTTTTTCGACAAAATACTTACTATTTGAGGTATTTGCGAAAAGCCGTCTAAAAGCGTGATTATTTTGTTGAAAAAATGAACATATTCACTGGCAAATAACTCGAAAAGTCTTGACTTAGTGAAAAAAATCTATAGAACAAAAGTTACTTAAAATTAGTCAGTTTATCCATTTCCGGACTTACTTTGGACGAATATTTTTTCGCCCCCGAGAGGGGGTGAAAACCACCCCCGGGGCAAAAGCACATATCGGCACAATATCACTTTTTTTTCTTTGACTTGTTAGCCAAAGGTGTGTACTTGTTTATGCGTATGCCAATTTTCATGTCAATCCAAGCGTTTCTTTAAAATTTAGAGGTTTTGCAATATTTTACCGTTAAAGAACGTACTATATCATGTGGATGGATATTATACAAGTCCTGCAGTAGTGAGTTGCAGTGAATAATTTAATTATTTGTTTTAGTTGGTGGAATAAACCCAAAATCACCCCAAGGAGTTGCAGCGGCTTTCAGCAAAGCCAATAAAGGTGCTCTTAAGCTAGCCAACACCTCACTCCTCTTCGAGTTTGCTTCCAACGAGATAGTCAACTCCTTGATCCACAGAAGAAGAAGAAGACAACTGTTTGATAACAATGCTGTAGCCGATATATTCAGAGATGAACTGAGTGACGCCCTGCAGCAAGTTGATCTGGGTGCTTTGATTCCTCCACAGACATTCGATGTAGATTTGCAGTGTGATGATAATGGTCCATGTGATCCTACTTCACCGTTTAGGACATATACTGGTCATTGTAATAACCTTAGAAATCCAGGCTGGGGAAAAAGTTTGACTACTTTTAACAGGCTGCTTCCTAGTGTATACGATGATGGTATGTAAGACACTTCTGATTATGTTAAATTAACTATTAGAATTAGGTAATGTCAAATTAAAATCGATCGACTAAAAATTTTACAATACGATTTATACTGTGGAATAGTGGCGGTTCAAAAATATTTAAGTTTTGACTCAAATTATTTGTCTTTTACCTGTCACACTATAGCCAGTATAATTTTTTCCCATAATCATCACTACGATGATGATTATTACAATTAAAATCTGATCATAATTGACCAATGAGCAATTTTAATTTAACCTAAATTACTACTGTTCCTTAAGATTAAGAGTTTACCTCATAGCGTCTCTTATCTAAACTAACAAGATAGTGCACTATTCTAACATGCACACTCGCACAAACACTATGCTCTTCTTTTCACTATCACCTATCACTCAAACTAGTTCATATACCTTTGTCCTCTTCAATATTCTAGTTCGCCCAGTAGTATTAAGGGGCTGGGTTGCCTCAATATTCTCGTGCCTATCAAGCCGTTGCTCGTGACTTCCTGCCATCTTCTTGATGATTATATCAACAGTTTCCATTCCTAGGTCCTTATGGAGGTCACTGTTTGTCACATACCAATGAACACCAACATTATTTCTTAGTATTTTGTTCTGGAATCTTTGTATTATTGTTATATTACTTGGTTTAGTACACCCCCATAGCGGGCATCTATAAGTCCATATAGGTCTCAATATTTGTGTGTAAAGTAATAACTTATTAAAAAAAAATGAATAACCATTTTCAATTTCGTTGCAAAATGAAAATACAGCCGAACCATATTCTAGTCCAATCAAAGAGTGCAGCAAGCACCTCTACCGGTTTCGAAATTTATTAGTTTCTCATCAGGAGGCACATATGCTGTTCTCCCTGATCCAACCAAAACAAACCCCAGCGTGCAGTCCCGGATTGCAACGAACGAAATGGCATAGATGCCCTAGCGGCAACTGCTACAAAAAGACTAAGTTTTCACTCTAATGGCATATAAAACAACATAATGCTATTCTACATCCCATCAGAATGAAAACAATGGGAACCTTCTCTGGTCACACCTCCGAGTGTTACACCTTCCCATTGTTTTCATTCTGATAGGATGTAGAATAGCATTATATTGTTTTATATGCCATTAGAGTGAAAACTTAGTCTTTTTTTTTAATAACTTATTATGCATCGACAATATGGAGTTTCTTACAACTAGCCAATAAATTTTTTTGTACCTTTATTTTAATTTAATTCTTCTCTTTTTTTTCTTGACGTGAGACTTCCAGCGTAGTTTTACATCTAATGTTATACCCGCATACTTAGCAGTATCTGCATATGATACTTGGATATTGTTGATTATAACTGGTGTTTATTGTATCTTTCTTCATCCTCTTGAGACTCATTTGATTTAAATGTTTTTTTAGAATATGTAGTAAATAGCTCTGCTTTTTGTGCACTACTTCTGGTCCAGTTTTAATTTTCTAGTTTAATAGACGGAGAGTGAATAATAGGTATTTTTAGTCTTTTAGTAGTTTTCCATAAGGAATAATCTGTACTACAGTCAACTGTTAACTCCTATAAGTAAGAATTAATTTAGTCATTCTTTAATTATTGTAGGTAGTCCTTTTGAGTTGTTGACTTGTACGATTTAGTTCAGTCTTATCTTGAGGATACCTTATTTGTTGCCAAATTCTTCTCAGTTTTCTTTTTTCAATTATCGTATTCCTTAATAGCTGTGCCGCTTGCTGGATAATGTTCACCAACAATTCTGCTTCTTTATCTAATTGCTCTGCTTTTTGTAGTGGTATACTTAGATTTATTTTCTTTTCAAGGCTTAGCTTAAAACTTGTCAAATCCGTTAATTGGTTTGTTAATGTAGGGTTACTTTGTTTTTTGATAATCTTGTCACTCATGGTTAGTACTATGGGCGAATGATCAGAATTTAATTCCCAACAGTCGTCAATGTCTAGGAAATGTCGTCAGTGTCTAGCAAGTATATTGATTCAATTTCTACCAATAGGAAGTAAAATTAAAACTAAACCGATTTTCAGGTATATCAAAACCAAGGACCATCGGTGTTACAGGAGTAGGCTTACCAAATCCCAGAGTGGTCTCAAGAGTCATTCATCCCGACATAAGTAACCTTCACGGCAGATATACATTAATGACTATGCAGTTCGCTCAATTCTTGGACCACGATCTTACCATGACTCCCATCCACAAAGGCTTCCACGAATCTATACCAGATTGCAGATCGTGTGACAGTAAAAGAACAGTTCATCCCGAGTGCAATCCATTCCCAATCCCATCTGGAGATCATTACTATCCAGAGATTAACATCACTTCAGGAGAAAGAATGTGTATACCAGCTATGAGATCATTACCAGGTCAGCAAAAGCTGGGACCAAGAGAGCAGGTCAATCAGAATACAGCATTTTTGGACGCGTCTCAAGTATATGGAGAAAACCACTGTGTTTTAAGAGATCTTAAAGGACAATTTGGAAAAATGAATGCCACTACTCACCCAGTAAGAGGAAAAGAATTATTGCCCCAAAGCGACAAGCATCCGGAATGTAAGTCTCCTTCAGGACAATGCTTCATAGCAGGTAAGATATTTTATTCATCTTATTTTAAGTTCGCTTTGATCTAACTATTTTAGTTCCGTCAAATGTCAGCCAAATAATCGACGTAAGATGCCTCAACTCATCAGATGTAGGTAGAGCTACCATAGCTTAGTATTAGGTATGTAAAATAGGAATCATCATGAAATACTTCATACTCAAGAGAGCACCAGAGCACCATCAACAGAAACAAAAATCAGAGTCGAACGACTAGAAGATAATATTTCGTTATCAGAAGATTGCTAATAATGAAATATTAGAACATGATAACGTCGAGGAAAACTGACAAAAACGCAAAGATAACAGAATCATCGCAGCAACAGAATAACTTGGAGAGAGGAAAGTAATGAATACTAACATATCAAAAAATAAAACCCCATGGTTACCCCCAAAGAAAAGAAGAAAGCATTTTTACAATACAGAACAAAACAAACACAAGAGGCCTATAACTACTACAAACGAATCAGAAATGAAAGGAATACTTTAGTCACACAAATAAAAAGGGAACACTGACAGAGTTTCTCAAAACATATGGAATACGCCTTCTACGGAACACAAAAATAAGTATGGAGAACCATCAGAGGACAAAGAAAAGAGATGAAGAAATTAATAAAAACGGAACGTATTCACAAGTAAACATGGTCAGACAACTTCCGATTTCTATTTGCTAAAGGCGACGATAATGAACCACCAACACCTGAAATTACGACAAACTAAGAAATAAACATCGAGGAGGAAGAGGTAAAGGAAGCATTGGGTGTAATGTGTCCGCTATATCAAAGTGGCAGACATGTGCTTTCCATGATAATTATAGAGAAATCACTCTACTCAACATGGCATTCAAAGTGTTGTCCAACGTATTGTACAAGAGACTTCTACCCTACGCCGAACATATAGTGTGAGGATGTCAGTGCGGTTTCCGCCCTAATAAATCAACAACGGACCAGATTTTTACAATGAGGCAGATCCTTGAAAAAAACCTAGAGTTCGGCATCGAAACCCACCACATATTAGTGGACTTCAAAGCCGCATACGACTCAATTAATAGAGGTAAACTTCTACATGCTATGGTAGAATTACCGCTTCATCTTTTTCAATTAACTGAACTTCCATTCACAGGAGCAGAGAGCGTGGTAAAAATACAAAACAATTTTTCAAGACCCTTCCATTGCAAAAATGGACTAAGACCGGTTGATTGACTATCGTGTGTCTTATTTAATCTGGCATTAGAAAAAATAATTTGAGAGTCCCAGATTAACATGTGGTTCAGAAACTTGGTCACTTACACAGAATAACTAAGATCTGCTCAAACGCTTCGATCAAAAAATCGCAAGAAGGATATAAATAGAGGGATAAAAGAATAAAGTTTGTGGTGCAGGCATTACAACTTTGTAGCACGCTTTGTATGGACAGGGATGTAATCAGACGAGAGGAAGATGTCACAGTCAGAAAAGTTTTTGACCAAAGAGGCCCGATAGGACAACGAGGAAGAGGAAGACCGAGACTTAGGTATCAAGACAACTTAAAAAATTATTTAAAATATGTTGGATTAGAGCATAGAATTTCCAGAGACAGGGGCGAATGGAGGATTGTTCTGAAGAAGGCTTTGGCTCATAAAAAGCTATGACGATGATGATTATGATGATATTATTGTATTATATTAATTATATTTTTAGCTCTAGGTTAAAGGCCTGTTGAGTTTTTTAAATAAATATACTGTATCCACACCTTATGTCTATAATGGTGAAATAGCTTTTTTGTTTTTAAGGTGACGGAAGAGCTTCAGAACAACCAGCACTAACAGCCATACACACAGTCTTTATGCGAGAACACAACCGCCTTTCAGATCTTCTAAGACAAGTGAACCCGCACTGGGATGAAGACAAAGTCTTTGAACACGCACGAAGAATCATCATAGCTGAGAACCAACAAGTGTCTTATAATGAATTCTTGCCAAGAATTTTAGGTTGGAACGCTATGAACTTGTATGGATTAAAGCTCTTGCCACATGGTTATTACAAAGAATATAATCCTGCTTGCAATCCTTCAATCGTCAACGAGTTTGCTGCAGCTGCATTTAGAATAGGCCATTCTCTATTGAGACCACACATTCCAAGGTACATAACTGTTTATATAAACAGTAGGTAATTAAATAAACTGTTAGAACAACAGCAAAAACTATTTTACATATTGTATAGTTTTAACACATAAGATAAACTAGTCTATAGGTTATTATATTCTTTGTAGAATGAGTCCTACATACCAGATCATCAATCCACCAATTCTTCTTCGTGATGGCTTCTTCAAAGTAGATATTATGATGAGGGAAGGCATGGTTGACGAAATTACCAGAGGCTTGGTATCTACACCAATGGAGACGTTGGATCAGTTTATAACCGGTGAAGTAACCAACCACTTATTCGAAGACAGAAAAACACCCTTCTCTGGAGTAGACCTTATAGCACTCAACATCCAGAGGGCAAGAGATCACGGAATTCCTTCATACAACAACTACAGAGCACTATGCAACCTGAAAAGGGCTACAAGTTTTGAAGACCTGGCTAGGGAAATTCCACCAGAGGTTATTGCCAGGCTGAAAAGGATCTACCCTACTGTTGACGATATAGATTTGTTCCCTGGTGGTATGAGTGAAAGACCTTTGCAAGGTGGATTAATTGGACCCACTTTTGGATGTATCATTGCTCTTCAATTTAGACAGTTAAGAAAATGTGACAGATTTTGGTAAGGCATTAAAAACTTCTTACTTCTTTGTTCCTATTGTGCCATGTACCTATAATGCGTTGGTGTAGTTGTTTAATTATCTTAACGTCAGAAGTCTGTCTTTTAGGGCATGCAAAAGCTCGCCAGTGATATTTATGCCTATCCAGTCTTAACCACGACATTTGTTTGTAACCTACTCCTCTCTTGCCCTCAATCATTTCTTGGATGATTAGTTGAGGGATTGCGTATTTTTCCCCTCTCAGGATATGGCCCAGGTAATCAATTTTTCGCACCTTGATCGAGTTGAGCAATTCTCTCTCACTATTTGCTCTTCATATCTGTCCATGGTATGCGGAACATTCTTCGCGAGGTCCACATTTCTTATTATTATTATAACTTATTAATGGAAGATCTTTTCAACATGCCATTGCCTCCATGCCGATTGGACCATACATAGCACTTAACAGTTCACTCACTCGTGTTTTTACGATAGAGATTCTTGATAAATTTTATATCTTTCTCATCAATTGTGTAACAATTCATTCGTCATTGTGTAACATTTTTATCCGCCTGCCTTTGGATCGAAAAAATCCGAAAGGTTGTGGGTTCGTATCTCACCAGGGTCAGGAATTTTTCATTTATTATATAGTTTCTGTCCTTGTGGGATCGGTACTCACCGGAGGGACCGCAGACGTTTGGATACAATTAGCGTCTCTTTGCAAAGACAATGACGTCAACTTTGCAAAGTAACAAGACACTTACTCAACATACACACTACACATGACACTAATACTCATGTTGTGACTGGCTGAATGACATAAAGTCCATGCCATTAAAAAAAAAAAACATTTTTATCATTGCATCGAGTTTTACGGTGTCAATCGGTTTTTCATAATCGATGACTGTGACAAGTATATTCTTTCATGGGTCCATACAGTTTTCTAAAAGCGTATTCAAGCAGAATGCCACTTTGCGTGTACTGATCCCGTTATTGAAACCAAATTGTGTCTTGCCGCTTAGATTTTCTATTTTTCTGAATATTCTTGTATGGAGAACGCGAAGAAATACTTTAAGAAAATGACTCAATAAACTAATCAGTCTGTGGTTCATGCACCTTGCGGGACTTTGTTATTTAAGGATCATTATAAAGGGTGAACAAAGCCTATCCGTTGGAATGTAGCCGGTGTTATAATATGGCATTGAAAATTATTACCAGCATGTCGATGTTGTCATCCTCAAACAGTTTTAGGGCTTCCGTCCAAGGGCGGAAAAAAGTTTTGGTATTTTTATAGCGTACTCCACCTCGGCACAAATAATGGAAGTACCGGACAAAGTTTCTGTGACTAGGTTAGAGTTGGAAGATTTGCTCTATGGCAGTGTTTCCTAACGAGGGGCCCACGCTCCACAGGGGGGCAATTTGATTTTTAAGGGGGGCAATTCGAATATGGACTCGACACGAGTTTAACTCTTTCGCTCGGGCCATTTAAATACAATGCTAGATTTTGCTGAAGAACATTAAAATCTCTATTTACTGCTCATACTTCAATTAATTAAATCGTATGCTTAAAGCTAGTTATCAAATTTCTTCATTCATCGCTAACACGGGAAAGAATCTAACTATAGGAGATAATTTAATAAAACTGTCAATATCAACATTTGTTCAACGATTCATTTGCATTTGAACAACGGTTCTGGAAAAAGATGACAAAGATGTAAAAGCTATACCGCTCAGTAACAATACTGCTAGAAGAAGAATAGATGGAATGGATAAAGGTATTGAAGAACAACTTGTTAAAAAGCTGAAAACAAGAAATTTTTTAGTGCAAATGGATGATTTAACTTTGAGAGACAGTGAGGCAGTTTTGATAACTTATATCTTGGGCTGCTGATGGTGCTCCTAATGTGATGGGCAAGAAAAATTCCTGCTAAAGTTGATGAAAGATACAAACTACATTCCGTAATAAAGTGTGTCAATGCTATTAAATCTAACGCCAAATGTGAGCGTCTATTCAAACTATTTTGTGAAAAACAAAATGAAGACCACGTAAAACTTTTACTTCATACTGAAGTAAGATGGCTATCTGAAGAGAACTGCTTGAAAATACTTATAGAACTGTTTGATACTACCTATTAGTGATTTTTTTAAGCCACAAACCTGAAATGAAGTATCTGCTGAGTACATCATGTTAATCATCTACAATCGGTGGGTTGTGAGGCATTTGTGAGTTAATTAGCCCAAATTTTTGAAAAACTAAACATATTAAGTAAGCAACTTCAGACAACAAATCGTCGGCTTACTGCCAAAACCAACCAACTCCATTTAAAAGTTTTGGGAAATCTACCTTTTAAACTTTAATTTGAAATTGAAAATCGACTGAATTTAAAAAAATTATTTAATAACTGAAAAATATGTTTGTCATACTTTTCAATTATTAAATCATTATTTAAATTCAGACGATTTTTCATTTCAAATTAAAGTTTAAAGGTGGGTTTCTCAAAATTTTTAAAAATGGAGTTGGTTGGTTTTGGCAGTAAGCCGACGAAATATAAAACTATTGTCGATGCAATTACGAAGATATTTGGTTTCACTACCTATAATGAGTTATGTCAGAAACCCATTAACAATAAAAACTTTGAGCAGTTCTATTTGCTCCAAAAATGTAAAGTAACGGATACGTTTGACAACAAAACGTATTTTCGGTGCGGTATGGTATACCGCATGTCAGTAGTTAAGGGATAAACATCTTTTTCACTTTAGGTATGAAAACGAAGATCCAGCAGTTCGTTTCACAGAGGCTCAATTGGCAGAATTACGAAAAATAACTTTAGCTAAGATTCTCTGCGACAACATGGACATTCAAGGGGAAATGCAAAGGGCAGCATTCGATCTACCTTCTAACTTCTTAAATCCGAGAGTTCCTTGCAATGCACATCCAGCCATTAACATAAATGCTTGGAAAGAAACGGCAAGAGGACAAGGATGTATAATTGGAGATAAGCAGGTCAGTGTTGGACAATCGGCGTTCCCAAGTCCTTGTACGAGCTGTATATGTACATCTGAAGGGGTAAGTTTACTTTGGTGATTTTATATACTTTATTTTAGTCTGATAGTAGACTTATGCCTCCACTACACATCGGCAGATGCGTCTGCGGATGTATGTATATCACGTCGGCAGACGCATCTGCAGTACATCCGATACTTGTCGGTTTCTCCAGCACAGATCAAAGGATGTCAATGCCAAGACTGAACGACCCTTCAGATGTGTGGTCAGCGTGTTATGATAGATCCGCGGACGCGTCTGCCGATGTGTACAGGAGGCATTAGACTGAGAATATAAATACCGTTTTTGGGCTGATTTTAGACCCTAAACCTTATTTGAGAATATTAGTAACAGTTTCTACAAACAATATACAAAACCTTTACAATGCCTTTACATTGACAAACCTGCAACTAATGTAGGTAAAAAGGTCATAAATTGAGCAACAAATTATTTATTTATTCCATAAACATACTTATAAGTACAACAATATTTCAATAATATGTAAAAGTCATAGATAAAAGTGTTAGTAGGATTTAGACAAGGCGAAAATGGCGGGTTCGTTGGGAAAAATATTCCCATGAGATTTTTTTGCATAATCACATTCGAGAGACATTCCAGAATAAGGTTCAAAAAGTCGCCCACGTGAAAATTGGTCCAAATTTTTTTTAACAATTTTTTTTAATCACATTGCAAATATCAATGTTTTCGGCCGTACTAATTTTTTTTGGGGTTTTTTTGGGCAATTCTGGACAAAAAAGATCTCTTATAATTTTTCTCTAAAGTTGATCGTTTTTTAGTTATAAGCAATTTAAAATTGAAAAAAACGAAAAATGGCGATTTTCAAGGCTTAATAACTCGGTTAAAAGTTATTATTATCAAAGTCAAAAAGTGACTAAATCACAGTTTAAAGCCCGTCCTACAAGATCCTGAAGAAATTTTTGTTATTATTTTATTACTAAACTGTTACTTTTAAGTAATACCTACTATTGAGCGTCGTGCACGTATTAGGCTGCCGTCCATGGTGAGTGCGAGCAAGATGCCATTCCGGCAGTCAATGGTGCATCTTACTCGCACTCACATTTACAGTCGCGTCAATACGATCTTACCGCTCATTGATAATAATTAAAAATAACAGCTTAGTAATAAATTAATGACACAAATTTCGTCAGGATCATGTAGAGGGTGCTTTAAACTTTGATTTAGTCACTTTCTGATTTTCATAAAAATAATTTTTAACCGAGTTTGAAGTCTTAATATTCGCGTTTTTCAAATTTTAAATTACCTATATCTCGAAAACTATCAACTTTAGAGAAAAATTTTAAGACCTTTATTATCAAGAATGGTCCAATAAACCTAAAAAAAATTAGTACGGGGCGAAAATATTGATTTTTGCAATGTGATTAAAAAAACTTTTTAAAAAAAATTTGGACCACTTTTTACGTGGGCGACTTCTTGAACCTTATTCTGGAATGTCTCACGAATGTGATTATGCAAAAAAATCTCATGGGAATATTTTTCCCAACGAACCCGCCGTTTTTGCCTTGTCTAATTGGCAAAAATAACATTAATGATAAATACAAAAATATCCGATTTACTAGTTTTGCATAATAGGTTGTCTAATTAGTAGAAATTGTGTTAGGGAAAAAAGAACATATTCTCTAAAGTATGCAACCAGTTTTACAAAGGTAAAAATTAATTTTATATCAAATTATGAAATCGGTGTAAAGGATTCTACATATCATACACTCATCGTTTCCAACACGTAGCGTAGTCTCCGAACAACCTGATTTTACAAAGAGATGTCTGATACCATACGCTCCGGACATGACAGTATGAATTGTTCATATTTAAAACCTTTAAAATAAATATTTTTCAGAAACTAAACGCTACGTGCCTGAAACCGTGAGTGCATGATAATATGTAGAATCCTTAAGAAAGAAAAATAAATTTATACTATGCAACTACAGTATCAGATCGTCTTTCAATAACGTATTTTGCTCGCTTTTGTTTTATAGAAATATTAAACCCGATTACTCGTTCCAACGTACCATTAAAATACAAATGTTCTGTAGTATTTAGAGATAGTGTATATCTAATATACATAATAGCATGATATCATTAATTCAATTTCTAAAAATATATTGTTCCATTTATTTTCCTTATTATTATTATGTATGCGAGTTGGTGTCTATGAATAGTGTCGTATCCGTTTTAGTATGTACCTATGCGTTTTGGGTAAATGAGATTTTGGATTCGATGAGTTGGATACGATCCTACTCATTGAATCCCAACTCATCGAATCCCTAGTCATCGTAAGACATTTCATATATACACCCAAATCGTATACAGCCACACTTCATCAACATTGCGTTGATTCCCGTTTTTATCTTTTTCTATTACATATTTTCTATTCCTCTTGGCGTGCCTCGCTACGTTCAGTTGGATTCCAGCTTAATATACATATTTAAAAGTATCGTTTGTTTAATGGAAACTAATAAAACATTTTTATAGGGTAACTGCGCTTCTTTGAGAGTCACAGACTGTCGACAGCTTCTTCGAGAGTGGTCAAAAGACGACATACTCCGAGACGAAGTATGTACTGCCCAGTGCGGATTTCTACTTAGAGAATCAGCATCTACGAATTTACCTCAGAACCTGAATCCACCTCCGCTCAGAAATGTCAGAAATGGTCGGCCACAGTTTCGAAATGCAGACAGTTTCGATAGCTTCGGAGGATTTAAATTGCCTGATCTCACCCCGTTCATAGCCAAGTGAAGGGATTTGGAGTAGATTTTTGGACTGATGTATTTATAATTTTTGTTTTGTTATGTTTAGATACATAGGGTGTTTTGGTACTACACTATTCCAATAAATTAACGCACCATTTTAAAATTGGAACATTTTTGATGTCTCGAATGTCCTAAACCTGTTGTCTGATTTGACTGATTTTTGAAGTTATTTCTAAGAATTTGCGCGCATGCGCACACAGACAGTATGGCGTTTAGTTGCTAAATCTAAGTTATATATAAATATATATATCAGTGCAAGAAAAGGTGTGAAAAGAATATATTGTGTTTTTAGGTAAATATATTTATTATAATTTTTGTGTCTTTGGATTTGTCTTTCTCGGGAGTAAGATGAGTATTATTAAAACATTTTATTGTATATTTATTATACTTCACCTTGTCTGTTTATGGTTACCGTGAATTGTCATTAGGTACGTCCGAACCGATACAGACACAGTCCAGTCCTCGTAGCGTATTTGGTATAGCATTCGGCTAGAGATCGAGAAGTCTTGAGTTAGAATCCGGAGCAATCCTATAATTTTTTTTTATTTTTTTGAAAGCGGTAAGCACAAAATTAGTTTGGTGTTTAAAAAAAATTAAAACAAACTGTTTAAAGTGTATTTATTTTTAAGAAATCATATAATAGAAGTATAACTTCTTACGTGCGTACAAAGTACACACACATTCTTTTTTTAATATGTTATAGCCTTATCTTTAAGAATACCGCTGTAATAATATTGTTGCTAGACAGGTAAATGTCATTGTATACCGGATGTAACAATCAGACTGTGTTTTTTTCTAAAAGTTCGGAATACCCTGTGGAATATTCTAGCATTTATAAAATGTTGCTATTAAAACTCCATTGTAGCCTTAGGCTTTCTTAACATTTTGTTTTTTGATTCATTCGCTTATGTGCGATAATAAAAGAGATGAACTTGTATATTACAAATGAGGTTTGCTATTTGGTTTTAATTAATATCATACAGAAGTAAAAAACTTCATTTGTATAATAATATAAAAAGTTTATTAAAAAACAATTAAAATGTCATCCAAATAAATTGCAAAACGTTTTCGATCTATTTCAGATCATCTTCAGTGCCTAGAACTTAATTAATAGCATTCCAAATCTAGATACTGTGTTTCTACCTCTTGTGAGGTTCTAGGAGGCGGCAAATGCTGTAGTAGTCTTCTGTTAATTATGTGTATTATCGTAGTCTTCTGTCAATAAATATTCGATCAGTGGCCAATGTAAAGTCCGAAGATTTACCTGTTGTAAATATTCGGTTGCAGTTCGTGCAACGTGATGTCTTGCATTATCGGGCATTAGCAAAAAATTATTAGGTACCAATATAAGGAGCCGATAGGTAAATCCTTCGCAATGTAATGTCACTACTTGAACACACTCATCGCGGGTCAAACTTTCAATAATAAATCTACTAATTTTCACAACAAACCAGATACTTACTTTTTGACGGTTAACAATTTGTCATTTATCAAATGCCTCATAGCCTACATTTCTCATAGCCTAAGGCTACTTAGGCTTGTTTATTAAACTAAGTGGGGATAAATGAGGATATATTGAAGAAAAACGTGGCTAGTTGTTAAAGTACCTAACTTTTTTATTATTAAAAATAAGCGAATTAATCAAAAAATAAATATTAAGAAAACTTGAGGCTACAGTTGGGTTTTAATTTTGAGAAAAAACACATTTTGATTTGTACCTACACCCGGTATAAAATGACAATTTACCTGTCTAGCAACAGTGTTATTAAAGCGATATTGTTAAAGAATAACGCTGTAACATATTAAAAAATCACTTAAATTTTACAGGTTTAGGAAATACAAGACATAAAAATAACCCATTTTACGGTGGTGCGTTAATTTCTTGGAGAAGTGTTTGTGCAAGAAAATAGTCAAAATATGTATATTTGGGCATCCCAGTCTTTTCTATGATATGGGAAAACTAAACTCACAAAAATGGGGAAAAAGCTCTACTATAGTCTCGAGTTTCACATAAGAAAGAATAAAGATGTTTTTGTGAATACTTATAAATCAGTTACTTCTAAGTATACTTATAAATCAGACTGCGAGGCACAGTCTAATGCCGTCTCAACCGGACCAAAAAAAGTGTGGATGTCTGCAGATACTTTTGACCTCGTTGAAGAACGTAGAAAACTTAAAATTGCTGGAATCGAGAACCCTCTCAGGAATTCCCAGTACCGACAGCTATCTAGAGCTATTCAGGCTGCTTGTAGACTAGACAAAAACAAGCATATAGAGAAAATCTGCAGAGAAATTCAACTACATGCCGACACAAATAACACCAAAGAACTCTTTGATAAAGTCAGACTACTCACACGTAAATTCAAACAGAAATCTTGGTCTATCAAAGATGATGAAGGTAATGTACAGACGGATTTGGACAAGGTTATTGATGTTTGGAGGGCGTATTGTAAGTCTTTATACGCCAATACGGACCAGATGCCGGCGGACACCCCGTTTGTACCTGACTGCCAGACCTCCACTTTCCATTCTCCTTCAACAGAGACACACCAAACTAGTTTTGAATCTGAACCTGACATACTTTTTTCCGAGGTGGAATTCGCTTTAAAAAGACTTAAGTTAAACAAAGCAGCAGGATATGATCTCATTACTGCAGACGTCTTGAAGCATCTTCCGGAATGTGGAGTGAAAATATTACATCGATTGTGTAATGAAATATGGCACACAGGCGTTTGGCCTGAGGATTGGAGAAAGACCATAATCATATCTCTTCATAAGAAAGGTTCAACAAATAATTGTAATAACTACAGGCTATTAGCTCTAATATCACACGCCAGTAAGGTGATCCTCTACATACTGCACAGCAACGGCGTCTAGAAAACTTCATAAGTTGGCAAATAGCACCTGAGCAGGCTGGATTTGTAAAGGGCAGAGGTACTAGAGAACAAATCCTTAATGTAAGAAACATCATAGAAAAAGCCAGAGAATACCAGATCCCGATATTTATATGTTTCGTCGATTATACAAAGGCCTTTGATAATGTTAGATGGGACAAACTATGAAACATATTGACGACAATGGGTGTACCTAAACACTTGACTCACCTTATTAGCAAACTGTACCAAGATAACCTGGCATATATTCGAATGGACGGATACCTGTCTGACAAATGCACTTTGGAGAAGGGAGTACGCCAAGGATGCGTTTTATCTCCCTTATTATTTAACATCTATTCGGAGTTCATAATGCGCAGAGTCTTGGATGGTTGGGAGGGAGGAGTAAACCTAGGTGGTGTTAAGATATCTAACTTGCGTTTCGCAGACGACACTACACTTCTAGCCTCTACTCCAGAAGAAATTATTGAATTATTAAAAAAACTCGAGGAAGAAAGTGCTAAATTTGGACTCATGGTTAACTACAACAAAACCAAAATCATGGTTATTGATCGCCAACAACAGTTTCCTGAAACCCAAACTATTTCGGGATGCGAGGTAGTCTCATCTATGATATATCTTGGAGCTCTAGTTAACAACACAGGCAGTTGTGAACCCGAAATTAGAAGACGCATTCAACTAGCAAGAGCAGCAATGAGTGAACTAAACGGGGTCTGGCGTGATCGTCACATTACTATGACAAACAAAAAGAGACTCGTTTCAACTCTGGTCTTTTCCATATTTTACTATGCATGCGAGACATGGACAGTCAAAGAATCATATAGACGACGTATAGACGCCTTTGAAATGTGGACATGGAGACGCCTGCTTCGAATTCCATGGACGGCTCGCCGTACAAATGTCTCGGTTCTGGATGAAATTAAACCGGATCAGCGTCTCTCCAGTACCGTTTACTCTAGAATTTTAAAGTTCTTTGGTCATATCCATCGGAGTGATCACAAAATGGAGCGGTTGGTGGTCCAAGGAAGGCCTCAGACTCAACGCCAACGCGGAAGATCTCCACAGCGATGGGCGGACATTACTAAAAAGCTTCTCAACAAACAGTATACTGAGGCAATACATGTAACTGATGACGACCGCGACCAGTGCAGAAATATTATCAATCAAACTGTCCGAGCTGCTGAAGCCCAATTATGAACCACAACACATCTACTAAGATGTTAATGACTATGATGATGATAAATCAGTTACGGTTGTTTGTTTCTTTATAATTTTTCAAATTAGAGGTAGAATTTTTTATTGGAAGTATTTAGTAGCAAATAATAATCTAAAAATAAAGATGACGGTCTACCTTTTCGATACAGAGTAAACTTATTGATATTGAACCCCAAAACACCCTATTAAAAAATTATTACATCGTGTACAGATTTAGTGAAAAATATTTTGTGCCAGCAAATTCTGTCGTTTCTAAACGTTTGTAAAATACTTTTTAAAAAGAAATGGTTTATTATTCAACAGTATGTGCATTTATTTTCCTCATAGGGCAATATAATAGGTAGGTACCAAAGCTGATCTAACCATTCTATATGAATTAGTAACGTGGAGGTGGCAATGCAGTGTGGAGAAGACGATACAACTTCGAACTTCATAAAATATACCAGGAACCAGATATAATAAAATACAGTAAGATAGGACGTCTGAGGTAGGTAGGGAATGTTAATGCGGATGGACCAAAAGTCGTAGCTAGAAAAATTCTCCTTGGTAGACTCATTCGTCTGAGAAGAAGAGAAAGATCCAGAGGAAGATTTCTTGATAACGTTGGTGAAGACATGAGAAATGTGTGAGAAAAGAAATTCTTGAGGAGGCTTGGACCTTCACACGGTTATAAAGCCAGAATGATGATGAGTTGATGATGAACAAAAAAATGCATTTTTACACCATAAATAATTATATACGTAAGCTTTATAATGATACAGGTATATGTATATTCCAAATGGGATTTACAATATGTAGTTGTCTACAGTTATTTTGGACATCATTATACTTATTAGGTACTAAATCTATACTAAAACCTTTCATGAATTATTCTGCCCTATAAGGTCCCTAAATTTTAAAAGAATACAAATAATATGGAACCATTTCTTTAATTGATTTAATGTATATTAAAATTGTTGTATAAATTTGTTGTATATATCTATATTACCAATTGTATTTGTGATTAATGTTTCATATCCACTAATATATAAGCTAAACAAAAACCAACAATATGTTATTTATTAAACTTTTGTTTACCTCATATATCAGGTGATTGATACCTATGTACTTATATTATTAGAAGTAATTGTTAGATTTAGTTTTATGCGTAATAATATAGCCACTGCTCCTAGTACCATGAAAGCAAAATATTAGAACTACAGTTTTTAGGATAGCTTTAATATTATTGTAAAAACTATTTCAGTTCACATGCTCTAGATATTAGTCAGTAAAAAATTCAAGTACAATTTTTTTATAACAATAAAACGCTGAAAACGTTTGTTTTCCATACTATCACAAATTTTATTACAACTATGGGAGCGTTCAAGTATTACGTAACGCGATTTTTGAAGATTTTTGACCCCTCCCCCCTACGTAACGCACTGTAATGGGCGTTTAACTATTGCGTAACGCAATTTTTGAAGATTTTTGACCCCCCCCAACCTGCGTTACGTAATACTTGAACGCTCCCTATGTGACTACGCAGAGTCCCTTTCTCAATTTTTATACATATTCTAAGTGCACAATGGTACCCCGTCAAAATAGCGCGTCGAAAAAGCTCCGACAAAATAGCCCCGACAAAATAGCCCCGACATAATATCCCGCACACAAAACAGCTCCGACAAAATAGCCTGCAGACAAAATAGCCGCGGAACAATAGCACGCCCCCAAAATAGCCCCGACAAAATAGTCCCGATAAAAAAACTCCGTTCTGAATTCACCATGAAATACTTAATCCCTTAAAAATACATTTTTTCGGAAATGGTTATTATCCTCTATTCAGATGTTTAGCTTAATCACATTAAATAAAAATGGTCTTTTCAGAGAGCTCGAACCCTGTGTCTTCTGTTAGGCCAAGTTCTTACAATGCGTTCTGTTATCTAAAGAATTTGACAAACAATTAGCTTTAAGTTAAATTCGACGATAATTTGCTATAGTTTAACTATAAAGATCTTTATCCTAGTTATATTATTATTTAACCAAAAAAATCCTGGTTTTTCCTCGTTGATTTACTATAGAATCACTAACACGAGAATTTTACTTTCACCGTAGCATGTGGTTGTATTTTTATGCTATGATTTTTTTGTGACGGATATTCTCAAGTTAAATTGATTTCATGTAATCGAATGAACTCTCTTTCAATAAAGTCGTCCCAGGAACGCCACTCATAAATATTGGCAATATAATTTTAAAGTCTTCTACTTTAAAATGTATAATATATGTCTGAATTGCCGATATGAATGAGTCATATTAAAATAAATTATTAGAACAATTTTATGTCTGGTTAATTGGCTCGGCCAAGGCCATCAAATTCACACACAAAAAAAATAGAACAATTTTTTCCTGGTTCAGCTGATTTTCCTTCTAGCTTCAATTCTTAGCAGTCTGTCCTCCTCCATTTTTTTTTACATGACTGAACCATTCTCTTCGTCTTGCCTACCCCATCTTACTACATCTTGCACGCCACATTGTTCCCTGATGATGGTGTCTCGTATTATATCCCTTATTGTCGTCCTTGCTATTGCTCTTTGTCTTAATTTCGGCAGTTCGCAGCATGCTTTTGGTTTTATTGGTGTTTTCTCTTAATTCAATACCATAGGCCATAACAGGTCTGATGCAAGTTTTAACGTACCATAATTGAATTTTTTTAACAATTTTTGTTGATTAGTTCTGTACCGACGAATTTCCTCCATTTTGTAGAAACTCTGTACGTAGGTATAACATAGAGTATATATTTTCCTTGTAATGTTTCATCTGTCTAGATCTTAAGACTCTTTTATCCAATTCCTATGAAAACGTTTTAGATCGTCAGTCCAACGTGTTGGTGGACGACCTGTGCTTTGGTAGGCATCATATCTAGGTCTCCTAACCACTATCTACTTTTTCTATCTGTTAGCTGTCATTCTGGACACGTGACCTGCCCAGTTCCACTTCAATGTTGCTATTCTTTTTACAGCATCAGTTTGGGATCTTGTCTAGCAGTGAAAAGTTCAACATAGCACGCTCCATCGCCCTTTGAGATACACTGAACTTTTGCACAAATCTCTGTGTCATGGTCAACGTTTCCCGGTCAAGACTTGCAAACACACTGACTAAAGGTATTTCTTTTAAGACATATTGATATGTCGGACGATTTGAAAATGTGATGCCACTTGCCGATGGCTGCCCAAGTCAGTCTTATACGACGGACGGTTTGGTTGTCTTTCCTATGGGAATCTCGTGATCTAGGTATTGAGAGGCTCTTACCTGGTTTGTGGATCTTGTTCCTAAGCATATTTATATCATCTGGGTTTTAAATATTTGTTTTCAATCCACCTTCTAACAAGGAAAGGTAAATAGACCACGGCGCATCTGTAAAAATATTAGTATTTACATTTGGACGTTGAGAGGTGACTCATATTTTTTTGCAGAAATTGCTTGAAAATAACTCATATAATAATATTTAAGTTATCCTCCCACTCAAAAAGGTCCGGAACATTGTTTAAATAATCAAAATGTCAAAAAATTAAGGAAAAATTCGATTTTTTCTTCGTTTTTTGATTATAACTTTGAAACTATTTATTTCTGAGAAAAGTTGTACTGACATAAAAGTTGCACAATTAAATTTCCTACAATACAGAATTCGCTAAAAATTTTAAAAGCTGTCACCCTTGTTGCAAAATAGCAATAATTGCGAAAAAACGATAAAAAAACAAGTTTTCGCATTTTACGTTTTTCAACCATTTATGCTACACCTAGGACCTTCATGTTTTACCTAGAAAAACTTTATGATATAATAAAACAATAATGTGAATTTCATTAAGATCGGTTGAATAGATTTTGCAAAATAAATTTTGCAATCCAGCTTTCGCAAAAAAAAATAATTTTTTTAAAATCTTGCAGGACTGAATATAACGCAGACAACAAGTTTATTTTTTACATATAGAAGAATACCGTACCTTTAATTTGTATTTTGCAAAATTTAAATCGGTTAACCACTACGGCGTCAGGAATTTTTTTAAATACACATTTTTTTTGGTGCTACGCGCAGGAGAGCGGATAGTTTGCTCTGATTGTGCATTCCAATGACCTTTGATAATGATTGACAAATTTTAATTTTTAGTACATTTCGATATAAATAAATAAATTTGTTTATTGCAAAATAAAAACACATGCTCTGTCTTTTAAAATAACACTTTTTTGGCAAAAACTTCCTTTGTTCATATACATATTTTAAGTTCATATACATACTGTTTAAACAATATTTCACAAACAATTATCAAATTAGTTTGATTTTTGTGGAAATAAAATATTAAAACACAACAAAATATAGTGTAAGAAAATAATATATATTAGACAAAGATTGGAAGAAATTTTGGTGGAAATCAACTTGTGCGAATCGAACACCGCTGTCCTGCGCGTATCACCAAAAACTAATGTTTATTTAAAAAAATTCCTGACACCGTGGTAGTTAATGGGTTTTAATTTTAAAAATTTCAAATGAAAGGTACGGTATTCTTCTATACGTAAAAAAATTTCAACTTGCTATCTGCTTTATAGTTCAGTCCTGAAACATTTTGAAAAAATGAATCTTTTTGCGAAAGCTGGATTGCAAAATTTATTTTGCAAAATCTATTGCACTGATTACAGTATTGTTTTACTGTATTATATAGTTTTTCTGGGTAAAATATGAAGGTCCTTAGTGTAGCCATAAATGGTTGAAAAACGTAAAATGCAAATACATGTTTTTTATGGTTTTTTCGCAATTATTGCTATTTTGCAACAAGGGTGACAATTTTTAAAATTTGTGACAAATCCTATGTTGTAGGAAATTTACTTGTGCAACTTTTACATTTGTACAGCTTTTCTCGAAAGTGAATACTTTGAAAGTTATAATTAAAAACTAAGAAAATAATCGAATTTTCCTTCATTTTTGACATTTTGATTATTTAAACAATGTTCCGGACATTTTTGAGAGGTACGATAACACAATTATCATTATAGGAATTAATTCCAAGAAATTTCTGCAAAAAATATGAGTCACCTCTCAACGTCCAACTCAAAACAGATGCGTCTTGGACTAAAAGCCGATATAACAGTTCGTTGGTCTCATCTATCCTATCAGGGACTAGCACAATATCATTACAAACCTCAGGTGGCTAAGCCTTTCTCCATTATTTATGGTATGCCCTTGTCGGTCAGTTTTGTCCTATTACATAACACTCCAAAATTGTAGTGAATATGTATATATATCTTAAAAATTTTTGCAATTGTTGTAACTAAAGGTGATATGCATAAAACAGTTATTCTTCATCCATTATAATATAGTGTTTTTTCTCATTATAGCCAATAAGAATAATCCATAAGTCCATAATCACATTCTGTTATTAATAGAAATATTTTTAAAACATGTACAATTTTCTTTTTGGGCAAGACGGCTTGTTCAGAACTTTTAGAATTATTAATGCCTTGTTGCCCCAACAGATATTAGGCCTAAGGCGTACCTTTAGCTCAAAAATATAAATGTAAATCCTTATGCTGGTGTCACACTAGCGTCTAATGCCGTTAATTATCACATTTTTTGACATATTTCTAATGCAAATAATGCGATAATTAACAGTATTAGATGCTAGTGTGGCCCCAGCATTGAAGTATAAGCTGAGCTGGGCTGAGCTGGAGCTTAAGATCTGTTGGTGCAACCAGGCATAAATACTGTTAAAATTATGTATATTGATTCATGTTAGTTTGTATTTCTTTCTATTCAAAAAACTAAAATAAAAAATCCTTGTAAATATACATAATATGTGTTCTTGTCTATTTTTATTTAAAACCTTTTTATATACTTGGCTTGGTTGGTGTCACGGACTCCGCAAATTTTGTAATCCATTTTAAAAATAGTTCTAGGCTACCTAGACACCTCAAATTTTCAGGATAGCTTAGAACTAGCTAACAATGCAATAGTTTACTGCTATTATACAGGGTGATTAATAATTAGTGGGGGGAAGCTCCGTAGATCCGTTAAAGTAATGTATAGCGATAAAACTTAATAACAAAAATTGTTATAGCGAACTTTGAGCTTCACATTACAAAATTAGTTAGAATGTTACAGGGTGTTCGATAACATAGTGGCAGACCAAACTTATGTTTTTTTTTAAATAGAACACCCTATATTTTATTTTATATTCGAAATCTCCGTAACTTTTCGATTACAAAAATATAAAGGTTTGGTATGTTACACGGGGTATTTACAAAGTTATAACCAATTTTATATGAAAATCGTAACAAGTTTAACTACCTGTATAAATAAAAGCAAGCACAAGATCAATGGTTTATTAACGTTATATTTTTTACTTATTGTCAAAATTTTCGTAAATGGTTGTTTTGCTAATTTTCTTTATATTGAATACAGGGTGAGTCAAAACGACAGTACATTATTTTCTCAGTAATTTTAAATAGAACACCCTGTATTTTATATCATTATCGAAAAGTACCATTACGATACTATAATTTTTGTATAACATTCCCTATGTGTAAATTTATTAGTATTCGAGATATTTTCATTTTTCAGAGCAAAACTATTAATAATTACGGGTCTAAATCTTTCCAAATTTTAAGTAAGCCATGATTGAATAATTGTCTAAAACTTACAATTTGCGATTACTGATTATCAATCTGTAATCAAAGTTGGCTACAATTTTTGTTATTAACTTTTATTACTATCTATTACTTATAACGGATATACAAAGCTTTACCACACTGACCAATCACACTGTATGGATAAATCGATTTTTTTAAATGTCAAACAAACTATTTTAAAAATGTGACTAATGCAATGGTATTTTAAAGTTCGTTAATAAATTGATATCTAAAAATTGATGGTGCCTCAGTGGCATTAGACTGCAGATGGTCCCCAGTTGGAACCCGGCTGTTGCGTATCTTTTTTTAATTGTTTTAATAAGTAATTAAAAGTTTATATATGTACTTAAAATTACATATACCATTTTAAACAACCGTGGTATTATAAAAAATACTATTTTATACTAGTGTAATTTTTGGAATCATAATTATAAATAACAGTTAATACACCTACTAAGAATTCATATTTTATAAGTTAATTATTCTTTCCAAACATGTTGTGTCCTATATATGTACAATAACAAAACCGTGATATTATAAAAAGTACTTTTTTATTAGAGTGTAATTTTTGGAATTTTAAGCATTTTATCGTTAAATCGTTTATCGTTAAATTATTTTATATTCTTTCCTATAAATAATAAAAAGGTTTTATTACAAAAAAGTTCTTTTTTATAAAAGTGTAATTATTTACTTTTATGCTGTGTGCCTCTTCATGTTATTCCTTATGAGGATCGTAAGGGGTTAAACAATATTAGAGGATAAATAATATGACAATATTAACTCAAAAAATCTTTTTTGTTATAAAATCTGGAGAGAAATGTGTATCTCTTGAAATATTATTGTTGTTTTACCTTAGCTTTCTGTGCTTTATCTTCTTCTTCTTCTTTTAGTACCCTGTCCTATTATCGAACGTTGGCAATCATATTGGCAATAATAACTTTGTCTACGGTAGCTCTAAACAGATTAACGGTGGTCTCTTGATACCAGGAGATTGCGGAGCTAGGATGTTCTTCGTACTGGGCCTCTTCTTCCGGCTTTCTTGCCCTGTATTATAAGATGTAGAAGGTTGGTATAACTTCTCTGAATACCTCATTATATAGCCAAAGTATTGTAACTTTCGAATTTTAATTTTTTTTTGTTTATTTCTGTGCTCTTTTTCAATACCATGCAAAATTATTTGATTTCTTATTCGATAAACGCAACTTTTTGCAATATTCTAATATAGATCAACATATCTCAAAGACCCCCAAATTTTTCATTAGTGCCTCTGTAAGGGTCCAGCTTTCCATGCCACACAGCAATGTGGAGAATATGTAGAAGCGTATCTGATTTTAAGGTTTTAGAGGCCATGAGAGACAGAGTGGCCTAACTGATTTTAACATTACTTTACATAATCAAAAGAAATGATCGAAAGCTAACAATGTCAGAGTGTTTCAGTACTTTTATGTTGAGCAAGAATCATTATTGGTCAATTAGGGCTTTTTATCGATTGTCATTTGTTTCGAGCTTCTGTCATGTGTCACATAATATTAATATATCTACACCATACGTCTTTGGTTTATACATTGTTATATACGAATAACGTATGACGTAGATATATTAATATTATGTGACCCATAACAGAAGCTCGAAACAAATGACTGTGAATGAAAAGCCCTATATACAATTATTACTAAAAAAATCGCACATTGATAGCTTCTGATCATTTTCTGTGATTGTGTAAAGTAATGTTAAAATCAGTTAGGCTACTCATGGCCTCATGGCCTCTATAATGTAATATCTCTATTAATACGATTTTTCTTTAGTTTATAGAAGATATATGACAATGCGCTTTATGGAATGGTACAATTAGTCATGGTAACATTTATTGACAATGAATATTCGTCTACTCACTTCCTCTTCAACGTTATTATCAGACTTAACCAGGGATCCTTTGTATGCAAAGTAAAGTTTTTTTATCTCTCAAAATGGAAGAATATAGTAGAAACTAATTTTTACCCTTAACTACTGACGTTGCTGTTTCAGGACGTAGAGTCTGACATGCGGTATGTCATACCGCTTTATATTTTCATTTGTTTTCGATATTAATTATTTGTCTTATATCACTGTATTTTATTATATCGATTATGGAATAATCCTGCTGTAGAATAAAATACTGCTGCAAATAAAATAAACTTTATTTTTTCATGCAAATTGCCGGATTACCAGAAAAACTTGAGTCTTTGTAACTAAAAAATAGTAAAATAATGTTGAAAGCACTTGAAAGTAAAACAACTGAATGAACTTGCTGTCATACTAATAGCGGAAGAATACACTGAACTGCTTTTAACTATAGAAACGTAAACACTGACGTGCGGTACGTGATACCGCAAGAAAATTTTACGTCAACGTAGCTCAAAGACTAAACCATTGGAATCTTTTATAAAACACGTTTTCCAAAAAAATATATTTTTGGCGCGGTATGGCATACCGCATGTCAGCGGTTAACGGTTAAATAAAAGTCACAAAAAATAGTTAAATACATAATTTTATTTCTTTCGTAAAACACATAAGATATAACATATATTTTACGTGAATATTCACAAACTTGTTTGTTAAATATTCCACAGACCCATTTCCTTGTAAACATTTTGGATCTGAACAATATCTTTTCCTTAAAATTATCAGTTGGTTTCAAAGCAATTTATTGTCAGTTATTCGAGCTCATAGATTTATATTTAACCTTAATTTTAACTAAAATGATTCAATGGTAAATTCGTAGAATGATGATGGGTATTTGGCCTTTAAAAACCTATAAACTTCATTTTTAGTTAAAAATTTATGTTAATAAATTGATATAAAATGCTTACAAAAAAGTATCGCTATAATACGAATAATCACTAATATGTGAATATTAAGTGTTATTGAAAAATAGGTCTAAGAAATAAGACAAGCGCAACACATCGAATAAATAAATGTACTGAATGAGCAACAGCACTGTACTAACATATCAAACAATGGGTTTTGTAGACTTTGAAAAGGCATTTGATAAGGTTCAACATAAAAAGCTTGTAGATATATTAAAAAGCAAAAATATTAACAGTCGTGATATGAAAATTATATCTAATCTATATTGGAATCAAACTGCCAAGGTAAGAGTTGAGAATAAGAATACCAAAAATATCAAAATACGTAGAGAAGTCCGTCAGGGTTGCGTGTTGTCCCCACTGCTCTTCAATGTCTACAGTGAAGCGCTATTAAATAGCGTTCTCAGATTCAATAGAAGGTATATCTATCAATGGAGAAGTATTGAATAACTTACGTTTTCTAAACGATACAGTAATAATGACGGATAACAACGTAATGCAACGCTGTCATGAGTACGGACTGAAGATGATCAATCAAAGACATACTTCACAGTATGGCATTCTGTTTTTAAAAATTGTACCATTAAAATTCTACAAACAATTAATTAAATTATAGCACAGATCTATTACTGATTATATTCCGGTTCCATGGTAAACTGTATTTTGGGGGGATATTGTTGATATGCTGCAGAATTTCTTTAGTTTTTCTTTTCTATGTGCTCAGATAATTAATCTGTCGTCAATGTGTATTGTATGTAGGCAGTAGTTTGTTCCATATTTATATTCTGTAGATATATACTTTTCCTTACGAGCCTCTCCTCATATATATGCTTAGTAATTTAGTTCCTTCAACAGCTCCGCTCTGGCAAAATCAAGAAAAAAGGGTGTTTATTTTAAACCTGTTGCCTTTCACAGTTATTAGTTAACTAACCTTTTCTCGAGGACCTGATAATGAGCTGAAATTGCAGATCTAGAAATTGCTGCTCTAAAACAACATCAAGTTCATTTAGAATTATAAACCAACTAATAGAGTTTATGCTGCTCAAGGGTGGTATCTTCTGATTAACCTCAATATAGACAAAATTACCAACAAGGTCCAAAATATATGTATGGATTATACGATAAACGAAGAAATGGTCTCCCTTTGATCGTAAAGATGACCTGCAAAGGAATATTACAAAAATGTATAGAATACAGTTTAATAATACATATCACCCAAAAAGTAGTAATCTCCAAAAAATCCCGTAAAATCCAATGAAGGAAAAAAATATAAGTAGATTAGTAACATAACAAGAAAAGACTAAGGAAGGCGAACCCATAACAAGAAATAACTAGAACAGAATAGAACAGATAGGAAGAAAAAAACTTACCACCAAATACTCGTACTAGAGTACTACAGAGATATATGGAAAAACACTAAAAAGCTGTAAAACTATTGTATACATTGTGCTCATTTTTGAATATAAATTATATCTAACACAGAAAAATGCTGTAAGCTCATATCTGAAGAGTTAACAAAAATTTTATGCTGTGTTTTTTGTTTTAACTAGTTTTTCCCTTTTCCATCTAATTCTTGCTTTACTCTATTTTTCTCTTTTTTAATTTTAATTATTTTATGTTATCTTAAAAACCAAATACCCGTGCTATTATTATTTATAAGGTATTTAATCAACACACCATTTGCCATATCTTAACTTTCATCACCAAATGTTTTAAAAGGGATATTTTTAAAACAAATTTGTTTATTTTGATGATATACGCATATAAAAATAATTAATTAGAATGGATTTTAAAAATATAAATAAGTGATTTTAAATAAGTATTTTTTAAAGAGGTGTTGACTAAATATTTTTGGATATCTTACAAATATATAAGTCGTTTCATAACAAGTAGTAAAAGTTGTTTGTCTTTGTAAAGGTAACTTTTACTAAAATATCGTATATTTTATCCTACATACATACAACCTAAAACACCACATTCAAGTTAGTAATCTATAAAACTATATGCCTACTTGCTTGTAGAACACAAGTCGCAAATTAAATAAAACTTTTTTGAAATTTAATCTGTTGCGTATCGTTAGGTCTTAATTTCATTCCCAGTTCACAATCTCTAAGGATCTAAGACTACATTTCTTTGACACTACAGATTCTGATATGACCCAATCTACACAAATATGAAATATCAATGAAAATATTTTTTTAAACACAACTAATTTATAGTAGTGACTATAACTACTACTATAACAACAAGATACTGTTTGTTTTCTTTTGATTTCATTTTCCTATTTATTTTATGTACCTGAATCTTCGAACACTATACCACTTAAAAAGGTACTTTTAGACTGTCAAATCAGTTCTCCGTTCAGTCTCAGTTTCAGTCGAACTGTCAGTTTTCTGTATAATGTGTAAACACAATAAACAGTAAGAAAAACTGAAACTGATACTGAGCTGTGAGGTCTACTAAAAGTTATCGCTTCAGTTGTCAGTTAAACTGATGTATTAACAAACTTGTCCGATCAGGTATTAGTCGCATGAAATTATCTTAGCCTCTAATGTGGTGAAATAGCTTCTCTCATGTTAGTGTCTTGCTTTTTTATAATTCTTGTTACTAACTGCAGCGATTCTAGATATGCATCCCCACTCATTCTTAAATAGTACCAATGAGAGGGTTCAAAATGAAGTTCCTTTAATAAATTTAAATGCGAAAGTGTATTTCTTTGCAGGAGCCAATTTTTACTCCATCTACTTCTCATTTTTCGTGGTTTTTTTAGTGCTAAGCACAACGTGACTGCAATTAGGGCATCTTCGTTCATCACTGAACTGTGCAAGACAAATGACAACTGACAATAAAACTGATCGTCTAACAACCCAAACTGAACTGACAACTGTACTGAAACTGACACTGAACGGGGAACTAATCTGACTGTCTAAATGTACCTTTAGATTTTTGTATTCTAGTTATAAAAAACATACAAAGAAGTCCGTTTTTGTTAACCAGTTTGTTGTAAAATTTGTAAAAGTCTTCGTAATAAGTTTATTGGACCAAATAAAACCCATAAAAATGCTATATTATGCAAAAACAGATATTTTTCTTCTTTTTAGAGTGCCCTCTCTTCAATGAAGGTTGGCTACTATAATTGCAAACTCTTGTCTGTCTTCAGCTGTTCTTATCAGCTATTTAAAACTATTGTCGGATATTTCTCAGCCACGATTGTCTTTTCCTTCCTAGTCCTCTCTTTCTCTCGATATCTGCTTTCACTATTAGTTAAGCATATTGGTACTTATTATATGATCTACAACAACTAAAAAATTATGGTATAAAGCAAGAAGTACGGGAATATCTGAAGAACAACATATCTAAGTCAGAAGTAGTTAATGATGTTGACACAGAAATAAACCACTTAGAAAACATTGGGAAGGAAATACTAGACCAATACCTGCCACCGAAAAAGGCAGAAAAGAAAAAACCATGGATGACCGACGGTATATTGCAGATGATGGACAAAAGAAGAGAATTCAAGCGGAAAGACTATGTTGAATATCAGTTTCTAGACAAAGAGATAAAAAAAGCTATCAGAGAAGCTAAAAACAGAAATCTGGAAGAACAGTGTGAAGAAATCGAGATATTGGAACGTAAACACGATTCCTTCAACCTCCACAAAAAGATCAAAGAAGCAGCAGGCATCTATAAATCAAAAAGGCCGGGACACTTAACAGACGCTCAAGGAAATCCAATAGTTGATATTGAAGAAACAAAAACAACATGGATGAACTATGTGACAACAACATTTGAAGACAATAGGAATGTCACCATCACACAAAATAAAAATGACGATACCGGCCCACCTATTCTCGAAGCGGAAGTAGAAGCTGCTATAAACAACATTAAGGAGGGAAAAGCCTCAGGACCAGACGAGTTCTACTCAGAATTTTTGAAAATTATGGATAAAGACGAAGTAAAAAGACTTACCTTGATCTTCAACAATATATACCAAAGTGGAAAAATACCCCAACAGTGGCTAAGATCAACTTTTATAACAATCCCTAAAAAACCCAATGCCAAAAAATGTGAAGATTATCGTATAATAAGCCTTATGAGCCATCTACTGAAAACTTTTTTAAAAATTATACATACAAGAATATATAAAAAGTGTGAAGAACACATGACAAACACACAATTCGGCTTCAGGGATGCATTGGGTACTCGAGAGGCACTTTTTGCAATACAAGTTCTCTTTCAAAGATGTAGAGACGTGAATTGTGATATATATGTGTGTTTTGTTGATTACCAGAAAGCGTTCGATAAAATAAAACATGACGAACTGATGAAAATATTAAATTCAATTGGTCTAGAGTCTAGACAGCAGAGATCGCCGTATAATAAACAATATCTATTACGAACAAACTGCAGCTGTTAGAGTAGGGGATCAGTTAACAGACGACATAAAGATAAAAAGAGGTGTGCGACAGGGATGTATATTGTCCCCATTATTGTTTAATACATATGCAGAGCACATTATGAACCTAGCGCTAACGGACATGGACGAGGGAATACTTATAAACGGAGAACGATTGAACAACATAAGATACGCTGATGATACTGTCATTTTTGCAGACAGTCTTGAAGGTCTGCAGACACTTGTCTCCAGGGTGGTAGAAGTAAGTAGCAGGTTTGGGCTTGATTTTAACATAAAAAAAACCAAATACATGGTTATAAGCAAAAATAGGATACCACCTGGTCAATTACTAGTTAACCAACAACCTATAACACAAATCACCAACTTTTGTTATTTGGGTGCAAACTTAAATGAACACTGGGACCAATCGACGGAAATTAAGATAAGGATCGAGAAGGCAAGATCAGCTTTCGTCAAAATGAAAAAAATCTTTAACAGCCACGATATAAAATTGGAAATAAAAGTTAGTTTAATAAAATGCTACGTATTCTCCGTTCTTTTATATGGCGTGGAGTCATGACCTTAACTGAAGCATCACTGAAGAGACTCGAAGCATTTGAGATGTGGTGCTATAGACGCATGTTGAGGATTTCCTGGATAGACAGAGTTACCAACGAAGAAGTTCTACATCGAATGGGTAAAGAGCGCGAACTAGTCGTAACCATAAAACGTCGCAAACTGGAATACCTGGGCCATATAATGCGCAATGAACAACGATATGACCTACTTCGGACCATACTTCAAGGTAAAGTGCATGGGAAAAGAGGTCCAGGACGAAGAAGGATATCCTGGCTGCATAACCTGCGAAAATGGTTTAACTTAACCACTACCGGACTTTTCAGGGCAGCAGTCAACAAAGTCAGAATAGCCATGTTAGTGTCCAACATCCGTAACGGATAGGCACCATAAGAAGAAGATTGGTACTTATTATTTCTCAGTATCTGGCCTACGTATGATGTTTTTCTAACTTTCACTGTGTTGAAAAGTTCCCGTTATTTTCCTATTCTATGCAGCACTTTTTCGTTTGAGGTATGCGATGTCCATGAAATTTTGAGAATTCTTCGGTATATCCATATTTCGAAAGCCTCCAATTTATTTACGTTGATGTGTTAAGGGTACACGTTTCAACTGCATATAGAAGAGTCGACCAGACGTAGCATTTTGATAAACTTAATCGAATTTCGAGTTTTATTCAAAAATCACATTCTGATTTTTTCGAACGATTTTCCGGCATGTTCTATTCTCGATCTTATTTTTAGATCAGGATTTAGGCTGCTATAGATTCAACACCCCAGTTACTTTAATTTATCGACCTGTTCTAAAATGTGCTAATTTATTGTGCAAAGTTAAGGTACGTTTTGATTTTTTCGGAGTGACGTTATATTTTCTTAATGTTTATTTTCATATCGAAATGTTCGCAGATTAAGTTGGTCATGTCGATGAGTTGTAGACTCAAGTCGGAGTCCATAATCGTCGGCGTATCTGATGCTGTTGGTGTTTACGCCATTCACCTTAACTCCATCCTTGGAATCCTTCAGAGTCTCTTTAATTAGAAACTCAGAATAAAGATTAAATAGAAGGGGTGAGAAAACACATCCTTGTCTAACTCCCCTATTAATTTCTACTTCTGCGGACGTGGAACTGTCGATCCTAATTATTCTGACGTTTTGGTTCTAGTGTAAGCTTTTAGTAGTTTGATGTCTTTCCCATCTAAACGGACTTCCTGCAATCGTTTTTATAGTAGATGGTGTCTTACTCTGTCAAATGCTTTTTCGAAGTCTATGAAGAATAAAAATACACTGCTACTACTTACAAATGTTCTTGATATGAAACGACTAGAATTAAAAAATGCGACATGAGGTTGGTGAAGTGAACTAATGACATGATTTTCTTTGAATGAAATTTGAAACTTAATAGTATGGAGGTTTAAATTCTCCTACCACATAACAGCTCGAAGTGACAATGGTTTGCTCCCTTAAAATTACAATAGACAATAGCTTTTTTGAGGAAGACATTTTTGGCCATTTTAGCCGCACACTGTTCTATCAACAGCAGATAAAGCTATCATTTAAACTAACTAATTCAGAATCACCTAACCAATCCGTTTTAGTTTGGTCTCTAGATAACAAAATAATGTTTTCTTTTCGGTTTTCAACAATTTTTAAAGGAGTGACATAACGGTTATAATATATTAGATAGAGACAGATAGATCCAGGAACTAAAAATCCGAATTGTTATCGTCTGATACATTTTAAGATTTAAAAATAATGCAATACAGAGTGATAGATTAGTCGACAAGGGGATCTAAAATTTCATCCACAACCTGTCGTTCATCTCGATAACAATCTATAGCGGACTAGTTCCTCTTATATTCACAAAGGTAACTACAAATAAAATGAAAATAAAGATGATTCAGATTTGACTATAGAATAGCACATCTACAATGTGCTTATACGTATTTAGGGTTTAAGCTTACCCTCCTCAGAGCACCGTGTAGAGGTACTGAACTGGATAGGATTTTTAGTCCCTGACTCTTTGAGCTAACTATTCATAGATGGTACTCTTGCATCCTTTGTAATTATTTTAATAATTACACGGAACCGAAAATAAGATATGATTCCAGTTCAGTGCCTCTACACGGTGCTCTGAGGAGGGTAAGGTTAAATCCGAAATACGTATAAGCACATATTAGATGCCCTATTTTGTAATCAAATCTTTATTTCATATAATTTTTAATTGTACATTTATATTAAAGTTATTTTAACTAAATTTCTCTATGAATTTTTTTTAAGTGAATATAAATTTTGTTTGTATAAAGGGTGTTACTGTATTACCTCGGTACCACCATAAAAGAAGGCCATTTTAGTAATAGAAAAACTACATGGTAATGATACTAAATTTACAATCAAGATGCAGTAGAAATAAACAAACCAAGACACGTTAAATGCTACCAGGAGCACTCCCGAATCATTATTTACAATACACCATACCTCTCTATACGGCCGCTTTGTATACGGCATTTCGCTATAACGGCCCTGTTCAATTACGGCACGGTTTCGATTTACGGCCTAAAATGTTTCTCTATAACGGCCTCATGTTGTCATTCTCGAGCAAACGCAATCTCGATGCACACTCTTTTCTATTTCCACTTGTTTATGCATAATTTGAAAATAAAATGAGAGGAGGCCGCATCTAAGCAATATCTTAACATTTTAAAGGGAATAGAAAAAGGTGGTTATAAACTTGAACAAGTGTTTAACGTAGACAAAACAGGACTTGTTGGAAGCAAATGCCTGATCGCACGTACATTTTTAAAACCGAAAAATCTGCGCCTGGTTATACATTATAATATTCTAAAGAACGATTAACTTTGCTACTTGGTGCAAATGCCACTAATGATATTTTAAGCTAAAACCACTTCTAATTTGTCCAAAAATCCAGGTCTATTACAGGACTAAACAAAAATCATTTACCCGTTATATGGAGATACAACAAGAAAGCTTGAGTTTGTAGATTATTTTTGGTTTTTGAAATCTAATATTATTTTATATACCAGTGTATGTGCTTTTTTATGTATTTTTGATTTAAATAAAATAAACAGATAAAATGCATTTTTAACGGCAAACCATGTAACATATTTAACAAATTTGGAACCGATCCCATTAAATTTTTATGAATTTGTATTAGAATAATTGATTCGTTATACGGCATTTCGCTTTGCAGCCATGTTTCGTGGAACGTATCTAGGCCGTAAAGCGAGGTATGGTATATATAAACTTTGGAAATCATGATTGGGATTTACAATGTATATACATTGTAAATTATGTTTCGGGAGTGCTCGTAGTAGCATTTAACGTGTCTTGGTTTGTTTATTTCTACTGCATCTTGATTGTAAATTTAGTATAGTATTATTTTTATTATTTATTATTTATATTATATATAATAAATGTATTATATAATAATATATACATAATATCATATTATAATATAATAATTATGTATTTTTAATTCTTCTTTTAAAGCACAAAAAGGTTCGTTTCAAAATTTATTTTAAAACCATTTGTTCAGAGAGTGTACAAACTTCTTAAAAAATAAGTCGTTTTATATTTTAACCCAGGAGCAGTCGCGCTCACTTTTGTCACGTAAGTAGTCGCGCGTAGAGAAAAAATCTCACAATACAAATTTAAATACGAATTTAAAACAAATTTCTATTTTATAATATTTTTTTTTACTCGTTATGTTAATAATATATATTTCTAACAATTTTAAAGCTAATTGGTTTTCACCAAAGCCATAATTGCACAATTTTTTTTTAAATAAAAAAAAATCCACGCATTACTACGATCCTTCTCGATGCACTTACGAGTGAAAAACAATGTTGCAAAATTTTTCATCAAGTTATCACGGAAAAGGATAAAATGTGAGATTTTTCCTAACGGCGGGACTGCTGCCGGGTTCATTTAAATAAACACATTTGGAGTATTAATTATTTGTAATTAATATAATAAGTAATATACGTTATTATATTCTTACGAAATAATACGGTAGGTACATATTTAAGTCATAGTATTTAGTAATTGTACCTTGTACTTTTTTATGGAAAAAATTAATTAAGTTATTTTTCTACGATTTTTCGTTTTTTCCAGACAGTCAAAGCAGCCCAGATCTTATCATTTTCTATAGGTACAGCTGATTAAATAATTGAGTTTTTTGCGTGCCATAGAAGCCAATATATTGCAATTTCTTTCCGGCAAGTTCCATTCTACAAACAAAAACGTAGCTGTGAAAGTAGTCTCTACTATTTAAACTACATAGTTACAAATTATAACTTTTGTACTCCTTGTCTGTACAATATGCTGTAGGTATATTCTGCGTGTATAAATTGTTCAACTTTCAGGTTTTATGTTAATAAACATTATTAATGTTTTTAAAGAAGAAAAACGCTATTTTGGTTCCTACTGGTCATATTATTTTCCTAAAAAGTTGTGCTTTTTTGTGAAACTCACAAATTCAAGAACTTGTTTTATGTCCAACTTTTATTTGAGCCATTTTTCTGTAAAGTGTATAAGAAACGGTTTATAGACAAAAATGACCTTTTCACATTTTATCACAAAAAAAAACAAAGTAAACTCCGCTATACGTCTTTAAAGATTTGTTATTATGTCGATTCGCTAATCTGAGACACAACTGTCTGCACTACAATAACAATTAAGCATTAGAAATAAACAAGCACGAGGAGCACTCCCAAATCATGATTTGGGACTGGTCCTCGAACATTCAATGCGTCTTGGTTTGATTATTTTTATACAGTGCATTTTTATTGTGATTGTACTGTAGACAGTTGTGATGATTTGGGAGTGGTCCTTGAACATTCAATGTGTTTTGGTGTGTTTATTTTTTTACAGTGCATTTTTATTGTGATTGTAGTGTAGACAGTTGTGTCTCAGATTAGCGAATCGACTATATCTATCCGTTATATATATTTTAGAATACTTGTATAATATTTTAACGTGAAATTAATGATTTTTTCACAGATAGACTGGGGTACCAAGTTATTTTAAATACTTAAAAAGTATTGTTTGAATCTCCACAAAAATTGTTGAAAAACGATAGTAATAAAATACCAACGATTTATTAAATTAATATACGTAGATAAAATATATTACATTTTCAGCTATGAAAATATAAAGTAACCTTAATAATATATAGTTAATTCGTTTTATTTAATAAAAGTATTACTTTAAATAAGATGTCTGTAGAGAGTGATTCATCTTTTTATAATACATTTAATTATTAGTAATAAAAATGGGTATATTAAGTTCGTTCCCATGGTAAGCCCAGAGCTAGAGAGAAGTGATGGACAAATATCGGAGAAAGAAAAAGAAACTACATGAGAAATACTGGAAAAATCAAATAAACAAGGAAAAGATGGAATGGTCAATGAAATGCTATAGCTGCTTTAGGAGAAAAGACTACAATAAGATAACAAAAATGAAAATAATAGAATCAACAAAATTATTAAAAGACAAATCAAAGAAGCCAAAGAAAAATGGGTAAATGATCAGTGCTAGGATATAAAAACACTTGAAAGAAAACACGATAATTTTAACCTACATAATATGATCAAAGAAATAACACATGATGATAAACACAAAAGAAAAACCGAAAATATAATCGACGAAAGTAAAAGATAAACAGAAAGAAGAACAATTGGACCGCGTTATGTAATAGTGGATTAAGCGCCAAAATGTAGTTTTGAGATAAATCGGTTTAAAGATTTTAAATTTGTTTTTGGTACTATTTCTAAAATATAGTACTGACATGTTTCATATTTAATATATTAATGCAAATGTAAATAGACTTTTACATGTATTTAAAATTTTTTAAAAATAATTTATATTTTAAAAGTTATTCGATTAAATGTCGCTTAATTCGTTAATGATTTTTTAAGATAGGCATGAGTTAAGATCCGAATACCGGATTAAGAGATACATTTGGCGCTTAATCTGATGTTTCCTGACAAAGGATGTCTTTAAATTCGATATCTTAAACGTTAGTAGATATGTTATGTTTTGTAATAAAGAATTACACTTACAAAGATGCGGATTTTTGTTTATGGCAATGGATTATGAACCATTATTGGCGTTTAGTTCGATATTACAAATCCTAGTGTGAGATTTTTTTTAATAAAATAAAAAATGTCGCTTAATACAGGCATTTAAAAACAGCTTTTTTTATAAATTTTTTTACAAAAAACATATTTTTATACATAGATTTGCACCCTAGCTGCAAGATGGCACTATTATCTCGATTTTGGACTTTTGGCGGTTAATCCGTTATTACATAACGCGGTCCAATTATATTCAAAGAACAGTCATTGGACGAGATAGACGGGCCTGACATATTTAAAGAAAAAATAAGGCTTTAGATGAAACTAAAAATGGGAAAGCGGCTTGTTCAGACGATTTATGTGTTGGAGTTCTAAAACTGTTGGATGAGGGAAGTGTTAATATTGTAGCCACATTCTTCATGTAACACCATAATACTGGAAATGTGTCCAGGCAATGGCTCCAATCTACATTTTCTACGCAATCTAAAAATCCAACTCGAGAAGATGTAACAAGTACCGTTTGACAAGCCTCATGTGTCATTCACTAAAAGAGATAGGACAAAGGTAGATGAAAACAGGTTAAAGCTAATTTGGCGTCAAAAATGGTATGCGCAGAAGGCAGAAGGGGTTGTTTATTTGTAATGCAAATATTGACCAAACAAGTTTAGATGTTTTATAGATTATGGGAAGGCATTCCATAACATGAAGCACGAAAAACTTACGAAGTCTGCTTAAAAATTTTAGTTAAATGTTATAGATGTAAGGGTTATCAAGAAGTTTGTAATCGGTCAACTCACATAAAAGTCGAAAATGTCAATATCGGATATTCAAATTCACAAAGAAATCAAACAGGGGCTTATATTATCGCCATTTCTGTTCAATGTGTCTTTTGAATCCATTTTCCAACATAATAGAAGATACTGAAATGGTTGAGAGATTATATAGAATAGGTCTTCCGAAGACAAAAGACTTCCAGTCGAAATCAAGTAAAAGGTGAGTGTGATGTCAAATGGAAACATACTTTTAGATAAGGCTCGATAGGCTGATGAGCCTTCTTGGTCTTCTAACAATTATTTTAATATTATTCTACTTTAGATGTCTAGTGACATCTACATTTTCTGTTTTAAGTATCAAAGACTTGATTGGATTTATCATTTACTGATAGACTGAATCACTCTGTATAGAATCTTTACAAACCTTACTAAACCTTAGAGGTGAGCACAAAATAGATCTAGTTCTCAATATAACAACAAAAAGATATATATTTATTACCTATAAAGTTCATAAGAATTAATTTCAGAGTATGTACATGTACAAGTGGTTGATTATTTTGCACTCGCCCTATTACAAAAAGCATCAAAAATTAGACAATTTGCCGCTCACAGTTCAAAAGTACACGTTCAATACGATCCTAGGGATATGTAAAACCACAAATAAAAATTAAAAAAATTGAGTAAACGGTTCGTAGGTACTTTTTTCGATACCATCTGATAGTCACAGATAATAATGCTTGTTTTTTTCTAAATTGACTACGTTCATTTTTGACATATAGTAAATGACAATAATATTGCTTTTCTTGATATGTGTTGTGAGATATTATTGCGTAAAATGTGCAACACACTCGAATAATATTACTTTTTTTCTCAGATAACCGACTAGACTCTTCTTGACCATCAAAAGTAGATATTCATAAGTATATAGAGACACTACCATAGACTGCTACCCTTAAAATGGTTAAACACTGAATAAAACGGTGATTTGTTCGATTATTCGTTTAAGTTTAGTTCAATGCTAAACGTGATATTAGAAAGATAATTGGTAAACACGAGAATACAAATGGTAGCATAATACAGTATAACATAATAGATATTTATTATGTCTAGTCTTGTATAAGGAATGCATGTCGCGTATTTAAAAGCAAATAAAGCAAAAAGACACAGTTCATAATGTAGTTCGCGAGTCGACCTTGATATTCTTTTTCTCATGATCATCTTTCAGTGCGTCACAGTTTTTCGATTTCTTTCTAACGCATTAAATTGTGTGTGACAGAAAAAAGGCACGTCCGTGATTACAGACATTTACAACATTTATTCTAGTTGTCGATAGATGGCGCCATAATAAAAAAATATTTTTTTTTAATTAGGTAATAATATTACAAATATAATCTGTATAATTTATAAGACTATACAAATCAAAGCAAAATACCATTTTATAAATGCAAGAAATACATTTGATTTGTTTTTATTCCAAATTGCAAATAAAATGTGACAACTGTCAGATTTAACTAAAATGTCATGTTAGAATAAATGTCATAAATTTGTATTATCACGGACTTACCCTTTTTCCTATCATTTGTCACGCACTGAAAAATGCTCATGAAAAGGACAATACTTGCGTAGTCTTATAATATACTAAAAAGTACAATACGTCTTTCTTTTCGAAAAAAGTCGGCATAGCAATTCAGTTGGGCTAGAGCCGGCCACTAACGGTACTGCAGTGTCGTTCAACAAGATCGTCGATATCAATTCTGCAGTGCTGCAGCAGACAGGCCAGCCTCTGTGGTCTAATTGTACGATTTTGTTGAATGCACGGTCACACATAATCAAAATTTTTGCCAATTAGTCGAATTCGACAAAATTTTCTACAATTCCTGTTTGTCCGTGTACAAGGTTACTTGACGCGACAGGTTCGCTGTTGTTTTGTTGTTGTTTGTTGACTCAAACTCAGTCAGTGCTGCATGGTCTCCCAAACAGTATGTTTCATTCAAGTTACAGTCGTTTAAATCATGTTAAGTGTATAATTAAACATTCCTAGTAAATATCTTAACCACTCAGATACATTCTGTTATATGTGTCGTGAATTATCTTTTAAATTGCAAAGAAGAAATTTTAATCCTTTAATGAACGTGTTAGGAGCTTTGTTTTGGCTATAAGGTAAGTGATTATGACAAAAACTGGGCCCACCCATATGTTGTGAAACATGCTATAGACTTTGACTTTATGGTCCAAGGTAGCAACATGCCCTTTGCACTGCCAATTAAGGAAGTGGAAGAAACCGATCATACTTTAAAATAGCTTAATTTACTTTCAGCGATCAGACCTGTCACGCACAGACAAGAACTACCAATGTCGCCTTCTTCAACATCAATAGAAATTAGTAACAGTACAAATCCTGATCCCAGATACACGATAAATACAAGATTGTAGTTTTGAAATAGCCACTGAGCCTTATTTCTGAAGGTCACTTTATTTATTTCGTGAGTTAAATTTATATAAAAAATTCGGACTGGAAATTACTTGGCTGGAAGAGAACTAAAGTATGTTAGTTTAGAAACAGGCAAGAATATTTTGAGGATTTTGTCTTCCGAAAACAGTGTAGTGTATTGTAATATTTAGTAGTAACGAACACTTTAGTCATCAATGCCTATATACCAGATAAGAGGTGTTTAGTTATAGACTCATCCAAAATTAGTCTTAAGGTTATACAGTAGCGATCAACAGGTAGCCAAAACGCGTTCCAAGATTGCGGCTATAATTTTGAATATTTTTTCGAGATATTTGGCACACGTATTCGTAATATAATAAAGAATGGCGGTACAGAGCCCAATTTGAAAAATATATTAATATGTGGAAATTACTCTGTAATTAAATACAATATTAAAAAAACGAGCCTGTGCCGCCATTAAGAAGAACAAAAAAATACACTTTCTTCAAATAAACTTCTTTATCCGATGCCTAGATTTTGTGTCATTTTGGAACTACTAATGAAATAAAAAAATCTAGTAGTTCCAAAATGACACAAAATCTAGGCATCGCATAAAAAAGTTTATTTGAAGAAAGTGTATTTTTTTTGTTCTTCTTAATGGTGATACAGGCTCGTTTTTTTAATATTGTATTTAATTACAGAGTAATTTCCACATATTAATATATTTTTCAAATTGGGCTCTGTACCGTCATTCCTTATTATATTACGAATAAGTGTGCCAAATATCTCGAAAAAATATTCAAAATTAGAGCCGCAATCTTGGAACGCGTTTTCGCTACCTGTTGATCGCTACTGTTTCCTCTTAATGTTTACGAAAATATAGGGAAAATTGCCGAAAAATGGAGTGGCGATTTTTGAAAAATTCTATCTAGGATCCCATACTTCTTAAATACTTCTACTAAACGCCATTTTAAAGAGAAATAATAAATTTTTTTCCGTCAAGTAATAGTCATACATCTTACCCCTGAGGAAAAAAATATGGGGTACAAAAATCGCGTATTTTGGTTTTATTTTTACTTGGTTTTTTGAATATATTTTTGTCAAAAAAAATATTTTTGACTCTAGAAGGAGACATTTCGATAGAAAATTTAAATTTGAACAACTATTTTGTAGATGTATATGCACGAAAAGTGTATACATTTAACTATAATGAGCCCTAGTTATTTAGTGCATAGAAACTAATTCACACCTGTCTCAAAACTAGAAGACTAAACTAAATTTTAATAAAATAAGTTGTTAGTCCATAATTTACATTAAATACAAATAATATTTTATATTTTTTACAAATGGTAATATCCAATGAGATGAATTACTTATGTGATTAAACACTATCATTAACATTCAACAACATACCACCGAGATAGATGGTATGAACATTGCAAAAAAAGTACCTACGAAAGTAAAATGTTAGTTCAAAATGATTGTATCGTCCAATACTTGATTGTATATATTAACCTGTTTTGTTTTTTAACATATTGACCGCTCTTTTTTATAAAAAAATCAACGAAAACTATGTAAACAAAATTGCGTATAGTCTCTTCGTAATATGTTTAGAACATCAAATATCTTATGATGCTAACATAGATATAATATATCCTTTATATATATAATCTTTGAATACACATTTTAACAGCAACAATAAGATCGTGGTGTAGTGTAAGAACAAAACGCGAATAACGTAAATATTTAATAACAAACTTAGTAAAATGTTGGAAAAGATTGTACAAGTGGTTTAAAATCAAATCTATTCTCAAAATTTTAAATTTCATTTAATTAAAATTGCTTAATTTTATATTCTACCAAATATACCCAGATAATTAATAATAAAAAAAATCCATATTTACGTGATGTCATGCAGGATTGTGATTTTTTTCTGGTATTTTTAAAACTTCGCAATTATTTTGGTTTAGTACTCATTTCAATTCAATGCAAGAAATTATGGATCTCATGAATATTGGACTAAAAGAAGAGATTGGAAAACTAAAAGAAACCCAATATACTCAATACTAATGAATCAAGAACATTATTAGAAATAGTTCAGAGAAGCTAAAGAAAACTGGATGTCAACAAAATGCCTAGAAATTGAACAACAATAATAATAAGTAATTTTAGGTACAGAAGACAAACCGGAGAGATGTAAAGAATACATTAAGATACCTTATGATGACGATAGACCTTGTGCTCCACCATCCAGAAATGATCAAATAAATAAAAAAGGTCCAGAAATAACCACAGAAGAAGTAGTTATCCATGCAACAAAAGCTTAGAAAACCGAAAAAAGCCACTGATCTAGACAACATCAATGTCGAGGTATTTAGATTAGGTGTTAACAAGGAAATTAACAGATATTAATAACAGTATTTAATAAGATATACGATGTAGGTGAAATACCATCAGGAGCAGACTGTTTCCATTTCTTTGCGTGGTTCGTCATCTTAGGTTCCGAGGCTTTTTATCGGTTTTTTGAGCCTTGTTTTTCTTTTACAATGGATAGGATGCTAACCTTGCCCATCAACCAAATATATGACAACATCTAAATACCCACTACGATGTAAAATCGCAATTGATTGGAAAATAATAAAGCAGGAAGCAAGGTTTAGATATCTGGGAGTAGATGTAACCAGTTACGGAGATGTTGGGAGGAAGTACGACAACAAAGCTTAAAAGCAAGCAAAACGGCGGGATCTGACACAATCTGGAAGAACAAACACCTAAAACAAGACACAAAAGCAAGAATCTATAAAGCAGCAATTAGAACTATATTGACATGCACTGCAGAGACAAGGCCTGACACATCTAAAACGAGACGACTACTACAAACAACAGATGAAAATACTTCGACGAATATCAGGGAAAATCTGTTGGATAGGGAGAGAAGCGAAAACATAAGAAGGTCATGCAATGTAGAAGACATAAATGGATGGGTGACAAAACGGAAAAAGGAAGTGGAACGAACACATTAGTAGAATGGCAGAGGATAGAGATACGTCACCAAATGGACGAAGAAGTATTGGTAGACCAAGAAAAAGATGGTGCGATAATTTAAACAATTTAGGAGGCTAATATTGAAGAGGAAACATTCTTTAAAACCTACATACAAGAAGGAAGAAAAACAAGAAGAATGAGCAGACTAACTATAATCGACATTCGTGTCATTACCAAAAAAAACTCAATTCCTTACAATGCAATTACTATTCAAGATTAAACTAAATGTCTCATACCTTTAAAACTATTGTCAGAACCATCCATACCTGAATTTACAAGAATAGTGAGACAGATGAGTGACACTCTATTTGGTTTTCAAAACGGATTGGGAACACGAGAAGCTTTTTGACTAAAATGTGTTAATACTACGATGCAGACACATGCATGTAGATGTGTATGTACGTTTTATTAATTATAGAAAAGCATTGGACTGCGCTAACATCCGAAAATATTTATAAGATTCTGACAAGGAATGCGATAGTGTTGCATCTTATCACCGCCATTATTGAATCTGTATTCGGAATCTATATTGAGAGAAGCATTAGGCAAGGTCCAAGGTGGAATCAAGAGTAACGGAAACAGCATAGATAACATAAGGTACGTCGATGATACCGTTCTAATAACAATCAACACAAAAAAATATTCGCTCGTAGCGAAATTCGGTTTAAATATAAATGTTTCTAAAACTAATATTCTAGTATCTTTAAAGATACCAATAAACGAGCATTTGTATGCCAAAGAGACAAATAATGCAACAAGTTACTTCCATATATATTTGAGGGCAAATATTGGTAGCCAGTAAATATAACTAAAAAAAAATTGAATTTCTTTCAAGAACTATCAGCTCATTAATTTGATTTCTCAACTATCCACAATCTAACAACTTCATGATCTTGAAAGCATTTTTATAGGATCAGACGTTAGTCTAAAGCCTGTCTGGCCGTATGGTTGCGAGAGGTGGACAATAGTCTATGAAACATAAAAAATAGATGCTTTGGAAATAAATATATACAGACGAATGAATGCTGAGAATTCCACCAGTAAAAAGTTACCAAAGATGAGATAGTTTGGCGCATGAATAAACAAAAGAATTATTGAGCATGATCCAAGAGAGGGAAATGCAACATTTGTGTGATGTATTGAAAGGTGAAAGATATAAAAAAACTTCGAATCATATTGTAGCGGATAGTGCATGGGACAAGATCGGTAAGAAGACTTCTAAACTCGTGGCTGATAGACCTGAGGAAATGGTGTGACTTGCTCATTTCCAGAAATCATTTTTTTTTTGTTCTGTTCTCTTTAAGAAGGGGATATGGAAATACCTTTTTACACAACTCAAGTTGTAAATTTAATGGGTTTAAAAAAATTACACTATAGAAGGCAGTGACTTGAAACAACTCTCACCAATTTCGAGCGGATTCGGTAATGGCTATTTCAGATATAGCTTTTAAAGTACATTTTTGAACTTTTTTAAGCTAGGGTAGAATGATAGCTATGTGTCATTTTGCTGATAGGTAAATTTGAGCCAATATGTGTTAGCTAGTGTTATTCTAATATTAAATGAAATCTAATAAAATTGTAATAAACAACCTGAACAACACAGTAACAAACTTAACAGGATATAACGCAAAAGGCAGAAAATATAAAAAGTGTGCGTTCCACCAAACATTTTTTATAAATCCACATATATTTTATATACATAATATTTTAATTATTTTATATAATAATCTTATACATTCAGTAAAAAAGATCGAATATTACATTTTTGGTAGGTAACAGAAGTTCTCAAAATAGTGCAGTCACTTAAGGTTTTCACCTCCGATTTCGTTGAACTTTCATCGATTTTCATGAAAATTAGTGAATGGTTAGAGGATACCTCAAGATACAAAAGTGACATGGTGCCAACTTGCGCTTTTACCTTAAAGGTGGATAATACCACCTCCTCCTTTTCTCGGGCGTGAAAATTATTTGATTAAAAATACCCCCAAAAGTCGATAGAAGGATATATTGTAAGCAAAATTTGTTAAATAAAGTTATTAAAATAAATCACTACTTTTTGAGTTGTTAAAGATCAAAGGTTTTAATTTTTCTTGAAAAAATACATGTTATAAAGCGTCTTTTCAAAAAGAAACTCAAAAACTATAACTTTTTCAAAAAATTATTATTCCCAAAATTGAAGATAATAAAAAAATTAACAGATTATTTTCTTGAAAAACCACTTAGTATTAATTCAAAGTGAGTTATAGATAATTGAGAGTATATTTTTTTTCGGCGAGTATTCAAATCCAAGTATGTACTTAAGATTAAATAACTGTAAAACGATTCATTTTATAACATAGGTATAAGTACAAACACTTGATAAAGTACTCATAAATATGTATCAAATTAGCTCAAAAAGGAGATGATAGCATTATAGTTTATGTACCAAAAATGTTTCAAAATTTATGATTCAAAAACCTTTTTTTTTTTAGAATAACCAGTTTTAGGATAAAGTTAATTTTTGTGATATCAGTTAATTTAAGCGGAATAAAACCTTACTAAATTTAATCTTTTAAAGTTCTTATTTTTTTTTTAAATAAAAGGTTAAACGGCCCCGGTTACATGGTTCTCGCTGTAAAATTTAGGCTTTAAACGTTTCTATCTCGGTTATTTTTTTATCCTAGAAAAAAAATAATAAAAAAGTAGAAAATTTGTTAAAAAAAAACTAAAAGTTGCTTCTGTGTAATTTTTTGTGTATCGAGTATTTTTAGAGTTATTTTATAAAAATAAAATTAAAAATACGGAAATTTGCAAAATTATTATTTTTCTAAATCAATGTTTTTCCAAAAATATGCAATCTAAACCTGTCAAAATTTTTGAGGTTATCATTTATGCTAAAATAAAAAAAGGGTTATAGGAATAACTATAAATTTTAATTTTTGTGGAAATGGCGTGTGTTGTATTTTTTACTTTTCTCAAAAAATTCGAAAGGGTTCTGTCATTTTCATCATAACTTGCTTAATGCATCTGGAATGAAGTAGCAGATCTAATAGTCAACGAACATGTAACACTCAAGAACTGTGAGCTATATATATACAGGGTGTAACAAAAATACAGGTCATAAATTTAATCACACATTCTGGGACCAAAAATAATTCGATTGAACCTAACTTACATTAGTACAAATGTGCACATAAAAAAGTTACAGCCCTTTTAAGTTACAACATGAAAATTGATTTTTTCGAATGTATCGAAAACTATTGGAGATTTTTTATTGAAAATGGACATGTGGCCTTCTTATGGCAGTAGCATCTTAAGAAAAAATTATAGTGAAATTTGGACACCTCATAAAAATTTTATGGAGGTTTTGTTCCTTTAAACCCCCCCAATAATGTTGGAAACAATGTCGGAAAGGAATCTTTACCCTGGCGAATCAAACGACCTATGAAGCTGGAAACTGGGTATAGGTAGGTATAATAAAAATTTTTGTTTACCTTTGATGCTATTTCTTTTGAAGCTCATTTTCTATATATTTCTGAATACTTTGACAAATCTTGTGTAAGTATATGTTATAAAATGCATAATTTTCCAGTTATTTAAGCTTGAATATTTAGTTTCGCCGAAAAAATATACATTCAATTATCCATAACTCAATTTAAATTAATATTAAATATATTATTTCAAGTAGTGAGTTTATTTTATTTTTTTATTATCTTCAATTTTTATAATGGTATCTTTTTGTAAAAGATTATACTTTTTTAGTTATTTATGAAAAACCCCTTTACAACATGCTTTTTTTCACCAAAATTTAAAATCTTTGATCTTAAAACTCAAAAAGTGTTGCTTTATTTTAATAACTTTCTGGGGTGATTTTTAAGAAAATTATTTTCACCCACGAGAAGTGATGGCATCCACCCCCAGATTAAAAGTGCAAGTTGGCATCATGTCACTTTTATTTCTTGAGGTATCTTCTAACTACTCACCAATTTTTATGAAAATGAATAGACGTTCAACGAAATCGGAGGTGAAAACCTTCAGTGACTGCACTATAAACGAAAAAACAAAAAATGTACCCTGCTACAAGCATTTTTTGTAACTGAAGTTACAAAAAGTCGATTTTTGTACGGAAAAACGATCCAAACAAACTTTCTGAAACATGACCCTTCGCTTAATTTGTAAATTAATCAGTGCTACATTTGGGTCCTCCTGAAATAAACTTTTAAATATTTTATTAACATTACAGCGTCTATTTGTGCCTTCTGCTAATTGTTTGGTGTGTTTGTAATCGACCTTTAGGGGCCTTTTAAAATCATTAATGATGGAATCGTCCACAAAGTGCTAATTGTGATTATAAAATCTTTGCAGAGTATATTCAATGCGAAAAGTAAACAACATAATATGTTATTAATTGCGAAGCAAACATTTTATTTTAATTAGAAGCAAAAAAAATATTTAAAAAAATGCCCATTTTGAGGTACGCTTATAGACAAAGCTGACGTCCCACTTTCAAAAATTCCTCTTAAATTATATACCAGTGGTTCCTTAATTGTGCGGCGTGACTCACTGGGGGTTCGTGTATAGCAAAAATAAACAAATTTCTAGGTTAAAATGGATTAAAAAGTATCGTGTAATTTGATATCCTTTTCTCATGGCAGATGGTTACTGGATTAATAATAGAACATTGGAACCGATATTACTTATCGTTAGTGATCCATAGAAATATGTGATCCATCTTTTGGGCAACTAGGGCTCGCTAGCGATCCATGGAAGAAATGTCTTTAAAGCACGTATCTACTTATCATAATGAATACATCCTTATCTCAAATATGTCTTACGTTTACCAGAAGGAACATTAACGAAGAAAAACCAAGTAGTTAAGTATTTGTAGATATCTATCTTTTCCTTCTGTAAATAAGACAAAAAATGTTACCTCTCTATTCATACTAACAACTGATAGAAGTCCTTTATAAAAATTTATTGGCTCATCTGAAGGACAGATCACCACACAAAAATCTTTGTATTATCAACAATCATCAACCAAAATATATTTATTGAGGAATTTTGGACATATAGCTAGGAGAATGGAAGGTATGGGGAGGTATTGAGTGGTTGAAGGAAAAGTAGATGGTAAAAGAACCCGAGGAAGATCATAACTTCGATAGTCACACCAAATATAGAGTTGCACCAGATACTCTTACTGCATCACTACTAGCGCACTACGGCCAGGAGCGACAAAAGAGTGGATAGCAACCATACGTCGAATCCAATAACGTCAAGATATCCTTACGAATAATAAAGGATGGAGGAAAAGGGTTGATCATGGAAAAAACACTTTTTAAGTGTGATGAGGCCTTAGCTTCCATTCAAATAATTCTTCTGGCTAGTCTGGATATTTGGTATTTACAATCATATTATCATCACGTAGTGGTACAACCCTGGGTGGGTCCTGGCTGACTGTACAACGTTCTTCCAATCTGTTCGGTCTTCCATCAATTGGGCTCAAATAGAATGTTCATTTTCCGGAGTTCTGCTTGGATGTTAACTCTCCATCCCATTCTGGGACGTCCTAGTGGTATTTTGCCTATACGAATCTCCTCCCATATACCAGTCCTATAAGTCTCTCGTTATGAAGTCTGCGCACGTGGCCTACCCATCTTAGTCGCTGTGTTTTAATTTTTTGGACAATGTCGGTGTCATTGTAAAGTGCTTTTAATTCGATATTGGTTCTGATCTTATACTGGTTTATGTTAATGTCGTGGTGAGGTCCGAAAATTTTTTAGTATCTGTATCAAAGTATTTTTAGTTCGAAACGTCTGAGCTTTTCTTCATTTGCTTTGGTCATGGTCCACGTTTGGCAGCCATATGTTAGTACAGGTCTGACGATGGAGTTATAGATTTTGATCTTGGAACTTACCCAGATCGAATAGACAGCTATTTACCAATTGAATTCTGTCTTTTATGCTATTAAAATGCCAAAGTAAATTCGAGAGATTCATCTGTCTTTTTGTAAAACTTCTCCACAAATTACAAATTGTGGCTTATAGAGTTTAACTGTAAATCCATATTTAAGATACTCATCACTGCACAATCTATTTTTACTTTCATTCATTCTTTGTTTTTATTTACAGACGTATAATATGTAGATGTAGATGTATTCGGTTCTAATAGCCTTTTTAAAAATTGACCTATGTTTAATAAACTAGTCAAGATGAAAAAATGAACAATACACCAATAATTCATGCACCACTTTAACAGGACAATGGAACTTTTGTTGTACATTTTCCCGCTTATATAAACTCGAACTTAATAAAATTTAATATAATTTAATAAAAATCTAGAAACTAATGTAGTAGCGCCTGCTCTTGATTAAATACGAAAAAAAAAACACGTAAGAAGAAAGAAATTGTGCAACTGGCTCATAGATGGCGCAAGGAAAAAATTATTTTAGATAGCGATGCTATGGAAACCGAAAACCAATGGAGTCACGCATTCTCAACACGACTCTACCTTATCGACAGAGAAGTGTATGGTAAATTGAAGCTGTAAATGCTGTAATTACAAAAAAAGAAATATGTATGTCTTTGCACTCACTTTATAACGCTCAAAAATTACGGGATCTGGATTTCAATGCATATTTTTTTTTATAATTCTCGTATCAAAGATACGCGTGAAGTTAGTCGTATTGATGACAGTTGAGAAAACGTGAGCGACCCAACCAATTGACTGTATAACGTTCAGAAAGTTGATTATGTACAAGTTTTTGAGAAAGTTGTTTTGTACATAGTCTCTTTTTCAAATTTTGAAAACACTAATACTTAATTAGATAAAAAATTAATGAGTGGTACAATGAGAATTAAGAGCAATTGAGCTCCGCAGTATCAAAATTACAATAATGATGCTGATCATTAGCAATAAAGCTAAAAATACCGAACCCGATAAGTAATAGATTTAGATACCTGTTTTCAAATATATAAAATATTTTATTACATAAAAGTTTATTATTTTAATTTCACATTTTCTATATTGGTCGAATTTTTGCATAGTGTTATTTTTCCCATTTAGAACAAAACTTTATGCATCAACTTACATAGAGGCTGTAATATTATAAAATTACATTAAACGTAAACAGCACAAAAAATTATCACATTTTGTTTACTGTTTTTTCAGTATAAATAGAACTGTTTTAATTGAAAAACCCCAACAAATTTTTAAATCTTTACACATTTGTACAAAAATTGCAACTTAGAATTTTTGTACAATGAAAAATTTCAGAAAGTCTATTCTTTGGAAATACACCATTAACTGTTAAAAGGCTTTCGAAGCTTTTGAACGAAAAACATATCCACTTATCTAATACATAGCAAAATATATTTTAATATTTAATATTCTTAATAAATATCGTCAAATCTGCTGGTAAGGACTAGGTTATTTTGAGCACATATTATAAGTATTTGTACTGGACATTCAACTTGTTGATAATACCTCTAAAATACCTCTAAATTCATTTAGAATTCGCTATACATGCATAAAAAAAGAGATTTAAAGTATTTTTTTCTCGCCAGTTTTTTTATCAATTGTAGAATAGTGGTGCACTGTTGATGAAGAACACTTTTAGATCTCCTAGGGACCCAAGATAACAATGTGATAGCTCGATCAGGGAGCACAAAATTTTACGAAAACCTCCAAAAAAATAAAGGAAGGATGAAAATTTGGAAATAGGTAGTTGAAATTGTCTATTATTACACAGTGTGTCCACGATTGGGGTGCCCAAGAGGAAAAACTTTTTTTATTTTCAATTTTAGCGAAAAATATCATTCTTGATAAAAAGTTTTGCTTGTTCTAAAACCCCATTAGACGAAGTAAAATTCAAGTTTTACAAATCCTGCTTAATTTTGTAGTCAATTTTATGTAAATCCCTATAAATTTTTGCACTAAGTTCGAAATCGTAACAATAATCTAGTGTTGCCAAGCCGCAATATAGCTTAGTAACTGTCAACTCCGATAAATAATTTGCGAATTGTCATTTTTTTTTCGACGATGTTAAGCGTTCAAAACAGAATTTATCTTGTGATCTGTTTTATGGTTAAAATTATTGGAATAATAATCATTTAATTATTAACTAATTGGATGTTTCCAGGAGGACGACAAAGTTTGGTTTCATAATCCAAAGAAGCGAAAGGGTTGTTCTCCCAAGATATTATTGTTACAATTCGAACTTAGTGCAAAAATTTATTGGGATTTACATAAAATTGGCTACAAAATTAGGCATGATTTGAAAAATTTGAATTTTATTTCGTTTTTTGGTGTTTTAGAACAAGCAAAACTTTTTATCAAGAATGACATTTTTTTTAAATGGGTATGGGCATGGTAATGATAAAATTTATTTGTGATGCTAATTTGAGGGTGATTTTCGCGAGTTTTTTACCAAAAAATAAAAGGGACCAACAATATTTTAAGCGTAACTCACTTACTTTTAATGTTACCAGTTTTTTTAAAAAACAAAAATAAACCTTTTTTTAAACACTTTAAAAAAGTTAAAATGAATTTTCCCCGAAAATTGCTCCGTTTTTGGGTTATTTCATATTGAAATATTCGATTTGGAATTTGATGAAGAAGAACCTACTTTTCATTAACTACAATTCTACTTCTACTGGGTCTACAGACCTCAAGCATACACCATTTGTTTCAGTTTTTTATAAGCTATATTTTTACTAAGAATATTTTTTTCGCTGAAATACTTACTTTTTGATTTATTTGCGAAAAACCGTCCAAAAACACGTTTTTTTTTTGTTAAAAATGAACGTATTCACTGGCAAAAAACTCGAAAAATATTGACTTAGGGAAAGAACTATATAGAACAAAAGTTGCTTAGAATTAGTCATTTTATCCAATTCGGGACTTATTTTGAATGTATCTTTTTCACCTTCGAGAGGGGGTATTCCCCTCATGTAGAATTGTAAACTTTTTCTTATATAATAATAGACAATTTCAACTACCATTCCCAAATTTTCATCCTTCCTTTATTTTTTTTTGTGGTCAGATTGTTCTTTGATCGGGCTATGATTGTTTTTGGGAATTCAAATTTCAAATTTTGTGCTTTTCTTCTCTTAGTCTTTTTTATTCTTGCGGAGGCTTGCGCCTAAAGCTAAATAAAGCAAGAAAACATCGATTGAGAAATAAAAGAGAGCTACAATGAAGATAATTACATAGGTAGGTATATTATCTTCTGCTTTTAACAAATCGTCAAAAATATAAATATACGTTTCAACAAATTTAAAATCATGTAAATTAATATAATAGTAGTATCTTTAATAATCAGAATGAAGATAATTTGAAGAATGGAAATAATTTTTAAATACCATCATAGGGGAATCACCCTATGTGGCAATTTACATCATTTCCCCCTTCTTCAATTAAAACATACTACGGACATTTTAGAGGTACTAAGGTACAGTTGACAATCCAGTATAACGACTGTTAACAAATTTATAAGCGATGTACGCGAAAAATTAGCTACAAAAATTGCAAAACCACTTCGTTAAAAACGTTGTTTGTTACCAGTAGATTCAAATGTGGCAGTGTCTAATATCCCGACAGCCGGAAACTATTTTAGTTAAAGATTTTCCAATGCAGTATGGTATGATTATATTGTTCTGAAGCCATTTTCTTGAACAAAACTCATAAATATTGGCAATATCAGTTTAAAGTACAAGTCTGGCTAATTGGCTCTGTGAAAGCCATTTTTCAGAAAAGGAAATCATTTTAAAGTCATCTAATTTAAAATGTATTATGTCTGAATTCTCAAAGTGATCAGATTAAATTATTAGAAGAAGATTTTACCCAGCAGCAAAAACAAAATTTGTTTAATTTAATTTAATGCTTGGTAGTTTTGATAACTAGCCGTGTACCTACTGTATTTTGCTTCTTCAATCTGTTTATAAAGTATTTATTATAGCATAATATATTTGATTTTACCTGATATATGCATTTATAATTTATTACAAATAAGTATGAGTTCTTACGAAAAACACCAGAAGAGATTAAAAAAAATTGATAGAAGAGGTGATGACGGACAGTGAGGAACTTGCCTATGATGAGTCCGAAGCTGAAGACTCAGACCATAAGAGAGTACAAAGAGCAGTAGATTACCTTACATTGGAAATAATGAGGTAACGTTCATCAGTTCCTAAGACTATAAGAACCAGCGCACATAACTAGCTGTTTAGGGATCTTGTCATCTGGCATTCTCTGTACATGACCGTACCATATTAGGTGTTTTGTTTTAATGTCATCAATAATAATTGTATGTGCGACTTCCATTATTTCACGTATTCTCTCATTTGGTATCCGATCACTTCTTGATTTGCCTGCTGCTCTTCTCCAGAAGAGTATGTGTATGATTATATTGTAACTGATTACAAGAATATGAATATGTAACTATTGATGAAATGCTATCAGGATTTAGAGACATATATGGCTTTTGTCAATACAGTCGGAAAAATGAAAGAATACCCATGAACGATCAAATCAATCACTTATTTTGTATTTGCTATATTTTCCTATAAATAATAAACGTGTGTTATAGAAAAAGGTAGCAAATACAAAATAAGTGATTGATGCGATTGTTCATGGGTATTCTTTCATTTTTCCGACTGTATATACCATCAAAATCAAATAAAAACTGGATAAAAATATAAACTGTATCTGATATAATATACCCATTTTATACAAGCTGAACGGCAGTGTATCTAAGACAGCAGCCACAAGGACCATTCAAGATTTGAACACAATTTTCAAACTAAATTGGTCGGTAAGAAACAAATAGAAGTTTTAAAAATTTTAACATTACTTTTAGCTATGGAAAATGAGATCTCTTGTAAGCTTGTAAGTTGTTGCCCTTAAACTAATAACATATTAGTTATTTTATTGTTTTTAAATATAGAATAATTAAAAAAATATATACAAAAGCAAAAACTCAGGCTTAAATCTTTTTAGTGATTTACCTTTAATTTGAGTTTCCTTTTTTACTAAACTGAGTTTATAATTATTGTTCATGATAACAGAAAATAAACCTGGAAAGGCTTTCAATTTTTTTCTCTTGCTTTATTAGAAACTCAATTGAATGAAATAATCAAAATTGAAATTCTGTAAGTACACTCAAATAACTCAATTTCGCAATACAATTAACAATCACATAACGCAAAAGCAGAAAATAATCACCACACTTTCGTTGAAAGTAACCGTTAAAACAGTTTCCGCCGCTTGGGACGTTAGCCACAAGCCCGATCGAACGTCAGCACCTTCAGCTACGTCGAAAAGATTCTCATAGAAAATAGAAATAAAACGTTAATTGTCTCCTAATGTTCGTCCTTTTCGAGGTTCGAGCAGGCGGCGATCCTTCACATCAAAGACGTCGCTAGCAGTGATAATGAAAATAATGAAAAATTCAGGCAGGTCCTCCACGAAGTGGCGTTTGGAGTGACGTTGGAAATGGCTTCGCCGACGGGGCCTTCTGTTAGTTCAATGTCGACTGAAACATTGCGAAATGGTTAATTCATTGCCTTTGAAAAAGGTGACAAAAGAAATAAAGATTTTGTGTTAAGTGAGTTTTAAATTGAAAACTACATCTTTAAAGACATTGCAATCAATAGAGTAAAGGATAAAAATTTGTAATATTGCATGGATAAATTTCTGTAAAAAATTTCTACTTTCATAAAACCATAAAACCCATGTTGCTTACATAAAACCATAAAACCGAGCAATTTCCAAAATCCCGGGTATAAAGCATTCAAAAGATGTAAAAAAAAATAAAATAAAACTCACCGAAAACTTGTACCCATGAAATCCCGGTTAGCAAACATTCAAAAGCTACCGAATAGAAATTTCGAAAAATTTCCCTCCTGATAGGCGAGGGAAACGAGACTACAAAACTCTTGTGTTTTGTAGTTTTAAGGTTTACAGTATCGAATTACAAGCCAGCGTAGCTAGATGCCGCCTTGGTTGGCTTAGGGTTTTGGATGGCAATCATAGATCGCCACCTCCAGCTATAAGAAACCTACGCCGCCGAGCCAAACCCAAGAAGGAGGCCTCCTCTACAGGCCTCCGCAAGCAAAAAGAGTGTTTCTGAGAGGACTGCATTGTACTTCCTACTGACGAAGAACTCCACTGATCCTCACTTTCTCCCCTCCCACGTCAAGACTGCAACAGCCCAAATAAAGCCTTGGCCTCCTCCAAACCATGCCTCCAAGATTCCCTTCCGTTAGATTTGTAGTGAAAAATTATCTTGTTAGTATTCGATCAGTCTTGTCGACGCATTTCTGGTTTAGAGTTTTAACTTTCGCGTATTTTATATAGTTATTGTTTGTCTAGCTTACAATTTAAAATGTACACCTTTTGCAAACGCTTATTATTAACTTTATTAATACTAAAGAGAACATCCTTGGTTCATGTACCAATTATTAGTGACATTTAAACTGTAGCAGTGTGGTGTGTCGCGGATTAGTGTAAATTGGACATTAAATTGGCGAATTAAATATAAAAACTTTACGCTCAAACTCTTACTCAAACTCAAACTTTAAATTGCTTATTACTCTCTAAATCGTACTAAGATCGCCATCCTAATTTGTTGTTCATCCTCCTATATCTTTGTTGAACAAATCTTCCATTTATTTCTACCATTTTTGATCATGGTCTTCAAGCCGATGGTGAACCATGATTTCTGCAAGTATCTTCTGCCTATTTTGTTGTATAAGGATGACTTATTTATTATTATGAAGTTAACCGATAAATAATGTGTTAATTAAAAGCATAGCAACAGTAAATCGTGATTTATTTGATAAAATTTAACTGTAAGTTGACAATGGGCATAATTTCATATGCAGATTAAACAAGTGAAAATATTCTTCTTTTGATCTAATAATCTTAAAAGGGTCATTGTCTGTTTGCATTCCCAACATCATCCAAATATCTGGTTCTCCTTTTCTTTCGATTCCCAGTTTGTTTTCATTTCATAATTTTGATAGTTGCTCTTGGGTCTTCTATCCTAGGGAAATATCCCAGCCATATATTTCTCATAAATAACTTCTTCAGTAAGGTTTCTTTTTTTCATTGCTGCTTTTATTTTTTGTCACATTCCCTGTAACCTATGTCATCTTTTCCTCCTATTGTTTTTCATTTGCAAGTTCTCAGCGGCATTCTTGTCTCATCTATTCTTCACATATGGCCTTACCAGAGTAATTTTCATTTTTCTTTTCGTCATTTCGTGTCTCTTTCACATTCATTCGTTTTCTAATTGGTTTATTTATTACTTTGTCCATTAGTGTTAATCTGCAGATACTACCTTCAAAGACAATAATTAAATCCACCTGTTTATATACAACGTCTTTGTTGAACCATCAAAAATGTCTAATTAGATTTCGGAAATTATTTTCTGTTTCTGCAGGGTCAAATATTTTCAATGAATAAAACGAACTAATTCTTTAAAACCTTTTTTTTGCTGTTTGATAAATCAGTTGATTAGGAAGTAGTAGTGTAACGTTTGATGAAAATATGAAACACATCTAACTCACCGTGAAAAGTTATACCTAATAAAAATGTCAGTAAAAATTCATAACTCACTCTCAAGCCTCTGAAACTGTTTTCACCCTGTATATTATTAAACAATGAATGCAGCCCCATTTTAATGATCATTTATTTGTTATTCTGTTCAGACGGAGTAAGAATATGTACCTCATGACTCACCCTGTATTTTTAAACAAAACTAACAAATTTCAAAACAATAAATTCGATTTATTTCTCTTGGTACATGCAGTTTTACGGTTGTTTCTCATAAATTTCATTGCAGACACTATGTAATGTCGAAAGTTTAGTATTGCTGCCATATATACGGATATAAAAATTTATATTTTTAAATTTAAGCGGAAGTTCAGACACAATTCTAACTTTAAAGTGAACTCGTTTAAGATAGTGTACACACAAGTGTTCAATTGTTATTATAACAGTGTGACATGTTTTTGAATTTGTACCCTTTGAATGGAGACTATGGAATGAAGACCGTGATGCTTGCAGAGTTGTCAGCCATTAGATTAACACAAAAATGCCACAGATGACACCCACAAAAAAAAGAATGTGTGTGTACTTTGTACGCACGTAAGAAGTTATACTTCTATTATATGATTTCTTAAAAATAAATATACTTTAAACAGTTTGTTTTAATTTTTTTTTAAACACCAAACTAATTTTGTGCTTACCGCTTTCAAAAAAATAAAAAAAAAGTATAGGATTGCTCCGGATTCGAACTCACGACCTCTCGATCTCTGGCCGAATTAGTCGAGGCATTGAAGCACAAAAAAAGGCCTTACTCTCGATTTTTGGCGCAGTAAGACGGATTTTAATGCAGTTTGGTGCGTTGGATTCGTGAGAATGTCAGGAAATTTTGTGAACTATTGTAATGAATAAGAAATCTGAAATTGCATTTGTGCATAAGAAAAATTCATTTCAAAAGTGCATTTTGAAATAGGCAATTATTATAAATTTGCAACCCGGTAAATAGTTGGCAACATCCCGATTAATTATTTTAATTATATTTAATTATTTTTAATCATTTATAAGTCCATATAATAATAGTCTAAGGTGTCAATAACCATTAATAATAAAAAAAATATTTTCGTACGTGGGAATTGAACCAAGTACTAACGGGTCCGTAGCTAAATACACATACCGCTAATCTACGAAGACACTTGCTAGACAACGGTGATATTAGGTATAAACAAAACAAATTGGTAAGTAAAAATTGTAAAGAAAATTCATACATACTTAAATGTATTATAAAATTAATATATTCCTAAATTTTAGAAGAAACATTCGTAAATAGGTATTATTAATATCTATTAATGTTACTAAATGAAATATAAATATTTTGACGTTTCACAATTTGACAATTCACTTTTAACTGCAGTGCCTTAAAATTTTTAAAGCACCGGTGCTTTAAAGTAGCATTTCTAACGCTCCTATGGAGTGCTATAAATTGCATTTTTAACACGTTTGTAGAAAAATATATTTAAAAACACTAATATATTCTTTCAACACCTTTTCTGGACTGATAAATACATAAATTAAAACATTTAGTAACGAACTCCATACTGCCTGTGTGCGCAGATTACTAAAATTTCACCCTCAATGAAATCGCGCTTAACGAAATATAACTTCAAAAAGGCAGTATAACTATTAACTAACCTTTGTTGTTTCTCTTCCCACAAATTTTAACACGCAACAACCATACATTACATAACCAAACCGTCAACCGTCCACACCACAGCTGTGCTACAGCTGCCATATTGGATAATTTTTGACATTGGATAATGTCATTTGAACATCCAATCAGAACAAAGTTATAATGCGCATGCACCGGGATCATAGGTTTTAACATATAAAAATTCACCCTCATATCGCCCGTAAAGAAGTATAACTTCAAAAATGTTTAAAAATGTCCATGATGCCAATTTAAAAAAGTGCATCTGGCAACCAAGTGGAACCCAGTGGAACCCCGGTAAGTTGGATCAATCAAGACCGCGGCCTGATCCGGGTTATCGAAAATCCATGTTATCCGGAGAATATGGTAAAAATTAATAAAATGTGGGTATATTTAACCGTATTTTATTTATTATAATTGAATAATTTTATTGATGAATCCAAAGTAATAATAGTACATAGTACATCCCATCTTTTAATACTTGCACTAAAAAAACATATAATCTCTTAATTATATCGTAAAAAACAACTCATGTACCTACAACAAGCTGTTGTACGCCTGAATATACACCACTCATAACGATTGTCCCATCATACCCCTTTCCTCTACAGTTGTGTACCGAAAGGTGCTTTGACTTTATAAATTTTAAAATTTTATTTACAAGACATTTGCAATTTGGTGTAACATGCGAATAAATCCCAAAAAACTTTCAACAACTTCTTACTCGAGCGTTATGGGGATTTATTGGGTTGTGAAGATTAGGTCCTAAAACCAAAAAGTAAAGATTTGCATTTAAGTGGGGACCTAATTTTTTAATTTAATTTTCCATTTCCAACAATCGTTTTTTCCGATTGAATGTCTCGAATAAGAGTTACTTATTTTTACGTAAGGAATCCAAAATCTGCAATAAGAAATGGGGCTCCTATTTAATATTTTAAAGTAACCCCATCCCACCTTGGCGGGGGGTCATGTTTGGCGTCATTCGACAGATTTTTCAAAAATATTGAATACGTATATTTTGCAGTTTTTCGATGTGATGTTTATTTCGCGAAATATCGCGTGATTCCTATTTTAAATTTACCCCCCACCCCTCTACTTCTCACGTCGAGTTTGGTATCACTCGATAGATTTTTTAAAACATATTGAAAACGTATTTTTTAGTTTTCCGATATGACGTTTATTTCTCGAAATATTTTCTTGCGAAACTTTGTGGCTCACCCATTTCCTTACGTCCCGCTCAAACCGTCAGATTTTTGAAATATACACTATTCTGCATGTACTTAAGTTACCTTATCTTAATCTGGCGATTTAGAGTTTTTCTAAGGATATAATTTTTTTTCGGGCCCCCCTTAGCGAACTCCCCTTTATTAAGATCTAATATATGGAAGTGGTACATTTACAGGGAACAAGGTTTCTCCCCATGTCATACTCTGACGCGCTCGAGTAACTGCAAAAATCCCCGCTGGGCTCCCCTACCATGAGCTGATCATGTTTTGAAATATCTTGAGTGGTATCAAGTTTGAGTGGTATCAGTTTCTTGAGCTAGCAAATTTATAACTTCGTTTTGTATTTGGGGGCTCAAATAATTTGTTTTAAGTTATTGTTTTTATCGATTAATTTAGCTAAACCAGGATCATATTTAGCTAGTAAAAGAACCACCGACAAAAAAATTACCTTTTTGGGATTCACTTTCATCTAAACTTCCAATATGTCCACTAAACGCTAAATTGCACCCGGAAAGAGTAAGAGTTACGTCAATTAATTACTACCTGCTTCATTACTACCTTCCAAATTCCCTATTTTAATGCTTATTAGGGAAATATATTTTGATCTCCTTCAAAAAAAGTAGAAGTATTAAGCTTGACGGTTTTAAGGGGCCCCTCCTAACGTCGGGGCCCCCCGCATTGCGCGCCCTGCGGACCTATCAGCTACGCCACTGCCTTCAAAGAGACAAGTGTTCATTAAGATTTTAACTGTCTCCTAAGTAGCCTATAGGGTTTACCATTAGAAAAACCTATATAAATATTTTTTCGAAAATAAGTAGAAGAAGAAAATTTATTAGTCTTAGATTCAATACTGTTTTTCGTAATACCAACATAAATCTATATATCAAGTTTCAAAGCTCTACAGTTTTTTCTTCAAAAGTTATTGATAAAAAAATAATATAAAGCATGAAAATAAGAAGAAGACGAGAATTTATTAATCTCAGATTCAGTATTGTTTTTCGTAATACCAACACAAATCTATATACCAAGTTTCAAAATTCTACAGTTTTTCTTTCAAAAGTTACTGATAAAAAAATAATATATAGCAGGAAAATAAGGCGAAGAAGAAAATTGATTATTCTCAGATTCAGTACTGTTTTTCGTAGTACCAATACAAATCTACACAAGTTTCAAAACTCTACAGTTTTTCCTTCAAATGTTATTGATAAAAAAATAATAAAAAGCATGAAAATAATAAGAAGAACATTTAGAATAATAAAGAAGAACAACATTTAGACAAATAATAAGAAGAAGAACATCTCAGATTCAGTACTCTTTTTCGTAATACTAATACAAATCTATAAGAAGTTTCAAAACTCTACAGTTTTTCCTTCAAAAGTTAGTGATAAAAAAATAATATATCGCATGAAAATAAGACGAAGAAGAAAATTGATTAATATCATAATTCAATTCAGTACTGTTTTTCGTAATACCAATACAAATTTCAAAATACAAGTTTCAAAATTCTACAGTTTTCCCTTCAAAAGTTATTGCATAAATTCTTAAGCCCTACCCTGAATTACTTTAAATATTTGGTAAATACTTTAAAATCAATTTGTAACTGAAATTAGGTGCATATGCACTCTAACCTGTTGTGTGATAACTCACAGACCTGATTTTTTCAGCAAAAACTCCGTGTTCGGTAATATTCGCGCAGTCTCGGGTGTGCTTCAACACTGTCAAAATCTCGATCGAGGAGATATATCATGGCTATATCGATGGATAATAGATCTAATAGATCATTATTTCATTATCATTGTTCATTGTTCTTGTGTAAGCGTCACGTCATGCATTGTTCTTAACAAAATCGCCAAAAGTAAGTGTTTTATATTGAAATCAATCTAAAAAGACATTGAATTTGTAGTGTATACATTTATTTTACATGTTAGAGTTAATAATTCTTGTGTATATTGTGTAATTTTTGTTTATTTAACAGATTTCGTTTTGTTCTAGTGCCGGCGTCATTTTTGTGAGGAAAATGGTGGAAATAGATTTATGGATATTAGCAGAAAAACTGATCCTACTATGGTAAGTTTTATAAATAATGATTTTAGTTATTTATTGTACTATTAGATGAGGCCTATAGAATCAAAACCTGCTAGATCCATGTTTTGAAATTTTTAAGGGGGCTTAAACATTAAAAATGTAAATTTTCCAAAAAGTATCCGGCATTTCTCAATCAAATAAGCATCAATAAATATCATAAAATGGCACTCTAATTTGTCATTTTTCTGTATGCCCCTTACATCTTCAGAAATTTGTGTTTTTAGTTTGGATTTAGCAGAACGAAAAATTTAGGACTTAACAGGTTTTGATTCTGATGGGCTCAGATAATGTATGTATAATACACTCACTGGCATAAAATTCCGCCCCTTAAAAGTTTTGATTCAGTTTGAAAATTTATATAACTTTATTATTTTTATTCCGATTTTCAAGATTCTTGCATCAGCTTATAGATACATGTATTGATATCGTTTGTTATTATTCCGGCGACAATTTTTTTTTGCTTAGATGGCATTATACGGGGGTGAATAGAAGCGTTGTATTTTCTCCTAACTTTAAAAAATTCTGTGGAAAAATTAAAGGGCTGCTTTTCTTTCATACTCTTTTCCTATTATCTCGGAGGCATCCCTAGTTTTTTTAATTATCCGGATATCTCTTTTCTTGTAAAATCTTTTATTAAATAAAAACACTACTTCGAAGGTTTATTTAATTAAGAATATGAAACGCAAAATTAAAAACAAAACAATTCAATAGCGGGTATGTCTCCCTCTCTTGCTCGCAGTCTGTTTGGCATTGAATAAGATGTGTTATCTTTGTCTGGGGAATAGCCCGATATTCCTCTACAAGGGCCATAACTGTACCAACTTTTCTGGAGCCCTAGGATGACGGCGAATAGCTATTTTTAATTCATCCCATAAATGTTCGATAGGATTGAGATCTGGGATGCATGCAAGCCATTCTAGTCTTATCAATCCAACCTCCATTTAAGGTATTTATGTTTATGAGTCAATGATAGTCCAGGGCGCATCTGTTTTGAGAAGGACGTTGGGAGGTGACTCAAATTTTTTGCAGAAATTGCTTGAAAATAAATCAAATAATAATATTTGAGCTATCCTCCCGCTCAAAAAGGTCCGGAACATTGTTTAAATAATCAAAAATTGAAGAAAAAGTTCGATTTTTTTTTTAAATTTTTTTGATTATAACTTTAAAAGTATTCATTTCCGAGAAAAGTTGTACTGACATAGAAGTTGCATAATTAAATTTCCTACAATATAGAATTGGTTAAAAATTTAAAAAATAGTCACCCTAGTTGCAAAATAGCAATAATTGCGAAAAAAACATACAAAAACAAGTATTCGCATTTTACGTTTTTCAACCATTTATGCTACACTTAGCACCTTCATATTTCACCCAGAAAAACTTTATGATACAGTAAAACAATACTGTAAATTTCTTTAAGATCGGTTTAATAGATTTTGCAAAATAAATTTTGCAATCCAGCTTTCGCAAAAAAATTCATTTTTTCAAAATGTTACAGGACTGAAAATAAAGCAGATAGCAAGTTGAAATTTTTTTTGCTTATAGAAGTGCACTGTACCTTTCATTTGCAATTTTCAAAATTAAAATCGATTAATTACCACGGCGTCAGAAATTTTTTGAAATAAACAATAATTTTTGGTGCTACGCGCAGGACAGCGGTGTTCGATTCACACAAGTTGATTTCCATCAAAATTTCTTCCAATCTTTATCTAATATATTATTTTCGTACTCTATATTTTGTTGTATTTTAATATTTTAATTCCACAAAAATCAAACTTATTTTATTATTGTTTGTGAAATATTGTTTAAACAATTGCATATGTTTAAAAATAATAAACTTTTATTATTTAAGTTAAAATATATGAACAAAGAAAATTTTTGCTAATAAAAGTGTTATTTCAAAGGATAGAGTATGTGTTTTTACTTTGCAATAAACAAATTTATTTATTTATATCGAAATGTAATAAAAATTAAAATGTATCAATCATTATCAAAGGTCATTGGAATGCCCAATCAGAGCAAACTATCCGCTGTCCTGCGCGTAGCACCAATAATTAATGTTTATTTAAAAAATTCCTGACGCCGTGGTGTTAATCGATTTTAATTTTGCAAAATTGCAAATGATAGGTACAGTACACTTCTATACGCAAAAAAAATTTCAACTTGCTATCTGCTTTATTTTCAGTCCTGTAACATTTTGAAAAAATGAATTTTTCTTACGAAAGGTGGATTGAAAAATTTATTTTGCAAAATCTATTGAACCGATCTTAATAAAATTTACAGCATTATTTTACTGTATCATAGTGTTTTTCGGGGTAAAATATGAAGGTCCTAAGTGTAGCATAAATGGTTGAAAAACGTAAAATACGAATACTTGTTTTTGTATGTTTTTTTCACAATTTGCTATTTTACAATAAGAGTGACTATTTTTTAAATTTTTAACCAGTTCTATATTACAGGAAATTTAATTACGCAACTTTTATGTCAGTACAACTTTTCTCTAAAATGAATACTTTTAAAGTTATAATCAAAAAACCAAGAAAAAAATCGAATTTTTCCTTAATTTTTTGACATTTTGTTTATTTAAACAATGTTCCGGACCTTTTTGAGAGGGAGGATAACTCAAATATTATTATTTAATTTATTTTTAAGCAATTTCTGCAAAAAAATTTAGTCACCCCTCAACGTCCAAATGTACTAATATTTTTACAGATGCGCCCTGGTCTATCAGTATTTTTATTTAGAAAAAATTGTACGGCTCTTACAAGAAAATAGATATTCGAATAATTTAAAAAACAAAATCCTAGGGATGCCGGATGCATTTTTGTGCCAGTGAGTGTATACCTATTTTCAAAAAACCATGCTACCACATAGTGGTGTAGGGTGTTAATACATTATAATACAATATAAAAACAATTTAGTAAGTATTCATATTCAACTTGATCTTAAACTTAACTAACATTCTCCTATATATTTATATTATGTACACATTTAACCCATTCCTTCTCATTTCTGCCAGCATCCTTGCGCCTATCCATGTTGTTTCCCTTTTTTCGAATATTTTTCCTAAGGTTCTATCCCATGTTTGTTGTGGTCTACCTTTCTTCTTTGCGTTTTTGCCTGCCAAATTTATTTCACCGGTTTTGCATGATCCATTCTCTGAAGATGACCACACCAACTGAGTTGCCTTCTTTCTATAAATTCTTTGACTCTATCTCCAAATCTCTTATTTGAGTGTTCCGTAGTCTATCTCGTTCAGTACCTCCTCGAACTTGTCTAAGGTATTTTCTCATTCTTACTGCCTATAATTTACTATTTTGTCGTTCTTTTAGTACCCACGATTCGTAATTAAAGGTTAACACAGGCCTATGTTGACTTAAACACATGAGTTTTTGTTTTTCTTGTTACTTCCTTTTTATTTATGAATTTATTGCTCATCGCAGAGTATAGGTCCATCGTTCTTTGAATTCCATTATTAATCTCTGTTTCCTCTCTTTCTGTCTTCTAATTCTACTCCTGAGTATTGGAATGTTCGTGCTTGTTCTATATTTTCCTCTTCTATTTTTGTGTTTATCTTTATTTTGTCCCATAAACATAACTGTTGTTGTATTTTTGTATGTACTCTTCTTCTTAAATTATACCATCCATGTAAATTAGAAATAGTGTTGGACTTAATCCTCTTTCTTCTTTCAGACCCTCGTTTGTATAATATAGTCGGTTCGCTAAACTCAGACACAACTGGCTAGTGGTTTTAGTAGGGAATTTTTTTTGCCAATTTTGCCAAAATTGGCAAAATTAATAACTATTTGGTAATTAAGAACTATTTAGTAATTATTTTTTTTTTGCCAATTTTGCGAAATTGGCAAAATTATTTACTAAAATCACTATAGCCTGTTGTGTTTGAGTTTATACATACATGGTTTTGATGTTCTGATATTGTAATTATGTAAATATATTTATTTTTGAAGTCCACTAGACATAATAACTTTTAAAACACAAGCCAAAAAGTTCTGGTTTTATTCGGAAAACTGTTTCGATGAGCATTTTTTTTATAATCATTTTTATAAGATACTCTGTAATAAGATTTAAGATGTAGCCCATGCGAAAAGTAGTCCTAATTTATTTAAACAATTATTTTTTTAAACAAATTTTAAAAGTCAATTTTTTCGACCCGGATAATTTTTATTATATTTTTTGGATCATTTTAAACCAAAAAGGTCTCTTTTTTTTCTCTATTTTTCTCTGAAGCAGCTGTTTTTCGAGTTATACACAATTTAATACAGAAAAAAAACTAAAATTGACGATTTTCACGACAAAAACATAATTAAAAAATATTATTCCTGGATTCATCAAGTGACTAAATTCAAGCTTAAACCTTCTTCTATCAGTTTCAAAAACAATGTTTCAAAATGAAATAAGCCCAAAATATTTATCGGAAACTGATAGAAGAAGGTTTGAACTTGAGTTAAAGCCCTTGATCTTCTTCTTCTTCTTTTTATATAGACATGACTGCCTTTTTTCAATGTGCCTCCAGTGAGCTGTCGTTCCATCGTTTTCGTGGTCTTCCCACTGATCGTCTGTCGCTGTCCTTACTAATCTATTTGTTGTTATTCGGCTTATGTGTTCATTCCATTCGACTCTTCACCTTGCATCTCCGTCGTATATCTGTACTTCTAGCTCTGTCCCATAGTGTTTTACCATCGATTTTTCGAAGGGTTTTCATCCCGTCTTTTTCTAGCATTCTTCTTGTTCTTTCTGTGCCAGGTAGTGTTTCTGCCGAGCATGTTATTATTGGTGTGATGACTGTTTTGTAAATTCTGCCTTTCATTTCTTTTCCGATATTTTTATTTCTCCATATTGTGTCATTCAGGCAACCTGCGGCTCTGTTTGCTCTATTCACTTGATCTTAGACTTCTGTTTCGAGTTTTCCGTAGCTAGGATAGTGTGATGCCTAGATATTTTAAACTCGATCAATTGTTCTATTTTCTGACCCTCCAGCACCAATTTTTGCTGTTATAACCATGTAGGCCAGGGTAATAAGACAAAAAAATACCCAGTTCGTGACACTTCAGCAGCCAGGGTACTGAAGCGTTTTTTAGACAGGTAATACCTATAGGAAAAAATTATAACTATTTCCTGCGTATTATCTGGCGGCCATTTTTATTTATAAACAATTATCTCTCAAAAAATGGCATTTCCCCTTTTTTTTCAAATCAACGGAAAACAGTGAAACTTATGATTTTTTTAGTACAAATATCTTCGAGATTATGGAAAAAGCTTTAATATGACGTATTACAGAGTTTGATATACTCATTTGTTGTTAATATAATTGCGAAAAAAGGTTGCAATTGCAAAAAAATATTTTCTCAATAACTGTTGTAAAAAATAGTGTACAGCTTTGAAATTTTTGTCAAATGAGGGTTCTTTGGTGCTTAATATGTGATAAAAATTTCAAAGCGATTTATTCAATTGTTTAAATTTTATTCAAATTGTTTATCCCAGAGAGCATTTTTTTGTAATAACGTAAGTCAGAAGAAAATGACCCTAGAACCATTCAACAGGTGTCAAATGAAAGAGCATGAGCTACATTTTCAACACGGTTTAAAAAAGTGAATAAAAAATGCATTTATTAGTAATAAATAATTATGCAAAATATCGTCAATTTTTCTTTATAAACTTTTTGAATAACATTTTCCAAAAAAATTAACTTTTTTACCCTGTTTTATGTGCACAACTACCAAGTAATGTTATCTATATCATAATTGATAAAAAATTGTAATAAATATGTATAATTTCTTATATAACAAAATAAAAAAATTATAAGGAAAGATTTACGATACTTTTGCATAATTATTTATTACTAATAAATGCATTTTTATTCACTTTTTTTTAAAACCAAAATAAAAATATAGGCCATGTTGTTTCATTTGACACCTGTGGAATGGTTCTAACGTCATTTTCTTCTGACTTGTGTTATTGTAAAAAAATGCTCTCTGGGAAAAACAATTTGAATAAAATTTAAACAATTGAATGAATTGATTTGAAATTTTTATCACATATTAAGCACCAAAGAACCCTTATTTGACAAAAATTTCAAAGCTGTACACTTATTTTTACAACAGCTATTGCGAAATTTTTTTTGCAATTCCGACCTTTTTTCGCAATAATATTAATAATAAATGAGTATATCAAACTTTGTAATACGTCATTTTAAAGCTTTTTCCATAATCTCGAAGATATTTGTACTAAAAAACCATAAGTTTTCCTGTTTTCCATTGATTAAAAAAAAAAGAAAAATGCCCTTTTTTGACACTTAATTGTTTATAAATAAAATGGCCGCCAGATCCTACGCAGGAAATAGTTACAATTTGCAATTATAGGTATTACCTGTCGAAAAAACGCTTCAGTACCCTGGCTGTTTAAGTGTCATGGAAAAAACCTTATTACCCTGGACTAAAGCATTTTATCTTTTTTGGGGAAATTAACATGTTGAATTTTCTGTCAGTTATATCAAATTGGTGCAGCATATATGTTGTAAATCATCGTCACTTTGAGAGATTCATATTGCATCGTCTGCATACCAGATTATTTTAAATTGTTTTTCTCCCATTTGGCATCCTTGTTTAGTTCTTACTTTTTTATTATTTCATCCATGATCAGGTTGAGCAATAAAGGACTCAAGGAATCCCCCTGTCTTATCCCATTATCAGCTTCAATTGGGTCAGTTAGTTTATCTTCTACTTTCACTTTTATTGTGTTATTCTGGTAGATGTTTCCGATCGTTTTGATTATTTCTAAAGGTACTTCTAGAGGTACCTCTTTTGCTAATCCCTAGAGTATAACAAATGAATAACGTCCTTTAATTTGATAATGTCAAATGCTCTCTTACGGTCAACGAAACATACATATGCCGGTTTGTTATATTCTAACGATTTCTCTTGAACTTGCCTCATTATAAATATAGCGTCGTTACATGATCTTTCCGACCTAAAACTTTGTTATTCTTCTGCTAATGTTATAATTTCATTCAGTTTGTTTATCACTTTGATTGTTAATTTTTCTTTTTGTTAACTATTATTTTCTATTTTCCTTTATGATTTTTTTGCTTTTACAAAACTCTACCGTTAGACTCTTTTTGTCGAATGGTTCCATTTTATATTTCACTATTTGGATTATTGTTCTTTGGCTTTTTTTACTGTGCCTTCTGTGCCACGGAGTTTATGAATATTTTTGTTTATAAAGATCTACCCATTTTTTATATTACTTAATTTACTCCTCATATTTCCATTTGGAAAATAGGGGCTCTACAGTCCCCCTCCATTCATCTCTGTTTTTGGATAGGGTTTTCACCTCTTTCCATGTTAACTTGTTGTCTTTTATCTCTTTGATAATATATCTTTCTAAGACATCATTGGCCTGCCTTGTTTTCTTTTTCCAGTTGGTTGGTAATCCATGGCTTGTTTGGTTATATCATCTTAACTTTTTCCTTAATGTGTTAATTTTTTTCCCAAAGTTCCTTGTTACTTATCCGATTTGGCCAACATATTTTCAGTATTAGTGTGAGGTAAATATTTGGAAATGTTTGAACATTTTGTATAATCTTTTCCTCTAATTTCCAAGTTTCTGCTGCCTAAAGCAAAATGCTCTTTACATTATTTGTATTAAATATCCTGATTTTGGGTTTGATTGTTTATTACACTCCCATGTTTTCTTCAGCATGTAGAACGCATTCTGGGCTTTTAGACCAGGGCGCATCTGTAAAAATATTAGAACATTTGGACGTTGAGAGGTGATTCAAATTTTTTTGCAGAAATTGCTTGAAAATAAATCAAATAATAATATTTGAGTTATCCTCCCTCTAAGAAAGGTCCGGAACATTGTTTAAATAATCAAAATGTCAAAAAATGAAGGGAAAAATCGATTTTTTTCTTCGTTTTTTGAATATAACTTTAAAAATATTCATTTCCGAGAAAAGTTGTACTGACATAAAAGTTGCATAATTAAATTTCCTACAATATAGAATTGGTTAAAAATTTAAAAAATAGTCACCCTTGTTGCCAAATAGCAATAATTGTGAAAAAAACATACAAAAACAAGTATTCGTATTTTACGTTTTTCAACCATTTATGCTACACTTAGGACCTTCATATTTCACCCTGAAAAACTTTATGATACAGTAAAACAATACTGTAAATTTCATTAAGATCAGTTCAGTAGATTTTGCAAAATAAATTTTGCAATCCAGCTTTCGTAAAAAATATTCATTTTTTCAAAATGTTACAGGACTGAAAATAAAGCAGATAGCAAGTTGAAATTTTTTTTGCGTATAGAAGTGTACTGTACCTTTCATTCGCAATTTTGCAAAATTAAAATTGATTAACACCACGGCGTCAGGAATTTTTTTAAATAAACATTAATTATTGGTGCTACGCGCAGGACAGCGGATAGTTTGCTCTGATTGGGCATTCCAATGACCTTTGATAATGATTGATACATTTTAATTTTGATTATATTTCGATATAAATAAATAAATGTGTTTATTGCAAAATAAAAACACATACTCTATCCTTTGAAATTACACTTTTATTAGCAAAAACTTTCTTTGTTCATATATTTTAACTTAAATAATAAAAGTTTATTATTTTTAAACATATGCAATTGTTTAAACAATATTTCACAAACAATAATAAACTTAGTTTGATTTTTGTGGAATTAAAATATTAAAATACAACAAAATATAGAGTAAGAAAATAATATATTAGATAGAGATTGGAAGAAATTTTGGTGGAAATCAACTTGTGTGAATCGAACACCGCTGTCCTGCGCGTAGCACCAAAAATTATTGTTTATTTCAAAAATTTTCTGACGCCGTGGTAATTAATCGATTTTAATTTTGAAAATTGCAAATGAAAGGTACAGTGCACTTCTATAAGCAAAAAAAATTTTAACTTGCTATCTGCTTTATTTTCAGTCCTGTAACATTTTGAAAAAATGAATTTTTTTGCGAAAGCTGGATTGCAAAATATATTTTGCAAAATCTATTAAACCGATCTTAAAGAAATTTATAGTATTATTTTACTGTATCATAATGTTTTTCTGGGTGAAATATGAAGGTCCTAAGTGTAGCATGAATGGTTGAAAAACGTAAAATGCGAATACTTGTTTTTGTATGGTTTTTTCGAAATTATTGCTATTTTGCAACTAGGGTGACTATTTTTTAAAATTTTAACCAATTTTATATTGTAGGAAATTTAAATACGCAACTTTTATGTCAGTACAACTTTTCTCGGAAATGAATACTTTTAAAGTTATAATCAAAAAACGAAGAAAAAAATCTAATTTTTCCTTCAATTTTTGACATTTTGATTATTTAAACAATGTTCCGGACCTTTTTGAGAGGGAGGATAACTCAAATATTATTATTTGATTTATTTTCAAGCAATTTCTGCAAAAAGTTTGAGTCACCTCTCAACGTCCATCTCAAAACAGATCCGCCCTGGACTATTTAGTTATCCTTCCATTTCACCGCTAGCGTCAATTATATGCTTCCCAGATACACAATACACAACATCTGTACATTTTCTACTTCTTCTCCTTCAATGAATATGTCCATTTCTCTTTCCGTATTTATCTTCATAAGTTTTTCTACCTATTTTTCTTTCTTCTTTTTTTGCCTGTTCTGTTTTGTTCTGCATATGATGTCTTTTTTTGGACACCAGACATATCGTCCGCAAAGTCTAGATCTTCAAGCTGACCGACAGCAGTCCACCTAATTCCTGTTTTATTTTTCGTTGGTTTCTTCATGGACCAGTCGATTAAGATGAAAAATATGGTCGTAGATATAATACACCCTTGTCTGACTCCACTGCCCATGTTGATTGGTTCTGTGAGTTTCCCATTGTGCATGATTTGTGCGGTAAAATTTTTATAGGACATTTTGAAAATTCTTATGTATTTTAATGGAATTCCATATCTCTTTAATATTTCCCACATTTTTCTCTCTTAATCCAGTCAAAGGCTTATCTAAAGTCAATGAATTTTTTATATTACTAATTTCTAATTCTTGTGTGTATGATGGATCTCTGACTTTTTTAAAATGTAACTAATGAAAATATATGTATGTTCTAACAAATCTTCTTTTTGTTACAGCATCCAGTGCGGTATCGTCAATGTCGGATCGTTATTATCGGTAAAGTTAAGAGTATGTTGGGAGTTAAAATACATAAAAGGTTAAATAATAATATAAAATAAAATTAATAATAGTTAAATTAAAAATAACGTATGTCCTAAAAATTTTGACACAAAATATTTATCGAATTTTTTGTTAATAAATTTATTTAAACACGAACTACATAGTTATCATAAATTAAAACTCAATGCTTAACTAAACTATACTATCAAATTATGTAGAGTGTCTCATTCTTCTCTACTATGGTCTGTTTTGAAACCAGGATGAGTAATTCAAATTTACCGCGTCGTAATGCTTATTTGTAATTGGTCCAACCTCAGCCAAGTTGACTTCACTGTTATGAAATTTTGACACTAATGACATTTATGAAATTTTGACACTATTGGCATTTTATAGGTTAATTAAATTATATCAGCATTTTTCTAAGTTTTCTGCGTTATTCCCTTACTTTTTAGATTTTTAGTCTGCTCTTATACATATATAATTGAACAGTATACAACCCTGTCTGACATCTCTTTGTATTTTACATATTTCTGTAGATTTTCCATTTGACGCTAGTATAATTTTTCTATGATTTATATGTCTTGGCTATCAACACCTTTATCTTTTAATATTTTAATTAGTTTGTGATGCTCTACTCGATCAAAGGCCTTTTCATAGTCAATAAATACAGCAAAGACGTCTTTCCTTTGATTTTGGCATTTCTGCAATAATACATTTAGTGAAAAGTGTTCGTCCCGGGTTCCCAGTCCGTTTCTGAAGCCAAATTGTGTTTCAACCTGGTTTTCTTCACATTTATCTCTGATTCTGCTATGGATTGTGCACAGATTCTAAATGTGCCGGTGGGGGATGGCTTCTATGCATTGTATTATAGTCGAGGTATGAGAGAGAAAGTTTTCGAAATAATGAAATAACAAATTTTATCTTCTTCTCCTTCAGCTGCCATCTCCGCTATGGAGGTTGGCAATCATCATAGCTATTTTAATTTTTGAGGTATTAGCTCTAAATAGTTGTTTTGAGCTACATCCAAACCATTCTCTCAGGTTCTTCAGCCATGAAATTCGTCTTTTTCCGATGCTTCGTTTGCCATCTATCTTTCCTTGCATTATGAGTCGTAGGATGCCATATTTCTCGCCCCGCATCACACGTCCGAGATACTGTAGCTTTCTTTCTTTAATTCTTCTCAGTATTTCACTGTTCGTAACTCTATCTACCCAGGAAACCCTCAAAATTCTTCTATAGGTCCACATTTCAAAGGCGCGTTAAGTCGTCTCATTGTCTCTACATTTAACGTCCATGATTTCACTCCATAATATAGTACACTGTAGACGTAACATTTTTTAGGCGTACTTTAAGAGCTGATGTTAAATCTTTGCTACATAGGACCTTTTTCATTTTTATAAAATTAGAACGAGCTTTTTCGATTCTGACTTTTATTTCTGTAGTGTAGTCATTATTTTTTGTTATAAGTGTTCCTAGGTAAGTGCACTTTTTTACTCTTTCGATCTGCTGGCCCTCTGCTATTAAGATTTCGTTAGCCTTATGGTTGTTTTTACTAATTTTCATAAACTTCGTCTTTTTGATATTGAGAGAGAGTCCGTTGCAGGTCTTGTAAACTATCGGCTATTATTACTGTATCATCTGCATATCTGATGTTGTTAACTAAGACTCCATTTATTCTTATGCCGACTGTTTCATCTTCCAGAGTTTCTCGCATTAGCTCTTCAGAATAAGCGTTAAATAATAGAGGTGATAGTATGCAGCCTTGCCGGACTCCTCTCTTTATTTCCATTTCTTCAGATGTTTCCGTTTCAATTCTTACTATTGCTCGCTGATCGTAATAGAGGTGTGTTATAAGTCTTAAATCTCTTTCATCTAGGTTTATTTTTTAGGATATCCATGAGTCGATCATGTTTTACTTTATCAAACGCTTTATTGTAGTCTATAACAGTGGCGTGCTGGCCATATAAATGAAACGGTGCAATCACCGAGAGGCTGCGGCCTCTTGAGGCCGGTCAAATAAGTCTTTTCACAAAAAATTAATTTTATTATTTGTAAGATTGCTTATTCTTAAATAAAAAAAAACATAGCAAATTTAACAAAGTTTCATTGAATCCAAAGTTTTATGTTTAATTTAAAAATAATTTATATTTTTGTTGTGTAAATAACGAATAAAAAATCCTGATAATAGAAGGTAAAATGTAGATGGGAGGCCGCTTTTCTATAAAATCACCGGGCCGCTTGAAAAGTTCCAGCACGCCACTGGTCTATAAGACATACGTAAAGAGAATGGTTAACATCCAAACATCTCTGTGTCAGCACGTTAAAGGAGAATAATGCCTCTCTGGTACCCATACCATTGCGGAACCCATATTGAGTGTCACTACTATCCAGCTCCAGTTTAGAGTGTATTCTGGCATGGATAATTTTCAGCAGAATTTTCAAGGTATGTGACATTAAGCTTATGGTTCGGTAGTCAATGCATTCTTTGGCAAATTTTGTATTATTTGTTATTTCATTATTTCGAATACTTTCTTTCTTATACACCGACTATAATACAGCGCATAGAAGCCATCCCCAGCCGGCACGTTAAGAATCTGTGTATTGTAGAAATATTTTCAAAGTGTGACACATAACATCATAAGGCTTATTATTGTATAGTCGCTACAGTTTTTCGGGCGTTGCTTTTTTGTAGGGTTATGAATTCGGACTTTAACCAATCTTCAGGGATATAACCAGTCGAATAAACATCACTGAAAATTTTGACCAGTATTCCAATGTTTTCCTCATTTATGAGCTTTAACTTCTCTATCGGTATGTTGTCAGGGCTAACGGCTTTCTTGTAATTGTAATTATATCTACTAAATCTTAAACCGAAAACTTCAAAACTAATAAATTTTAACTGACAGTAGAGAATGTTAACAAGCTTTTGTTTCCAAAGGCAACTTGATATTATTTTGTTTTTGTTAAAATTAAATCCAATGAATTTTGTGCCAAAACTTTTAGGACATATGTTGATATAAAATGAAATACAAAATTATTGAGATTACTAAAATACTTCAAGATTAAAAATATTAAAATATTTATTAAAGGAAGGGATTACAAATAGTAAGAGTGAGAGCGAGATTTTGATAACTGTGAGATATAAGAGTGGATCATTGACAGTTTCTCAGTGGTCAATAAACGTAACTAATCTGTGAGCCTTTCGAGGCCGGGTTAAGTTGTTCAAGGCTGATCCGGGTGCTGCCAAAAAGTTGTCTAAAAGAGGGATTTTGATATGAAGATTGAAGTGGGACAAAACAAGATCAACGAAGAGGAGCAAATGTAAGAAACTAATTGCTGATGTGTAAGAAACTTACATTAAAGCAGCACAAGTGCTGTAAATTGAAGAGGATTCATCAAAATCTCTTCTTTAGACTTCTTGATGGCCAACCAATAGGAACTGTTTGGTGATGGTATGGTAGATATGTCAGATTGAGTTGGTCGCCGCCGGGATCAGAAGATATCCGGAGCGATTCACGCGAACTCGGGTTGAAAGGATGCAGAGAAGCGCCAGTTTACGAGTAATGGATGGAAGAATAAGAGATATGGTTCTACGTAGATTTAGGTCTAAAGGTAAGTGTTTTACTCTTTTTCAACGAAAACATTTCGTTTACAAATTCGCAAAAGTCTGTGTGTTATTGCGTTGCCGCTCCTGCAATACTCAGATCAGATTTATCGATAAATTCTTATGTAGTTTTTTCTTCTAAATCCAAATCTGAAAACGGCATTTCGATATTTCTGACCGTCTTCGAGATAATCGACCCCAAAGTGTAAAATGTGACGTCACAATCGGGTTATTTTCTTCCGACACACTACACGTCCAGCTGAAATCGTTGCTATTAAGTAGGCTAGTTTTTTAATCTCGATTTGTTAAGCAAAGCATAATAGGTTATTTACACTTGAGTTTGACACTTCGTAAATGTCAAACTAAATTTTAAATTAAGTATTAATAAAACATTAATAACATTTGATAGTGAATTTAAATATTTTATAAAATAAATAAGATGTTCAAAAATACAATTTGAGTATATTTTAAAAGCAATAATTTATTAACAGCTTCAAAAAGATTTATACGAGTATGCGGCCTTCCCTTTATGATAAATGGACTATTCCATTTGCTATGAAATTAAAATATAGTCGGTTCGCTAAACTCGACACAACTGGCTAGTGATTTTAGTAGGTAATTTTTTGGTTTTTGCGAATTTTGCCAAAATTGACAAAATTACTAATTATTTAGTAATTATTAACTAATTAGTAATTATTTTTTTGCCAAATTGGCAAAATTATTGACTAAAATCACTAACCAGTTGTGTCTTTAGCGAACCGACAGTATATGAAAGAATATTGTTTGGTATAAACAATTATGGTCTGATATGTGCAATTACGGGCCGGTTGTTCGAACGCTAATCAACAATTATCATTATCAAATATTTAATTACTGTTACCAAACTGTCAATGTCAACTTTGTTTGGGTTGCTGAAAACATAATTAATTAAAATTATGAGATTTATTATCAATTATGTTAATAATTATTGTTATATTAATTGATTATAGTCTCAGAATTGTAATCAATTATGTTTTTAGCAACCCAACCAAAGTTGACATTGACAGTTTTGACAGTAATTAAATATTTGATAGTGATCATTGTTGATTAGCGTTCGAACCACCGGCCCTACATCTTTCTAATAGAAAAAAATATTTGAAGATTTTTCTCAAATTATGGATACCAGCAACATTTTCATTTATAACTCTTTTATTTTTAATTTGACGAAGAAAAGTTATTCTTCATAAAAAGCTCTTCATGTTCTAAGATTTATGATGCAACTATCATGTGTAAAATTTTATTAATTTTATACGAGGTATAAAAAAAATATGAATTTTGATCAAGAGTGAACTGCCTTTATAGTTCATAACATTTAAATTAGAATGATATAATTGCACATTAAAACATAATTATTAATTCTAAACTACTTTTCATAATAGCAATTTCCTATATTATGAATTAAAATACGTAAATAAATAAAGTCTTTCTACGACCGTTTAATAACATGCTCATTATTCGCTATTTTTTCATAGATAATAGCACACATTACTGTACCCGTGAGTAATAATTCATTACTCACGGGCTGAAACTACTCACGAGTCATTACTCACGGGCTGAAGTTAGATTCAAGTGACGCATACAACTTTTAATATTAATCGTATATAAACTGCAAATAAAATTACTTAAATTTGTTTATTTAATACAAAAATTATTGTAATTTATATCAATAAATTAACTTCGAAAAATCTTTAAAGGAATTTTAACTGTAACAATGTCAGTATATTTTTTACGTTTATATCTTGTTCACTAAAATTTTGACGTTTATCATTTATTTTAGTGACAGTGACATTAGCTCATATTGTTTAGGTTAATTGGAATTTATAACTAATGTCGTGTTCATTTTTCAAGTTATATTGTGTTAAATATGTTATAACATATGTATAGTTATATTATTATATTATATATAGTTAAACGTAAATATGCATTATAACTATTGAAATACATCCACCGACAACAGCCATTTCCTATTTATCAGATTAATTTACAGCAGGTACAAATTTAAGCTTATAATTTTTCGGAAACGAATAGAACTTACATCTATTTCTAGTTGTATTTTTACAATAAATAATAATTTGGTTATAGTAGGCAACCAATTATTCAGCCACGTGGGTACTAGGGGTGAATAGCATTTAGGTATTCTTGTAAATTTTTATAACTTAAATCTCGAGTAGTTGATAATTAAATTTTTTTACTAACTAAAATAAAAAAGGTCGTAGAAAAAGTATAGCATTCTACTCGCATGTAATGGCTTTTACTCACTCTGATGAATTACGACACTCGCCTACGGCTCGTGTCGCAAACTTGATCATCGTGAGTAATAGCCATCATTACATGCTCGTTGAATAATATACTATTTCGTTATGATAATGCTCGCATTTTCAGCTTGTTTATTATGGTTTAGGTAAATTTTTTTATTATCTCATTTAAAATATTTGATAATTCTGATTTATTTAGTTTATTTTGTTTGATATTTACAGTACGGCATATGACACGGGCACCAGTATACATATTTCGATTTTGTTTTCAACGATGTCAAGTTCCATTATAGCAGTATGTTCTCCTATGTTTCTTGCTCTATATACATCTACTGATATTTGTAATTATTTTTCTTTTTTCGGAAAGTTCTTCTTGGTCTTTCGAAATGTTTTGTATTCATTACTGTACATTTTTTAATATTAACAACATTAATTATTAAATTTTTTCCATCTTTCTCTCTCCAATCTCTATATTTTTTCGTTTGCTGTAGTAATTCTGGTTTGTCTCTACATGAAGACTCTACATGTAGAGACAAACTCACGTGATGAGGGAGCAGTGGGGCTGTTTAGCAACCCACATGATGGGGGAGTCATTCGGTGCCTACGGGTCCAATCTTTACAAATGTTGCCCATCCTTTGGAATTTTAAGCAACTATGCTAATATAACAAATTTTTATACCATGTAAAGTTATACCCTGGTATTTTTATGCTGGCTCAACTTGTGATCAACCAGTAAGTCGTCGCCTTAGAATCAAACTATTCTAATAGACCAAGAGGCAGCGCTGAAAAATCTATTTGAATTTACTAAAGCTAGATTTTTCACAGTTGATTACTGTGAGTGTGTAAAGAAACATACTGCAGTCGGTCAAGCGAAACGTAGAACAAGGGTTACTGAGACGGTATCAAAGTTGCTTTCCTACGAAGGTTATTATTTCCATTTACTAAGGCTCAAAATCAGTACACACTTTCTAAATTAAATATAAATAAAAGTTATAATAGTCGGTCAGCTGTATGACGGGACAGAGCCGGTCGGTCGGCCCCAATAGTCGATTGAGGAAATGAAGCATTTTGGCTCTCAATTTTTTCGTCCAGAATGGATTTACTTGAAATTTTCACAGAAGGTAGGGAATAGTCCAAGGATCATTTTCTATATCATGCCGTTATCATACGCTAAAACCTTGGGGGTGGTTGCCACCACATCTCGGGGGTGGAAATTTTTATTACATTTTGACCATGCAATTCGATGGAAAAAGTGATTCTAAGAAAAAAAATGTTTTTTACATTTTCTTCGTAAAACTAATATTTTTCGAGTTATTCGTGCTTGAAAATAACAGTTTTTCGACGAAAAACTCGACTTTTTTAGAGGGTTTTTTGAGAATACCCCGAAAAATATGCATTTAATCAAAAAAACTGTAAATATCAAAATTATATCTTTTAGTAACACAAAGCAAATTCTTTTCCTATAATATCTTTAAGACTAACACAAACCGAGATACGGCATGTTAAAGGTTAATTTTTTTCGTCAAATGCATAATTTGAAATATTCAAAGCCAAATAATGGGAAAAATTTGCATTTTTCGTAAAAAACTTAAATAATATTTTTTCAAGTATACAATTTGACGTTTTAAAAAAAATAACAAAAGTTTCTAGCATGAAAATTAAGCAGCTTATAATCAAAAAAATGTCAGTACCTGCTTTTCTCTACGAAAAAATCAGTGAAAACAAACCCCTAAGTACATCCCTAATTCAAAATTTGTCTTTACCTTTCTGTAGTTCCTTTTACATTAATATTATCAATACACTCAAGGAGTTTGACCTATTTAAAATGACTAATTTTGGAAAAATTTGAGTTTAAAGAAAAATTGATTTTTTGCAATTTGGTATTTTTCAACCCTTTAACTTCAAGATATCTCTGAAAATACTGAAGATACGAAAAAAATTATAAACTACTAAATTGTAGCTTTTTTAATGACTAAAATTATCCTGTGCATAGATTTTCATTACAGCGAACAGTTAGCCAGATATAGCTGTTTAAAACCTCTTTTTACCAGCAAACACCCCCTTATTTGAGCCCTTTAAACTCGCCCCAATTAAAAACTAAGAGATGTTACGGAATATAATTTACACAGTCTTATAGCTCTTTAAAAATTCTACAAAATCATTTTTGAAGAAACTTTTTATCGCCAATAATATATAGAATATTTTTCGAGGAATTCTCAAAAAACCATCAAAAAAGTTGATTTTTTCGTCGAAAAACTGTTATTTTCAGGCGCAAATAACTCGAAAAATATTAGTTTTATGAAGAAAATGTAAAAAACAATTTTTTCTTAGAATCACTTTTTCCATCAAATTACATGGCCAAAATGTAATAAAAAATTCCCACCCCCGAGATGGGGTGGCAACCACCCCCAAGGTTTTTGCGTATGATAGCGGCATGATATATAAAATGATCCTTGGACTATTCCCTTCCTTCTGTGAAAATTTCAAGTCGACTATTGGGGCCGACCGACCGACCGGCTCTGTCCCGTCATACAGCTGACCGACTATTATAACTTTTATTTATAGGTATTTAATTTAGAATGTGTGTACTGATTTTCAGCCTTAGTAAATGGAAATAATTACCTTCGTAGGAAATCAACTTTGATATCCTCTCAGTAACCCCTGTTCTACGTTTCGCTTGACCGATCGCAGTATGTTTCTCTACACACTCACAGTAATCAACTGTGAAAAATCTAGCTTTAGTAATTTCAAACAGATTTTTCAGCGTTGCCTCTCCGTCTATAAGACTACTTTTTGAAAATTTTACAGGAGAGGATTTTTAAAATTTTGAAGTTTAAGTATCTTAATAGTAAACTATATGAGAGTAAATTTATTTTTTTTAGTAACCATAATGATATGTATTTTAGAACAACTGCAGTTTGCATTAGATATTACTAACAGTTTTTGAGAAAAAAATTAGTATTATAAACAACAATGTGTTTGGACATAGAATTTGGACCCGTAATTGAGGTAGTAATTAATATCGAATATTACTTTCCATAATTTAGTGTTTTGGTTTTAAAAACGTATTTTTATAAAAGAATTATATAGTTACTTTTCTATCCAATAATTTGATTACTATTAAATAGATACAGTAGGAAAAATGAAAGAATACCCATGAACGAACATATAAAACACGCTGTATTTTCCTGTCACCGTGTCACACAAAAAATTGGCCAGCGCAAGTACATGTAATAATTATTATTACATGTACTTGCGCTGGGCAATTTTCTTTGTGACACGATGATAGGAAAATACAGCGTGTTTTATATGTTCGTTCATGGGTATTCTTTCATTTTTTCGACTGTAGCTGCCGTTCCATTACTTGTCGAACCTGATGATGGTTGGTTTTTTTGGACAAGACCATTAGTTCGTTATTGGTTGTTTTCTCCCTCCGCCTTTCCGTCTTCTTCCTCCGAATGCGCATCTCAATATTTTCCTTTCCCATCTTTCCAGAGTGTTCTCTCCATTTATATTTAATACCCATGCGTCGTAGGCAATATGTTACTGTGGATCTAATTACTATGTTATACAGGGTGTTCCCTAAAGATTGGTCATAAATTATACCACAGATTCTGGGGTCAAAAATAGGTTGATTGAACCTCACTGCGCGACCTACAAGGATACTTTTTTGTGGTCCGTTCGAAGCCAAGTTGTCATTAACTGCGCTGTCTGAGTTGATACTTTTTATAATATCATCCCTTTTTTGTATTCGTAAAAACGTAATTACCTCTTAAACTACCCTGTATAATATTACAAAACCTTATATTTTAAGAACGAAGACATCGAGGAGAATCCAAAAATGTAAAAATATACGTCCCATTTAAAAAAAAACGAAAGTTATAAGCAACTTCAGGTATAACCGAAAGTAGCAAATAGGTGAAAATATTTTCAATAAATCTATCATTCTTCCAAACCCCTTCATACCAATTTTCATGATTCTGTTGCCTTTAGCTCTCGAGATATTTCTAATAGGCCGTTTATCTACCTCACCCTGTATAACAAAAATTAAAAAAATATCAAAATAAAAGATGTTTTCAAACAAAGTACCTATCTTGTTTCAATCAGAAAGGAATAAGCCTTTTTAAAATAAAATCCCCTCGAAATCGAAGAATACTAAAGAAACGATTGATTTTCAAGGCCATTCAAACCCAAATGTTAAATCCATAAGCAATTAAGCCCCGCTCAAAATCAAGCTCTCTATTCCAGATTGCTGAAGATTATAGAAAGTTGATGAGCAACCTCTTACAGGATAAAGAGGATGAAACTCAGAAGTTTAAAACTCCCTAATAAGATAAAACTGAACGAATTTTACACTCAAGTGTTATCCGAGTTATGGGTGGGTGGAAGCTTGTCGATTTCAAAAACTTTAACGTTGGCAATCTGTCGAAGGAATCGTTCAAGTTTATTGTCGTTTTTCTAAATGTATATTGGTATTTCGAAAGCTGGGTGGCACAAAGTAACTGAATAGTACATTCTTTCACGCTTTTTGCTGTAAATTTTAAAGAACCGCTTGTATTGACATGAAATTTGGCATACGCATGTCAATGAAAAAAAGTGATATGGTGCCGATGTGTGCTTTTGCCCTGGGGGTAAGTTTTACCCCACTCGGTGGTGAAACAATATATTTCCGAGATAAGTCCCGAAATGGATAAACTGACTAATTTTAAGCAACTATTGTTCTATAGAGTTTTTTCACCAAATCAATACTTTTCGAGTTATTTGCAAGTGAATATGTTCATTTTTCAACAAAATAACCACATTTTTAGACGGTTTTTCGCAAATAACTCAAAACGTAAGCATTTTGTCGAAAAAAAAAATATTCTTAGCAAAACTATAGCGTATAAAAAGTGAAAAAATGGTGTATATATAAGGTCTCTATACCTAGCAAAAGCAGAGTTATAGCTAATGAAAAATAGGTTCATATTCTAAAAATTCCAAAAAGAATAATTCAATGTGAAATATCCAAATAATGAAGTATTCTTGGGGAAAACAGATTACAACTTTTTTAAAGTGTTTAAAAAAAGCTTTATAAAAAGTTTTAATAAAAAAATTTCTAGCATCAAATGTAAGCAAGTTACGCTCAAAATAAAGTTTGTTCCTTTTGTTTTAGCAAAAAAAATCAGGAAGATCACCCCCCAATTAGCAACGTGAATGAAATTAATCGTTACCGTTTTACAAATTACTTTGCTTATGTTGTGTTTATATGATCTGTAAGTTTCATCGATTCACAGTGCTTATTTTTGAAAAAATTTGGTTTTAAAGTGAAATTCTTAAAAATTTTAGTTTTGAAAAAATAGTTTTTTCTAAATAACTTAAAAATTGTTAGAGATACCAAAAATCTTATACAATAAAAAAAGTCGCCTTTACTTTTCTGAATATTTTGTATTTTTTTGTTTTCTGTAAGACAAAAATTGGTTAAGATTCGGTGTTTCTAAATTTGCATACACTCGTGATAAGTGACTCGTTCAAGCCCTTTTAACTACAGCTTTTTCAAAAATAAGGACTTTGAACCGATGAAACTTACAGATCATTTGATCAATACATACGCGAGTAAAAAACTTGTGAAGTGGTAACAATTAAGTTTTTTTTTTGAAATGCTAATTAGGGGGCGATTTTCCCGATTTCTCACCAAAAAAAAAGGGACCAACTTTATTTTGAGCGTAACTTGTTTACTTTTGATGCTAAAAAATTTAAAAAAATAAAAATAAGCATTTTTTAAACACTTTAAAAATGTTGTAATGAGTTTTCCCCAAAAAAGCGTTTGTTTTTTTGGTTATGGCACGTTAAAATATTCGATTTGGAGTTTGACGAATATGAACCTATTTTTTATTAGCTACAACTCTGCTTCTACTAGGTATAGTGAACATATACACCATCTTTTTCACTTTTTTACGTGCTATATTTTTGATAAGAATTTCTTTTTCGACCAAATACTTACTTTTTGAGTTATTTGCGAAAACCCGTCTGAAAACGTGGTTATTTTGTAGAAAAATTAACATATTCACTCGCAAATAACTCGAAAAGTATATATTTGGTGAAAAGACTTTATGGAACAAAAGTTGCTTAGAATTAGTCATTTTATCTATTTCAGGACTTATTTCGAACATATATTTTTCACCTTCAAAAGGAGGTGAAACTCACGCCTAGGGCAAAAGCACACATCGGCACAATATCACTTTTTTTCTTTGACTTGTTAGCTATGTTTATGCCAAATTTCATATCAATCCAAGCGGTTCTTTAAAATTTAGAGGTTTTGCAATATTTCACCTTTAAAGAACGTACTAGAAGTGTCGAAGCAGATAGATACAGTACGTAAACGCGAATTCTGACTTCCTTAAATAAAGTTAAACGGATTGGGTCCCCGGGTACCCCGGTTTATTACCAAATATTTAAAAAGAAAAATAAAAAAAACATTTTTTAAAATAAAAATCAGATATCGAGTACCGTTATTTATTAAATCTTGCCCAAATACTTTCGCTCTCTGGCTAGGAGCATCTGAATTAAGCAGAGAAACGCTATTGTAGTGATAGAAAAAATTTAAAAACCACCAGCATATGGCGTAGAAACATGGATCATGGCAGAAAAGACCATAAACCTTATTAATAGTTGTGAAAGATACATATTAAGGAAGGATATTGGGACACCTTTACGGAAGTGGTATGTACAGAATATGATTCAACCACGGGTTACCCTCTACATAAAATTATGAAAAAATGCATATTACACTGGACAGGTCACTTTTTAAAATTGGATAATATCAGAACACCTAGTAAAACATGTACTGCAACTATTATTGAACGTCGACCAATATATAGACCAAGAAAGAGATAAAAGGTGACTAGACGAAGTCAGAACTGATGCTTAAGGAATATTAAGGGTGGATAATTGGAGAAGAGCAGCCAAAAAAGGTATACTTGCAGGCGGATGCTGGAGGAGGCCAGAGCTATAGTTGGGCTGTAGTTCCATAAGAGAAGGATAACTCTTTTCTAAGCAAACTCATGTATCGTTATCATTATGTAGTCGTTTATGTCCTCTGTTGAATATAGGCCTTCTTCAAGCTCCTTCATGTCCCGCGATTCTAAGCTATTATCATCCAATTCTCAACAATTATTTTTACGTTGTCGTTCCAGTGCTTCGGTAGTCGATCTCTGCTAAGTGTGTTTTCTCGTGGTTGCTATTCTAATATTTGTTTAATTCATATATCGTTCGATATCCTGACCTGATCTCCACTTTACTATAGTTACGTATTTCTTTATATTTTTTTTTAAGTTTTTTTTTAAGGACTGTATAGGTTGATGGACAATAGGTTAATATTATCTATATGAGGAATTAGCATCTGTATAATGGACGGTAGCATTCTAGAATAATTTGTAATGGATAGTTGCTGTTATAGATGAGATTTCCTGTGAGGTTTGTGGGATTTGCTGAAACTATAACGATGAAGGAAATTAAAATAAATTACAAATTTAATTAAAATTAAATTACGTATTAAAAAAGAAAGGTAAAATGAACTTTTATAAGAATATTAAATTATTGTATTTACACTAAGCAGCAAAATTAATGTACCACCTTAAAAATGGGACATTTTGACCTCTCAAATTTTCTAAACCTGTTGTCCGATTTGAGTGATTTTTAGAATATGTTATAGCCTTATACTAATATCGATTTAATAATAGTGTTGCGGGGCAGGTAAATGTCATTGAATGCTGGGTATAACAAGCATACTGTGTTTATACCTCAAAGTTCGGAACACCCTGTGCAATATTCTAGCTTGTATGAAATATTGAAATTAAAACTTAATTGTAGCCTTAGGCTTTCTTAACCTTTTTTTTTCTTGATTCATTCGATTATATTGGATGATACAAAAGTTAGGTACGTTAACAACTAGCCATGTTTTTCATCAATAAATCCATATTTTATGATTAGTTTAATAAACAAGCCTAAAGTTGGCTAATTAACAATGAAATCAGAAAAAAGATAAGAGAGACAAAACAAACTTACTATGACGAAAAATGTAAAGAGATAGAAGATCTTCAGAACAAATACGATCTATTCAACCTGCATAAAAAGGTTAAAGAAATAGCAGGGCTGCAAAAAAGAAACCACAACACAACTCTTTTAGACAAAAATGGAAACACTATTATAACGACTGACGAAAAGCTAAAACGATGGAAAGAATATATGGAAGAGCTTTTCGACGACGAAAGAGGAAACCTATAAGACATATCTTTCGAAAACAGGGAAACAAGTGTAGAAATTACAAAGGAGGAAGTATTGTATGCACTAAAAAACACCAGTAACGGAAAAAGCCCGGGGCCAGATCAACTGCCTATTGATATTCTTAAAATAAGAGAAAATGAGTACATAGATGTCCTCTTAAAGCTATTTAATGAAATTTATCAGTCGGGTAACATACCCAATGAATGGTTGACCTCAACATTTATTTGTCTCCCAAAAAAGAAAAATGCTAGAGAATGCACCGACCACCGTACCATAAGCCTGATGTCTCACACTTAAAAATGTTTTTAAAGATCATTCATAAACGCATTTACCAAACACTTGATATGGATATTGAAGAAACGCAATTTGGATTCCGTAGAGGCGTAGGTACCCGTGAAGCTCTCTTTGCATTCAACGTACTAATCCAGAGATGCTTGGACGTGAACCACGATATGTACGTCTGTTTCATAGATTACAACAAGGCTTTCGATAAAGTACGCCACAAACAACTAATGGACGTCCTCAAAGCAAAACAAATACAATACAATGACTTATATGAATTATAACAAATCTATATTATAAACAGCAAGCACACATACGCATTAACGAACACACATCAGAAGAGTTCGAAATTAAAAGAGGAGTGCGACAGGGGTATGTATGGTCACCACTACTAGTCAATGCATACTCTGAAGAAATTATGAAAAGAGCTCTTGAGGGAGAAACAGCAGGACTAAAGGTAAATGGAACGCCAATTAACAACATTAGATATGCGGACGATACTATCATAATAGCAGACAACCTTAAAGACCTCCAAAAGCTAATGAACAAGATAGTTGAGTATGGAGAAGAATATGGAATATTAATAAACATCAAGAAAACTAAATTCATGAGGATATCAGAAACCCAAAATAATGATGAAAGCCTGACAATTAAAGGTAAAACTTTAGAACAAGTAGAAAACTATAACTATCTTGGCACAATAATTAATCACACAAACGATTAATCCAAAGAAATCAAAGTTCGAATAGAGAAAGCAAGAACAAACTTCAATAAAATGAGAAAGGTACTTTGTGCAAGAGAACTCAAATTAGACTTGAGAGTTAGGCTGCCAAGGTGTTACATTTTCTCGACTCTGCTTTACGGGATAGAAGCATGGACTCTTAACGCATCGACTACTAAAAAGTTGGAAGCATTTGAACTGTGGGTGTATAGAAGAATCCTGAAGATATCATGGACCGAGCATACAACAAACAACGAAGTCATGAGAAGAGTCAACAAAAGACTGGAAATATTGGAAACCATCAAGACACGAAAGCTGCAGTACCTGGGGCATGTTATGCGTAATGAGAGATACAACATACTTCAGTTGATTATACAGGGGAAAATGCAGGGCAAGAAAAGTGTAGGAAGGAGACGAATTTCGTGGTTGCGTAACTTGAGGGAATGGTACGGATGCACATCAACCGAACTGTTTAGAGCAGCAGCATCTAAGATCAGAATAGCCATGATGATTGCCAACCTCCGTCGCGGGAGATGGCACGTGAAGAAGAAGAAGAAAGTTGGCTATGAGTCAAATTGTTAACAGTCACAAAGTGTCTGGTTTGTTGTGAAAATTAGTAGATTTATTATTTAAAGTTTCAATTATGTCCGTAATTTGTTTTCTTGTTTGGTGGAAATGGAAGGTGTTACAAGGAATTTGACCCGTGATGAGGGGTTCAAGCAAAAGAGATATATACTTTTATAATGCAAAACACGTCCTATTCATAGCATGGTAGCTAAGCTTTTCGCTGTGTAAGGTAAGGTCACTGCTTGAATCCACTCATCACGGGTCAAGTGTCTTAGTAGTACGTTCCATTTCCACCAAACAAAAAAAATAATTACGGATATAATTCAAATTTTAAATAATAAATCAACCAATTTTCACAACAAACCCTTTTTGACTGTTAACAATTTGGCATCTAGCAAATTGTTAAATTCTTATAGCCTATTTAAGGCTTGTTTATTAAACTAAGCAGAAAATGAGGATTTATTGATAGAAAACATGACTAGTTGTTAAAGTACGTAACTTTTTTATTATCCAACATAAGCGAATGAATCAAAAAACAAAATGTTAGGAACTTAGGTTCCGATTTTAGTTAATGCTAGAAATTTAAGTTTGAATTTCAATATTTTTTAAATGTTAGAATATTCCAGAGTGTTCCGAATTTTGAGGAAAAAACACAGTATGATTGTTACACCCGGTATACAATGACATTTACCTGTCCAGCAACAATATTACTACATCTACAGCGTGTCTACTTAAGTTGGAAACATATGGGAAACTTTTTTATTATTAATTTTACGAAAAAAAGTTATTCTTTATAAAAAGTTCTGCATGCCCTAAAACCTAAGACTCAATCATCAGATATCAAATTTTCTCAATATTATACGAGGTATGTCAAAAAATATGAATTTCGGTCAAGGGTAAAGTTCCTTTATTTCTCTCAATATCGAAAATTCTTATGATAAAATGTTGTTTGGAATTAAAAACTAAGATCAAATATGCAATTACATGCTTCTATTGAAAAAAAAATTTTTTTCTTAAATTTATGGATACACAACATTGTTTTTAATTTTTACAAATATGATAACTCGTTTATTATTCAATTTACGAAAAAAAGTTATTCATCATAAAAAGCTTTGCATCGTCTAAAATCTAAGACACAACCATGATACATCAACTTTTATTAATTTTATACGAGTTCTGTCAAAAAATATGAAATTCGCTCAAGATTATAGTACCTTTATATTTCACAATATTTTAATTAGAAGGATGTAATTGCAAATTGAAACATAGTTTTTAAGTCTAAACAACTTTTTTAATAACCGTTTTCAATATTGTGAAAAATAAAGGTACTTTACTCTTGAGTGAAATTGATATCTTCTGACATACCTCGTATAAAATTAATAAAATGTGATATCTGATGGTTGCATCTTCGGTCTTAGGACATACAGAGCTTTTTATAAAGAATACCCTTTTTTCGCAAAAGTAATAATAAAAGAGTTATCGTATGTGTAATAAATAAAAGCGAAGTTAATATCAATAAATTTGAGAAAAAATTGGAAAATATTTTTTTCCAATTAGAAGCATGTAATTGCATATTTGATCTTAGTTTTTATTTCCAAACAACTTTTCATAATAAGAATTTTCGATATTGAGAGAAATAAAGGTACTTTACTCTTGAACGAAGTTCATATTTTTTGACATGCCTGGTATAATATTGACAAAATTTGATATCTGATGATTGAATCTTAGGTTTTAGAGCATGCAGAACTTTTTATAAAGAATAGCTTTTTTTCGTAAAATGAATAAAAAAAAGTTTCCCATATGTTTCCAACTTAAGTAGACACGCTGTATATTCTTAAAGAATAAGGCTATGTATTAACACTAAAAAATCAGTAAAATCGGACAACGAGTTTAGGAAATTCGAGACATCAAAAATGTCCCATTTTTAAGATGGTGCGTTAATTTTGCTGTTTAGTGTATAATCTCACTAATAATCCTGTGAGGTTGATATAGTATTAGTATGTACATAAAATGCCTCTTAACCTCTCATTTCAGTTAATTATCAGCTATATAATATATCTTGGTTCTACGCAAAGGAGAATGTAAAATAATGTACAAAATCGAATATCCCTGTGTAGAAAGTTCAGGGCACTTACGTACGCCTAACCTAATTTACCAACAAGCTAGTCAGTGCACCGGATCTAAGTTCATATAACTATGTTAGTAAGTCCTTGGCAAGTTTCTCGACGAGAAAACTTCCCCTGTGTTGGTTGTTAGCTTTTACTTAGCATTGGGATAACTAAATCAATCAACTATTAATCATTAGTCTAACGCGATACTGCTTTCTGAAAAATTGCATTGCAGTGGAAACACACTAATACATTAATCGTTTTGGTAAAAAATTCGAAGGCTAATATAGAAAGAAATTTTTTTGATAAAATTTGATTTTATTATTCAATATACACCTTCGAGGCAATACAACCATTATAGCGGCCATAAAACTTTTCCATACCATTTTTATAAAACAATTTGTCTTTAGCCTCAAAATAAGCCTCAGTCTTGGCGATTACCTCTTGATTATTGCTAAATTTCTTTCCAGCGAGCATTCTCTTGAGGTCAGTGAACAGATGGTAGTCTTCTTCTTCTTAAAGTTACCTCTCCTATCGGAGGTTGGATATCATAATGGCTATGGTCACTTTGTTAGCTGCTGCTCTGAATAGTTGTAATGAACTACAGTTAAACCATTCTCTAAGGTTCCTCAGCCAGGAGATGCGTCTTCTTCCTATGCTTCTTCTCCTTGGATCCTTCCTTGCATAATAATTCTCAGCAACTCATATTTTCCTCCTCTGGTAATGTGACCTAAATACTCCAGTTTTCTAGTTTTTATACTTTTCATAACTTCTAACTCCTTATTTAAACCCTTTGAACCCACTGAATTTTCAATATTCTTCTGTAACACCACATTTCGAACGCTTCTATTCTTCTTATGTGTTGTCTCTTCAATGTCCAAGCTTCCATTCCGTATAGCAATATAGAAAATATGTATCATCGTAGAGCCCTCAATCTGAGAGGCAACTGAAGGTCTTTGTTTGTAAGCAGTGTCATCATTTTTATAAATGCTTGCCTTGCAGTTTCAATTCGGACTTTAATTTCTTTGCTTTGGTCATTTTTGCCATCAACCCAGGTTCCCAGATATTTGTATGTCTTAACCTTTTCTATTTGGGTTTGCTCTATCATTAACCTTCCATTTCCATGTTCTGTTTTTGAGAAAATCATTAGTATAGTTTTTTTCTTGTTGAAGTTATACTGCTTTACGCGCGATATGAGGGTGAATTTTTATATGTTAAAACCTACGATCCCGGCGCATGCGCATTATAACTTTGTTCTGATTGGATATTCAAATGACATGTCAAAAATTATCCAATATGGCAGCTGTAGCGCTGCTGTGGTTTGGACGGTTGACGGTTTGGTTTTCTATGGTTGTTGCGTTTTAAAATTTGTGGGAAGAGAAACAACAAAGGTTAGTTAATAGTTATACTGCCTTTTTAAATAGTTTTCATATTATATTTTTGAAGTCATACTTCAAAATGTTTTAGTTTATGTATTTATCAGTCCAGAAAAGGTGTGGAAAGAATATATTAGTGTTTTTAAATATATTTTTCTACAAACGTGTTAAAAATGCAATTTTTAGGACTCCATCGGAGCGTTAAAAATGCTACTTTAAGGCACTGGTGCTTTAAAATTTTTAAGGCACTGCAGTTAAAAGTGAATTGTCAAATTGTGAAACGTCAAAATATTTATATTTCATTTATTAACATTAATATTAATAATACAACTTGCGCAATTTGACAAAGGTGGTTTAAAAGGTTTTTTATTATAATTTTGTGTCTTTGGATAATAAAACATCTATTTTTATATTTCACTTGTCACCGCGATGTATAATTATGTATATCTGAAAGGTAAGTAGCATGCGGCTTGATGGCCTTGTTGGTAGAGCATTGGACCAGAGATAAAAAAATCGCGGGATTGCGGGTTCAAATCCCGGACGATACTTATTTTTTTTAATATTTGGCATTGTTAAGTTTTGGTTCATTTTTGGTAATTATTGTTAATTTTTTGTATTGTAACTGTTAAGTAGGTATATTTATTTCGTTGAAATTATATTATAAAAGAAGTATAACTTCTTACGTGCGTACAAATTACACACACATTCTTTTTTATTTTTAGTCCGTATCGAATGCAATAATCGTTAATTCTATTTAGCAATTCTTGTAGCGATTCCAGGGTGTCTGCCATTATAACGGTGTCATCAGCGAATATTATGTTATTTACTATTCTTCCGTTTATAGAGATTCCATCACTTAGCTCCGCTATCGCTTCCTGAAATATGGCTTCACTGTACAGGTTAAACAGTAGCGGCGACAGAACACAACCCTGTCTTACTTCTATCTTTATATCAATATTCTCGAATTCTTGTTCTTCTATCTTTATATTGGCCTTTTGATTCCAATACAGATTGATGATAATTCGTAAATCTCGTCTGTCTATATCTCTGTTTTTCAATAATTCTATTAGTTTTTCATGTCGGACCCTGTCGAACTGGGAGCCATATCTGGTAAATACGTTGGCTGCAGAAGCAATTTGAAGACCACTTCATGAAATTTTAGCATCGTTTTCATTGATTTGTGACACTGTGCGTTGTCTTTATGAAAAAGCACTTACTTTTTCTTCAAATGGGGGCGTTTTTTCGTGATTTCGCCCTTCAATAGACTCCAATAAGGCAATACAATAGTCCCTGTAAATGGTTTTTCCCTTTTAAAGATAGTCGATAGATATTATACCATGCGCACCCCAAAATACTGATGCCATAACCTTGCCAGCTGACTGTTGCGTCTTTCCACGCTTTGGAGTCGGTTCATCACATGCACTGACGTGCAGTGCACTCGACAGACCGTCGATTGGACTCCGTCGTGAAATGATTGTGAGCTCTCGCAGCATCAACTTTGCACAGAGCTTTCGCATACCCAAATATTCATGCACAATATATCCAACACATTCATTCCTTTGATATCTGTAGAGTCTCGGCTATCTCGAACAACTTTACGGTCATACAAAATTATTTTGTGGACTTTTTTGATGTTTTCGTGGGTAACAGCCACTTTGATTCATCCACTGCGTGCATTTCTGAGTGCATTTCTAAACGGTTGATTGTCCTGGTGCACAGTCCGAATGTTTATCAAGCCAAGCTTTGGATTCGATAGTATTTTTTTCGCCAAAAAGCAATGCTTTATTACACAAAAATCTTTTTATCCAACTTTTTTATTAACACATATTGCTTCTCTTAAAATGCTATATTGTACAAACTAATAGTTCCACAGCTGTCAAATTTGTTTATGATTTTTATAATATAAAAATCATATGGATTTAATACCAGGACTTCTTTTTCCTAGGGCTTTTCATCGATTGTCATTAGTTTCGAGCTTCTGTCATGTGTCATATAATATTAATATATCTACGTCATACGTCTTTGGTTTGTATCATTGGTAAATACCAATAACGTATGGCGTAGATATATTAATATTATGTGACACATGACAGAAGCTCGAAACAGATGACTCTGAATGAAAAGCCCTATATATGAAAACTTGAAAAATTTTATGATTTTCAACGAATTGTCAAAGTTTAACCAAACAAAGGAAAACAATGTAGATATCATCCAAGAAATTGTTTTGTTTGTAAATTAAAAGCCATCTGGTACCTATGTTTACCAATATTTAAAACTGTTTAAAAATAGTCCGATTTTTTGTAAACTGATATGTAGTAACTTTTTTGCTTGACAATCTCAAATTGCCTAAAAATTTAGATGAAGTTACACGTATGCTATATACAACAACCTCTACTTATTGGATTGCTCGGCCGGAACCGAGCCTGAGGCGAGCTCGGTCTTTTTTTGAGCGTCTTTTGAGCTTCTTCTAATCTAACTCACACTAATCTATCTAGCTAGTAATTAATTTATTGGACCTTATTTTTGGGATAGAACCATAACAGTTCAAGAATATTGGGCAAATTTAAAATTGGAGTCAATTATAGAACTAGCCAGACTCTTTCCTGATTATGTAAATCCTCATTTCGTGGATAGATCAATTTGGTTTCGGCAAGATGGATCACTTCCTCATTACCTTCGAGGCGTTTGTAACTTTCTCGCCAATAAATTTCCAAATCGTTGACTTGGAAGACGATGAGCTATCGAATAGCCACCAAGATCCCCGAATTTGACACCACTAGATTATCTTTGATGGGGATGTTTAAAATGCAAAGTATGTGTAAATAGGTCACTATCCAAGAACTGAAATAGAGAAAGAGAGTTAATAGATAAAGAGAATTACAGAAGAGATTGCACTGATTTCTACGGAAACGATTAGAAGTCTTTAAGAACGGATTTTTGTTTTCAAAGACAAGGTGGTCATATTAATTACAAACAATGTGTATACAGGGTTGCGAAAATGTCTGGCAAAAAACCGCTAAAACGATTTTTATAGATTTTGGTGGCTGAGGGTAATTTAATGCGGCCGATATTATAGTGGTAAATACATTGTCAAATCTTCTGTTTCTCTGGAAATCTAATGAAATTTATAATTTTAAATAGAGCACCCTATATATTTTTTATGTTTTCGAATCCTTAAAAAATACTGATTATTTTTCATATGATATTCCCTATACCTAAATGCCATAGATTCGGAATTATTGCTACATTTATTAAAACATTTTTTTAAATAATTTAAAAAAATCAATTTTTTCGGCCCGGATAGACATTATTTTAGGTTCTTTGGATCATTCGGAACAAAAAAAGTCTTTTGTATTTTTTCTCTAAAGTTAATCTTTTTCGAATTATAAACAATTTAAAACTAAAAAAAAAACGAAAAATTACGATTTTCAAGGTTTAAAAACACAAGTTAAAAAAAAAATAATATAATTTTTTAAATAACAAAGTACCTAAACTCAAGATCAAACCTTCTTCTATCAGACACCTGTAAGAATATTTGGAACGTTATACATATTCTAAAATATTGTGTTTTTAATTATTATTGAAGCGCATATAAGAAAACAGGCGATCGGGCTGAATTGACAACCAAAAAATAATATTTTAAAATGAAACAAGACCAAATTGCTTATCTATAACTGATAAAATAATTCTTGAAATTGAATTCAGGCACTTCGTAGTTTTAAAAATAATATTTTTTACTTGTGTTTTTGAACCTAGAAGATCGTCATTTTTCGATTTTTTTCAGTTTTAAATTGTTTATAACTCTAGAAACAATTAACGTTAGAGGAAAATTACAAAAAATTTTTTTGTTTATAATGATCCAAGGAACCTAAACTAATGTCTACCCGGGCCAAAAAAATTATTAAAACCTTTTTATATACTTGGGTTGGTTGGTGTCACGGACTCCGCAAATTTTGTAATCCATTTTAAAAATAGTTCTAGGCTACCTAGACACCTGAAATTTTCAGGATAGCTTAGAACTAGCTAACAATGCAATATTTATTGCTATTATACAGGGTGATTAATAATTAGTGGGGTGAAGCTCCGTAGATCTGTTATAGTAATGTGTAGCGATAAAACTTAATAACAAAAATTGTAGCGAACTTTGATTACAAAATTAGTTAGAATGTTACAGGGTGTTCGATAACATAGTGGCAGACCAAACTTTTTTTTTAAATAGAACACCGTGTATTTTATTTTATATTCGAAATCTTCGTAACTTTTCGGTTACAAAAATATAAAGGTTTGGTGTATTATACAGGGTATTTACAAAGTTATAACCAATTTTATATGAAAATCTTAACAAGTTTAACTACCTGTATAAATAAAAGCAAGAACAAGGTCAATGGCTTACTGACGTCATATTTTTTTTATTGTCAAAATTTTCGTAAATCGTTGTTTTGCTAATTTTCTTTATATTGAATACAGGGTGAGTCAAAATGCAAGTACATTATTTTCTCAGTAATTTTAAATAGAACATCCTGTATTTTATATCATTATCGAAAATTACCATTACCATACTATAATTTTTGTAACATTCCCTATGTGTAAATTTATTAGTTTTCGAAATATTTTCATTTTTTAGAGCAAAATTATCAATAATTACGGGTCTAAATCTTTCCAAATTTTAAGTAAGCCATAACTGAATAATTGTCTAACTAAAACTTACAATTTAAGATTACTGATTATCAATCTGTAATCAAAGTTGGCTACAATTTTTATTATTAACTTTTATTGCTATCTATTACTTATAACGGATCTACAAAGCTTTACCCCACTGACCAATAACACTGTATGGATAAATCGACTTTTTTTTTAATTTCAAACTATTTTAAAAATGTGACTAATGCAGTGATATTTTAAAGTACGTTAATAAATCGATATCTACAAATTGATGGTGCCTCAGTGGCATTAGACTGCAGATCGAGAGGTCCCCAGTTGGAAACCAGCTGTTGCGTATCTTTTTTTAATTGTTTTAATAAATAATTTAAAGTTTATATTTAAAATTATAATATATCATTTTAAACAACCGTGGTATTTTAAAAAATACTATTTTATACTAGTGTAATTTTTGGAATCATAATTATAAATAACAGTTATTACACCTACTAAAAATTCATATTTTATAAGTTAATTATTCTTTCCAAACTTGTTGTGTCCTATATGTACAATAACAAAACCGCGATTTTTAAGCATGTTATCGTTAAATCGTTTATCGTTAAATTATTTTATATTCTTTCCTATAAATAATAAAAAGGTTTTATTATAAAAAAGTTCTTTTTTATAATAGTGTAATTATTTTTATAAATTGTTTAAACATTTTTTTTAATAAATGAAGCAATAACTTCGAAAATATGTCATTTAGGTATAGAGAATATTATATGAAAAATAATCAGTATCTCTTAAGAATTCCAAAACGCAAAAAATATACAGGGTGTTCCATTTGAAATAAGAAAGTTCATTAGATTTCCAGAAAAACGGAAGATTTGACAACAATGTAATTACCACTATAATATCGGCGGCATTAAAAGACCCTCACCCACCAAAATCCATAAAAATTTTTTTAGCGGATTCCGAGAAATTACCGTGTTGCCAGACTTTTTCCCAACCCTGTATGTATATATGTATGATATATGTTTGTGCGTTGTCTATGTCCATTGAATACATAGTTATTAAATATACTTACTAGTGGCCTCTGCGGTCCGCAGATCGGCATAATTTTCTAGATTATTTACATATCCGGGAATTGTGGAAATGCAGGTTAACGTTAATTGTCCGTCGTCTCCCACATGTAGGTCGGATACTTCCACCGACAACTGTTTGATAGAAAACGCTTTTTGATCGAAATATCCGTGGCCGTGGATCATCCCGTTGGAAAACGATTTCGTTAATTTATCAGGAACCTGTAACAAAGTTAGGCCGTTAGAGTTAAATTAATTGGTATTGAACATATGGATTTTCGGTCTGGTTATTAGTCGGTCTGGTTTTGTATTTATTATAATTTAAAGAGCGTGGGTTTTGCATTTTACCACGTTTTTATATAACATACTTCCCGGCTTCTTAGAGATCTGAAATTTTCAGAATAGCTCAAAACTCGAGAACAATGCAATATTCAACAGCTTTTACATGGATGCGTTGAGTTTTATTTTGACTTTTAACCTATTTTAAATACAATGCAATTGCATTAATAATGCAACGACATGTAGATCCCGTTGATGCAATTACAAGCATTCGACGGCAGATAGAGGTTCCCGGTTGAAACCCAGGTGTCCCTTATTTTTTTAAATTATTTCGAAACATGTTTCATTAATTTTTAAACATTAATTTTCTTTTATTGATATGAGTTTAAAATCGATTACAAAATTCTTTCGTGACATAGGAATTGAAACAACAAAATAGTTTATGATTCTATATTGTGTCCTATAAATATTAAAACGTGGTATTATAAAAAGTTATTTTTATAACAGTGTAATTATTATTTATTAAATTTGTTTATATATATACAGTGTGTCTGCGTACCTTGGAACAATATAGGAAACTTTTTTAATATCAATTTTACGAAAAAAAGTTATTCTTCATACAGTGCTCTGCATAATGTAAAACCTAAGATGCAATCATCAGATATCAAATTTTATCAATAATATACGAGGTATGTCCAAAAATATGCATTTCGCTCAAGAGTAAAGTGCCTCTATATTTTCCAATATCGAAAATTGTTATTAGGAAAAGTTGTTTGTAATTAAAAATTATGTTATAATATGCATTTACGTTCTTCTAATTGAAAATTTTTTTTTTGAAAATATTCCTCAAATTACGGATACCCAACATCATTTCTATTTAAGATAATTCCGGTATTATTAATTTTGCGAAAAAAAGTTATTCTTTATAAAAATATCAGAATAGTCGAAAAACTAAGATGTAATCCTAAGATATAAATTTTTTTCAATTTTATACGAGGTATGTCAAAAAATATGAATTTCGCTCAAGAGTAAAATACCTTTGTAGTTCACAATATTTCAACTAGAAGGATGCAATTGCATATTGAAACATAGTTTTTAATTCTGAACAATTTTTTATTATAAAAAATTTCAATATTGTGAAAAATAAAGATACTTTACTCTTCAGCAAAATCCATATTTTTTGACATACCTCGTATAAAATTGACAAAATTCAATATATTATAATTGTATCTTGGTTGTTAGACTATTTATAAAGAATAAATTTTTATAAAGAATAACTTTTTTCGTAAAATTAATAATAACGGAGCTATCATAAATAAAAATGATGTTGGAATATAATTAGGAACATAGTTTTTAATTACAAACAAAAATTTTCGATGTTGTGAAATATAAAGGCACTTTACTCTTGAGCGAAATTCATATTTTTGGACATACCTCGTATATTATTGATAAAATTTGATATCTGATATTAAAAAAGTTTCCCATATGGTTCCAAGTTACGCAGACACGCTGTATAATAATTATATTATTAATAATCACCTTTTAGTGATACCTCAGATATTATAAGTGTTATTTTCTGACTTTCTGCCTAACTGGCGAGATTTTTTCTACGAATAGGGATTAATGACAAATAAAAGAGTCGCAATAATTAAAGACTAATATGGCATTATCTCATTTAGATTAATTTTTTATTAGATTTATCAGATAGTTTTAGGATTAAACCAATTCAAGTCAATATTTTTGCGGGTAGGAATTGTTTTAAAAACAGCATGTGTAATTTTTGTAAATATTAGGTATCAGCAATCTTCTTGATGAAGCTAAGGTACGACCTAGGGCATTGTTGACATTAAATTAACAAAATCAAAAACGGTGTCAAAAGTAAAAATAGACAACGATTACAGTCAGATAAATGAAAGAATACCCATGAACGATCACATCAATCACTTATTTTGTATTTGCTGTCTTTTCTATAACAAACAAACGTTTGTTATAGAAAAAGACAGCAAACACAAAATAAGTGATTTATGTGATCGTTCATGGGTATTCTTTCATTTTGCTGACTGTATGTACAGGTACCTACTGGTTTCAACACTGTATGTATATTTTGCATGAAAATTATTATATTCGTAATTTTTTAGGCTGCTATAGGCAATCTGAGTACGTTATATCCTGTACAGTATAACTTGAAGATATGTAGTGATTGAATAAATCAACGTATGTCAATTTATTTTTGTTATAATTATTAGTGCTTTCTGAAGTTAAATAATAGGTCTGGATCCCGCGTACCAAAAAAAGTTGATTAATAGCCAGCTGAAAATTTGTGAATAGCTTAACGGTGTCTAGTCGGACAAACTTTGATGTATGGGAACACTGGAACAGTGGAAGTGTTAATTGTGAAACAGGTTAAAAATTTGGAACGTCAGACTACGAAAACGTCCGATGTATTTTGTAACTTGTGAACTTGTGTTTTGAGTGAAATTATTCAAGAACTTCAGGAGGAAGTCTTAAGCTGTCAAATGATGGAAAACATTGTAAACAAGAAATTGATGTTACAGAAAGTTTTCAAGACTGTACTATAAATGCGTATAAACACCTGAACAAAACATTATAAACTACACGCTTTTTATACGCCTGCTAAAGCACACATGGAAATTGCTTTTATTATATTACAAAAGCCTATAAAGGGCAGACGTTGGTAGTAAAACAGGTGGCCTTTAAACGATAAATTAATTTCAACAGGTAATCAAACACGAGCCTTTTAACCCACTCTTTCGTTTGCAGTAGCAAAATATTAATAGTTCATTCACTCACGGTAACATATTAAAAAACCTTCAAATGTTAAAGAACTGCTTGGATTAGTATGAAATTTGGCATTTTTCTTCTTCTTCTTTAGCCCATTTCTATCCAACTTTGGACATAGGCCTTCCCCAAATTCCATTTCCATCTGTCCTTGGCTGCGCTTTTCCAGTGAGTTCCTGCAGCTTTTATAATATCGTCCTTATATCGCATCTGAGGTCTTCTTCTTCCTCTTCTTCCTGTCCACGGGCTCAGTTTTGTATTTCAGCGTTCCATCTTTTATCTTCCTATCTCGCATTGTGGCCCGCAAATCTCCAGTTTAACTCCCTTATATGTTCTGTTACATTCTTTACCTTTGTTTTCTCTCTTATCCATTTGTTTGACTTTATGCCTTGCAGTTTTTTATCCAACATGGATCTTTTCATCTTTCTTTGAGTTATTTTTATTTTGTTTTTGTTGGCATTTGGAAGAAAAAACGTAAGTTCAAAATAAGTCCAGAAATGGACAAATTAACTAATTCTAAGCAACGTTTGTTCCATAAAGTTTTTCACTAAGTCAATACTTTTCGAGGTTTTTGGGAGTGAATATGATCATTTTTTAAGAAAAAACCACATTTTTAGACGGTTTTTCGCCAATAACTCAAAAAGTAAATAGTTTATCTAAAAAATTAACAGAAATATAGCTTATATAAAAGTGAAAAAAAAATGGTTGGTGCATGTATGAAGTCTACAGACCAAGTAGAAGCAGAGTTGTAGCTAATAAAAAGTTGGTTCTTTATATTTGTATATCTATTTCAACGTGAAATAACCAAAAAATGAAGCACTTCTCGGGAAAAACTCATAACAACTTTTATAATGTTTAAAGTGTTTAAAAAAACCTATATTTTTGTTTTTAAAAAAAGATTCCAACATCAAAAGTAAGCAAGTTACGCTCGAAATAAAGTTGTTCCTTTTTTTTTGGTAAAAAAATATCGTTAAAATTATTACCTGTATAACATCCTAAATGAAATTGATAGTTATATATGTATTATTTATATGATTTGTAAGTTTTATCGGTTCAAAGTGATTATTTTTGAAAAGATTTAGTATTAAAATCAATTTTTTTATTGTGAACAAAAATGCTTTTTTTTTTAAAATAACTTAAAAAATATTATTATTGATATCAAAAATCAGAAAGAATAACAAAATATAAGCTTTGCTTTTCTGAATATTTTGGCTTTTTTGTTTCTCTGTGTAACAAAAATTGTTTTACTCTTTCAGGGGCGACGGTACCCACAATTTTCCACAAAAAATTGACTGAAATGGGCAGTGGTATACATTTTGTACCATATTTACACTGATTTTCTCTACTTCTATCCATTTAAGGTAAAATTTGCTGTAGGATTTCTGCCCCTGAATAAGTTAAGATATGGCCGTTTTAAATTTGAATATACTCATGATTAGTGACTTGCTCAAGCCCTTTCATCTACAGCCCTTTCAAAAATAAAAACTTTGAACCAATGAAAAAGATCATATATAAACAATAGATCACAAGTAATTTGTGAAGCAGTCACGTTTTATTTCATTTGAGATGCTAATTAGGGGGTGCTTTTCACGACTAAAGCAACCAACTGTATTTTAAGCGTAACTTGCTTACTATGGATGTTACACACTTTTTTAAAAAACAACAATACAGCTTTCTTAAAAACTTTAAACAAGTTATTATGAGTTTTCCCCGAGAAAGTGCTTTATTTTTTGATTATTTCACGTTGAAATATTCGATTTGGAATTCGACGATTAAAACCCTAATTTACATTAGCTACAACTCTGCTTCTACTGGGTCTACAAACTTCATACATACACCATTTTTTCACTTTTTTATAAGCTATAATTTTGCTTAAAATATTGTTTTTGATAAAATACTTACTTATTGAATTATTTGCGGAAAACCGTATAAAATCGTGTTTTTTTTATTGAAAAATGAATATATTCACTGGCATAGGCATAATATATGTAACTCTAAAAGTATTGACTTAGTGAAAACACTCTATAGTAGAAAAGATGTTTAGAATTTCTCAGTTTATCCAGTTCCGGACTTATTTTGAACGTATATTTTTCATCCCCGAAAAGGAGTCATACTTACCCTTAGCGAAAAATCACACGTCGGCACAATATCACTTTTTGCTTTGACATATTAGCTGTGTGTATGCCAAAATTCATGTCGATCCAAGCGGTTCTTGAAAATTCGGAGGTTTTGCAATACTCTACCGTGAGTGAATGGACTGTTAACCCCCTTTTTGTTTGCAGTGGCAAAATATTAAAAGTAACAGATTTAATTTATGTAACAAAATACCAGTTCATGGCATAACGTCACGTCGTCGTCCGTTTATTTTAATGACATAAAATGGTTTCTATGTACAAATCACTGCTTGGTTTTACAAAATGTGTGGGAAATGTTGTTTACCCTTTCATAGATCCAGGGTTGGAATTGAGTAAATGCTAATGGAGTTGAGATCAGATAAATACCGCTCTTAATGTAAACATTGCTGCTACATATGAATCTCTATTTATAGAACAACAAATAACTTATGTTTGTCTAATCAATCATTTTAAAAGTCCATATTATTATTTTTATTTTTTTCTTGTTCTAAATGTACCTATTTCCTAGTGATGCTGGCGACCATATTGACCCATCTAATTTTATTTACAGCAGCTCGAAAAAGAGCAGTTGACGTTAAACCAATCCAGTTCCTAAGATTGGCCAGCCAGAATGACTACGTCCAGGGCCTCTCTTGCCCTCAATCTTGCCCTGTATAATCTGTATAAATTGTAGCATAGTCGGTATTTGCTATTACATGTGTATGGTCGGCGGACAAAAGCAGACAAGTCAAAATTTGAGTTTTTTCAGGAAGCAAAAAACTATTTTAAAATTAAACATATAAATAAATGTAGCTTTTAAAATTATGTATATTATATGTATGATACCTTTATTACAATACAAAAAAATCATAAATGTTAAATATTTTGGATTTTGATTGACTTGTCCACTTAGGTACGTCTTTCTTTATTGACTTAACTTATAAGGCCCAAATAAAGTGCAAACTTTAAATTAAAAAAAAACATAAATATTAGTTATTATGAAATAAAAATTAAAAAATACTGATAAGAATTGGTTGATTTGATATAATTGGAACTTCTAAAGGAAGTTGGCCCCCTCTTCTCTTGAAATCAAGAGTCTTAAATGGGTCTTTTCTATTAAGGCTGTCTTTGAATTATTGATCAATTGCCAACTCTTTCGTATATCGAAGCCATCTTTTTTCCAGCCATCGAAACTAACAACCATCAGTGCCTTTAGTTATTAGTAATATGAAACGTTTAAGTAATGATAAGAAATCAAAGAAGTCCGTTTGTGACATGGGTGATGATGTATATTATGCCAAAAAGTTATAATTTAAAAATAAAAATCGACCTGTCTTAGGATTTTTCTCCAAATTTGTCCATTTTCGAGATAATGAATTTATTCCAACTCAAACGTCCTCACTGTATGTGAAATATTTCTGTGTTACGTGATTCCGTATTTGGGAGTGTTTGTAATAATGAGTTTTTGGGTCAAAAAAGTTGTAAATTGTGTTTTTTATGTATTGTGTGTTGCAAATGCATAGTGTATGATAGAGACATGTTTTATATTTTCCTATCCACTTTTTGGGATGTTCTTGTTGTTTACTTCTTCTCTAAGTATTGGCAACCAAAGTTTGCTGAATTATGTTGATTAATTTGCTACACATTTTTCTTCATGTAGTAGGATGCGGGCTGCTTCTTTGATTTTTCTCTTTTTTTATATCTGTCTCCTTCAGAAGGAAAGAGTGATGAAAAAGGTCAATAATAAATAATAAAGGTCTTAATAAAATATATTTTTAAATTCTGAATTTATATTTTTTAAATTGATACATATATCAAAACTATTTAAATCGCCTTCCGTGGCTAAGTGGTAAGACAGCCTACCTCTGGATTCGGTGGTGGTGAGTTCAAATCACGTCAGGAGTAGGAAATTTTCCATTTATCAAAAATTAATAAGTGAAAATATTTTGTATCCTTGTGGGATTGATTCCAAGCTGAGGGACCGCAGACGTTTGGATACAATTAGAGTCTCTTTGTAAAGACAATGAAGTCGACTTTTCAAAGTGACCGACATTTACTCAACACACACACTACACTCTACAATAGGTATATGATTGAAAAATCAACTGTACCATGCCAATGGCCATTAGTTGTGGAGACATTAAGCTAACCAAAAAACTATAAAGTTGACATTTACATTCTTATTTGTAATATTACTGTGACAACCAAGATCGTCCTTGTTACTAATAAGCCAATTAAGCACCTAATACGGTCCTGTCTCGACTATTTGGTACCCATTGTATGTGGCTTCCGTAAATTATTACCATCGGTAATCACATTCAAATATTCGGGGAATATAAATCAATTCATATTACCACAAATTCGCAAATAGGGTGAGTAGAGTATCGTAATTGAAATATAGCCCATTTTAGTTTGTGACAAAGAGTACATACATGTATCCGTGGCTGGGTTCAAAATTTATACGCGGCACATGGTCCAGATAAACCAGAGAATTATAGATAAAGTTCGCTTCAATTATTTTATCTTAACTTCTATAATATATTATTATTATTATATAAATTTAACAAAGGAGCCTAGCACTTTTGTTATGTAAAATTGGTGTCAGTTAAATTGGCTAAAGCTTGACAGACTGATAGCTTCGGTCATGCTTTCCACAAATGCCTGAGATATGTGTTGAATAGAATTTTGTGATACGATCAAAGAATACAAAACTTTACGAAAATCTAAAAAAAAATAAGGAAGAATGAAAATTTGCGGATACGTTGTTGAAACTATCTATTATATTATACAAGAAAAAGTTTACACTTCTACATCCCCTCCATTTTACAAAAATTGGGAAATACCTCCTTCTCGGGGGTGAAAAAGTATACATTTGAAATAAGTCCGGAACTCCATATTGCCCTTCGTTAAATATTATTTTCGAGTAGTTAAACAAAGTTGGAGATAACACACAACCATGTCTGACTCCTCGTAAAATGAAAATTTTGTCTGATTCGTTGCCGTCTACCAGAGTAACAGTTTCGTGATTACATTATAGATGTTGTAACTGTCTCAGATCTTTATCCTCTCTTGCAATCCAGCCTACCGTGTTGAATTCTATCAAACGCCTTTTAAAAATCTATAAACCAGAAGTAAGTTGGTTTTTGGACTTCGCATTATCTTTAACGTTCCATGGTGTATTTAAAATCTTTGTTTTTTTTTACTTAACCAGTTTACTAATACAAAATTTAATAGATACGACACAAACACGAGAGCTTTGTTTTGAAAGTAGGTATTGGTTTGACCGATCAATAAAACAATTTCAAGGAAAAAATAATTCACCAAACTTTTTTACACAGGCAGCGACAAAATTTATCTAGAATCACAACGAGCCCAACAAGCTTTGTATCTTTAAAGAAATTAATTACCTCAACCATTATGCATGTGGCGAATAATTCTGTAAGCTAATTAACATTTTAGTTCACTTCTTTTTGTTACCTCTAATCTATTTGATATGCCATGTTGATTTGTGTTATTTCCGTTTAGCATGCGATGGTATATTTAGTAACTTAATTGGTTTCTTTCTTCCATAATAACCCACAAGCAGTCCCGTTACCACAAGTAAATACCATATTGTTGTAGTATAATAGGGCTTAATAAAGAAAAAATATATGTATACCGATATATTTTTTTATACTTTTGATCTAACTAAATCGCTATCGCTTTATCTTAATTATAACAATACACAAAATGAATTGGTGATTTGGTTGATTGATGATTTCCGGAAGGTATATTTTCAAATAATTTTAAGGGGTTGGGTACGTAGTTTCGGTCCCAATGCTATTTAAATGGGATTCATTATTTTCAAATCCTTAAACTTATACGTATTTTTGAAAAATTTAAACGCAGAATGAAAGATTACGTTCTCACCGAGGACCAAAAGTCCCTGAGAACTTCTGTAATGTTTATTTTAATAAGTTACAGGGGTGAAGAACTAAGAGAAAATGTAGTGTGACTTTTAATTTCAAATATCTCATTCAAAAGAAACTTTTTATTTACTCTAAAGGACTTTCGGCCCTCGATAATAATTTAGTATTCATTCTGCGTTTAAATTTAAAAAAAAAATATTTATTAGTTTTTTCAGGATTTGAAAAAAATGGACACCATATCCATGGTGATATTTTCCAAATCGAACATTCGCTATCTCTGCCATACAACGCACTGAGTCGAATAGAATCTGGTGACAAGACAGTGACAATTTTAAATATTTGACATGGCATCGGGAATATTTTGAGTTATTGATTTAATAATATTGACAGTGTTTTTGATAAATAAATAATTTTTAAGACGTAAACTTAATAAAAAGCTATTTATTGCTTATTATTTATGGAAGATCCAAGCAGAGAATACAGCAGGATATATTCTGTGATCCAAGTAATTTTTTGTTAAGATGTTCAAAATTGTAAGCGTTCCATAGTAATAATATATTATTAAAAAATCACTTCTTCACTTTTCCTCTTTTCTCGATTACGTATTAGTTTTTGTTGTACAGTATATAAATTATTACAATCACTGAATACGTGGTCAGTGAAAAAATTATCATATTAATTAATAATGTTTTATTTAGTTTCAAAATAATAGAACGGAAATACACTTAACAGTTCAATACATATAAATAAATATAAATATAGATATAAATATAAATAATATTAGTAAAATATAAATATATATATGAATCTATCATGAATATACTGTACAAGTTATAAGCAAATAAATAAACACAAAATAAATTCCCTGAAGAACCAAAGGTTGTGCACAGGGATTATTCACATTTATTTAGCTCTAATTAAGTGTTCACAATTAAATTAAGTTCACAAAATTAACTGAATTAATGATGCAATTATACAAGTAACAGTTATCCAAGAACATTCAAAAGCCATCTCTTAAAAGTTAATGATGACATTTTTGTCAAGTAATGTTTACATATCCATACCAGTGAGAATTTTACTACACGTAATTTGCCGTGTAAAGACAGAAAAAGTAGGGATAGCCGTAAAATATTTGCGCCGATGCCCTCAAGTTTATTGGTTTTTATTGTTAAAATATGTATATTTCTAGAAACCTCTTGTTTTCACCCATTTTGGAAAATTTGGAAAACGGTAAGTTATCCTTGGAATGAAAGCCTATTATACAATGATACATTTTAGCGTTGGAACCGAAAGAACTGTTTTAAAGTCGTTAAAATAGTACAATCCGACAAGCGAATGACCTTCTCGTAATGTGTAGTTCTCTTTTGTGTATTTTTGCGCAAGGTCACCCGCCAGCTCTAGCTTGTCGGATTGTACTTGCGATCTATTATTCGACGTGCCTTAGCAAGACGATTTTCGTTTCATGTCTGTCTGTCTGTCCGTGATATGGCTCCCGTTTTTTTGAACTCAGCACCGCATAGATAATATAAGAATTATGTATTTTTCTAAAAGCCACCAGGAAAAAGTATATTTAAATTAATTTGTTTATCCACTTCTTGTAGAAGATGGAGATTTCCGTAAATGTCCATTTTTTATGTCTTACATTTACAAAGGCAAGGTGTATAACTAACTTAAAAAGACTTTTCGATAATAAAGCGCCTTCAAGTTTTATTTTCAAAATTTTACTAAAATAAATGAAGGACCAACTACACACAACGCAAAAGTCTAAGGATATTTTTATAATTTGACAATACCAATGACAGAAATTCCATGACCATATAAATTTGCTTGTACTATAATTGTTGATACAACAATACGTGTTTTAGAATGTTTTTTATAAGGGACAAAAAAATCGACATTTTTATGTTTTGTTTATTTTTAATTTTAGTCACTTTATACCATTCTTGCTTAATAGGTGAGTTAAAGATATTGTCTTTTTACCATGCAACGACAACGTTTAACGTTGGACGAGATGAATAAAGCCGTGTGCCTCCTTCAAGCTGGTATGCGACAAACTCAAGTTGCTGACCAGCTGGGTGTCTCCCAAAGCGTCGTAAGTCGTTTGTGGCGTCGGTTTAGAGACACGGGAGTCCAGCCGAGCAACATACAGGACGTGGTCGCTCTACAACCGTCGCTCAAGACCGATATTTAATTTTAAATGCCAGAAGGCAGCCAACAATCACAGCACCCGAGCTGGTTAATGAATTACAGCTTGCACATAATATAACAATTAGCCGCAGTACTGTGAGGAATCGTCTCCATGAAGCCAATCTTCGTAGTTGGCGATCACTGAGATGTCCACCTCTATCTAGAGGCAATCGCGCTGCAAGATTAACCTGGTGTCAAAAGTTTCAGAATTGGACTGACAATGACTGACAAGAGTTTGGAGACGACCCGGAAATGGAGAACGATTATGACATCTTCAAGAAGTGTATGCATACAGAGGTGGTATATTAATGGTATGGGGCGGAATCATGATTGACGGAAGAACTGACCTCATTTTCCCACGTGGCTTTCTCAGAAGTCAGCAATATTTGGGCACTATTCTTGAACCTGTTGTGCGCCCGTTTGCTGCTGCTGTTGGAGAAAATTTTTACTTTATGCATGATAACGCTCGACCACATGTTGCGCATATTGTAACAAACTGGTTGGATAACGAGGGTATTCATGTATTGCCGTGACCAGCACAATCACCGAACTTGAATCCCATTGAGCATGTATGGGACATGCTCCAACGAAGAATTACTCCACATGTGGGCAATATCTACAATGAGTTTCAATTAAAAGAGCTTCTGAGAGAACAATGGACACAACTACCTCAATCAGACATTAACAATGTGATTAGGAGCATGAACAGTAGAAGTAGAGCCGTGACAAACCAACGAGGTGGCCATACTTTATTTTAAGTTTATATTTCGTATTTTTGACATTTTATGGTGGTATGTGAAACATGGCTGATTTGCAATATATTTTTTGCTCCAATTTTCTATTTTTTTGCAATTTATGGTTTTTGGCATATTAAACAACAATTTAAACTACAAATTTTTTATTACTTTTTTTAAGTTGATTATAGATAAACAAAATACGTCTATTTATAAAAATATCCCTAGACTTTTCCGTTGTGTGTATTTTAAACTTCTTTCTAATTTATTTGAATGCATACATAACCATTTTGTGAACCTAAAGCGGACATTTTCTATTGAAGGAAATAGTAATAAAACTCTGGAAACAGACGTTTCCCTCGGATTTAACTTGAACTGTTGCAGTTTGTAAAAATGTCTTTGTAGTTACTTTTATAGTAGTTTTCTAAATGGAGGGATGAATCAAGAGTGTTGTGAAAGAAATGGCTTTCAGATTTGAAATGTATTAGAGAGTTTGTACAGGGAAAATCAATATAGACCAAATATTTTATATTTTCTGTATTTTCAAAAAGATGTCAAATTTTTATGTTAATTTTTGACTTAAGGCCATCGGTACATCATTCGCAAATATTTTACGGGTATCCCTACTTTTTCTGTCTTTACGCGGCAAATTACGTGTAGTAAAATTCACACTGGTATGGATATGTAAACATTACTAGAACGTTATTCTTCTTGAAAATGTCATCAATAATTTAAAGAGATGGGTTTTGAATGTTCTTGGATAACTGTTATTTTTATAATTGCAAATTATTAATTCAGTTAATAAATGTGATAATTTTTTCACTAACTATGTATTCAGTGATTGTAATAATTTATTTGTACAACAAAAACTAATACCCAATCGAGAAAAAAGGAAAAGTGTTTAAGTGATTTTCAACGAAAACTTTTCGTTTATAAATTTGCAAAAGTCTGTGTGTTATTGCGTTGCCGCTCCTGCAATACTTAGAGCAGATGTATCGATGGATTCTTATGTACGTTTGTCTTCTGAATCCAAATCTGAAAACGGCATTTCGATATCTCTAACCGTCTTCGAGATAATCGACCTCAAAATCTAAAATGTGACGTCACAATCCGGTTATTTCCTACCAGGATTTAAACGTCAGCTGAAATCTTTGATTAGGAAGTAGGCTTCTTTTTTAATCTGAATTTGTTAAGGCTATGGGTACATAATTCGCAAATATTTTACGTGTATCCCTACTTTTTCTGTCTTTACACGGCAAATTACGTGTAGTAAAATTCACACTGGTGTGGATATGTAAACATTACTAGAATGTCATTCTACTTGAAAATGTCATAATTAATTTAAAGAGATGGCTTTTGAATGTTCTTGGATAAATGTTATTTTTATAATTGCAAATTATTAATTCAGTTAATAAATGTGATAATTTTTTCACTAACTATGTTTTCAGTGATTGTAATAACTTATTTGTACAACAAAAACTAATAATCAATCGAGAAAAGAGGAAAAGTGTTAAAGTGATTTTTTAATAATATGTTGTTATTTTGGAACGCTTACAATTTTGAACATCTCTAACAACAAAATACTTGGATCACAGGATATATCTGATGTATTCTCTGCTTGGATCTTCCACAAATAATACACAATAAATAACTTTTTATTAAGTTCACGTCTTAAATCAATTATTTATCAAATACACTATATATCAATAATATTTAATCAATTTCTCAAAATATTCCCGATGCAATGTCAAATATTTAAAATTGTCACTGATTGTCAGTGTCTTTTCTTTCTTCTTCTTTTTTATTTTTGGTTTCGCTGCAAGGCGATTACCAGCACGATTTATAAGCGATCTTGACGTAGTCTGGCTCTAAGCCATACCAAAATCGCTGACTATGTTCTTGTAAGGAAGCTTTTGATGAGGTGTGATGATTATAATTAAATGAGATTAATTGGGTCAGGTTAAGTATGATTAAAAATTAAAACATAAATTAAATGACAAATAGCAACATAATATAACACGGATACATATAAACAGTTGAGCCTTGCAATTTGTAAGCTTATTTTGTTAATTGCTAGAAAACGCATTGCAGTTTATAAGCTTATTTGGTTAATTGCAAGAAAACGCATAATTACATTGACTGATTCTTCCGTTAAGGAACTTAGAATATTGTATATAGAGAGCGGTGTTTTGAAGTTCATGGAAATAAATTTTGTGTATATATCAAAATTAGGAATCACATTAATCGGGCATTCAAAAAAGATGTGGTTTAGATCCTCGAGACGACCACATTCACAAAAAGGATTATCTTTTATATTCATTTTATACATATGTTGTTTTGTTAAACAATGGCCTGTGCGCATTCTAATGATGGTGGTAGTGTGTCTTCTATTTCTATATGGAAAATTTGAATACCAAGGTTTTGTAGGAAAGAAGTCTTGAATTGTTTTGTATTGCGAAGTATTGTCAGTGTCTGACTGACAATATATGCTGACAATATTATATTCGGTTGAGTGCGTTGTAAGACAAAGACAGATTTGGAAAATATTACCACGGCATTGTGTTCATTTTTTTCAAATCCTGAAAAAACCAATAAATATTTTTGAAAAATTTAAACGCAGAATGAAAGACTAAATTATTACCGAGGGCCGAAAGTCCCTTAGAATAAATAAAAAGTTTATTTTGAATGAGATATTTGAAATTAAAAATCACACTAAATTTTCTCTTAGTTTTTTCACTCCTGTAACTTATTAAAATAAACATTATAGAAGTTCTCAGGGACTTTCGGCCCTCGCTAATAACGTAATCTTTCATTCTGCGTTTAAATTTTTCAAAAATACTTATTATTTTTCTCAGGATTCGAAAAAAATGAATCCCCATTTGAATAGCATTGCAGCCGAAAATACGTACCGATCCTCTTAAGCAAAGCAAATGTTATTATCATAGAATTATATATTAGCATAGAGAGAGTGTCATTCAGAGCGAAGTGACGACACCATCTTTTTTATTTGGATTAGTGCTGTTTCACTCTTACGCATAGTAAAGCTGCTACAGTTGTCCTCCCCTTCCGTGCCTATACTCACACTTAATGTCATCACAGATTCTCGATATAATGTGTTAAAAAGAGATGCCGCAAACCAGTCCATGAGATCTTGTCGTCAGGAAGCGCGGAAAGTAAGCTCACTCTATGTAAATATATACCTCTATGGTTATTATTTACATTTGACTTCGACACTTCGTGAATGTCAAACTAAATTTTAAATTATTTAGCTATTAATAAAATATAAATGACAATTTATAGTGAATTTAATTATTATATAAAATAATATGTGTAATAAATGTATAAAAATACAATGTGAGTATATTTTTAAAGCAATAATACATATTATACTATATTAATAATGAATCAGTAGAAACACAACTCAAAACACAAAAACAAACTCAAAAGTACGCAAATACGGTTGCGTGAAGCGTGGCGCAAAGCCGTGGAATTTACGAGAGTCGCTCGGTCTGTAGATCCAAGTAAAGTTCATCAGTAAAAAGTATCTTTATCATGTATGTATTATTTATTTTACAATATTGGAAAATTGTTATTTAAAATGTGGTTTGGAATAAAAAAGTATGTTCTGATATATGAAATCACATCCTTCTAATGGAAAAAATATTTGACGCATTTTTTCAAACTATGGATACCAACATCATTTTCATTTATAACTCTTGTATTTTTAATTTGACGAAGAAAAGTTATTCATCATAAAAATCTCTTCTTGGTCTAAGATTTATGATGCTACACCATCATGAATCAAATTTTATTAATTTTATACGAGGTATGTAAAAAAATATGAATTTCGAGTAAAGTAGCTTTATAGTTCACAACATTTAAATTAGAATGATATACTTGCACATTAAAACATAATTTTTAATTCTAAACAGCTTTTCGTTATAGCAATTATCTATATTATGAATTTAAATACGTATATAAACAAAGTTTTTGTTATAATAATGCTCGCATTTTCAGCTTGTTTAATAATATATTGTTATTATAGAACTTACACTTTTGAACATCTTTAACAACAAAATACTTGGATCACAGAATATATTATCCTGAAGTATTCTCTGCTTGGATCTTCCACAAATAATACACAAAAAATAACTTTTTATTAAGTTCACGTCTTAAATTAATTATTTATCAAATACACTATATATCAATATTATTTAATCAACAACTCAAAATATTCCCGATGCCATGTCAAATATTTAAAATTGTCACTGATTTTCACTGTCTGACTGACAGTATGCTGACAATATTCTATTCGACTGACGCCCGGTTTCCGAAAGGATGATCATCTCAAACATTATGTAATCGACGATTAACAATAGATTAAATGCGTCAGAAACGTCAACCAAACTAGTTTTAACAATAGTCGATCACCTGACAAAAGATTAATCGTTAGTTAACAGCCGATCATGAGTGTTTTGAGTCTACGAAAGGTCGATTAACCAGTTTCGCTTGTCAAACGGCGGTAAAAATGGACTGTTACCTAATCTGCGACTATCCGTCGATTAACGAGCTGTTAAGAGTTTTTTTAGTTTTTTAATTACTGTAATTAACAAATACCGGGAAAAAATTGTCAAATAACACATATATAAATGATATAAATCATATTATTCAATAAAAATAAGATTTTTTTATGGAAGAAATAATTTAAAATATTTATTTAACTTGCAGAACATGGATATTTCGGACATTTTTTATATTTTATTATATAATTTATATTTTTTTTCTTTTAAAAATGTAAGATAACAAGGATGCTAGACTCATAGAGCTATTTTTTGAGAGGCCAGAGCTCTAAAAAGCAGAACATAATGATTATAGCGATGTAAATAAGAGGGAAAACGTGTGAGAAATTATAGCAGCTAACTTTGAAGACAATAAAACAGCCGGTAAATAAATTAAAAATAAATATAAAAAGTAAATATATAGACCAAAAATGAAAATACGATTATAAAATATTATAGATCATAAATAAACTGTTTTATATCTCCAACTCCCGTCACATAACCTAGCCTCATTTTTAAAATGCTCTCGTTCAATTCTTGCTCCAAACAAAAGTGACAGTACGTAAGAGAGAATGCACCTTTAGAATCTAAAGATACAAGTTTGGATTTAGAGGTTAATATAATTGAAATTTTGAAGGATAACAGCCAATTGTGACAGTATCGCTACCAAATCGTATGTCAGATCATCGATTACATGATCTATGATCATGCAATTTTACAATAATTGGCGTTTGAGAAACCCATCACAGGTTAACAGTTGATCAAATCTGACAGCCGATTAGATGATCGGAGATTTGAATAACGTTTCGGAAACCGGCTGTGGTGCGTTGTATGACAAAGATAGATTTGGAAATATTACCACGGACATTGTGTTCATTTTTTTCGAATCCTGAAAAAACCAATAAATATTTTTGAAAAATTTAAACGCAGAATGAAAGACTATATTATTACCGAGGGCCGAAAGTCCCTTAGAATAAATAAAAAGTTTATTTTGAATGAGATATTTTAAATTAAATATCACACTAAATTTTCTCTTAGTTTTTCACCCCTGTAACTTATTAAAATAAACATTATAGAAGTTCTCAGGGACTTTTGGCCCTCGCCAATAACGTAATCTTTCATTCTGCGTTTAAATTTCTCAAAAATATTTATTAGTTTTCTCAGGATTCAAAAAAAATTAATCACCATTTGAATAGCATTGCAACCGAAAATACGTACCCATCCTCTTAAAAATCTTATTAAATTTTTAAAACTAGAAGCACTGGCATTGCCCCTGTGTCCCATTGAAGATAAAATAAATTATACTGTAAAAAATTATACTTTTGATGAAACCGCCTGGACACTTGCCACTTGAATGAATGAAATAGCTATTTGTATAACAAGGGAGGAAAGTGCTACTTTTCCTCCCGAGAATGAAGTTTACTGCCCGACGCGTAGCGGAGGGCAGTAATCATTCAAGGGAGGAAAAGGCACTTTACTCCCATGTTATACATATGGTTTTTCCACCTTCCTCAAATAACAAGTCATTTTTTCATTTTTACTTAATTTATTTGTGTAACTAACCAACAAAATTTATTAGAACCAGAACTAACAAGTAGGTACAATATAACTGTCAACTGTCAAATATAAGTCAAATTATTAATGTAAACATTGTTAAATCAGAATAACAATTTACTGTTTTTTACCATTCTGCAAAATACAGAGTGTTTTTAAATAAACGTTAAAATGTATAGATACTTACGTAATAGAAAATAGATATTGTACAGGGCGTCAATAAGTTATATTTCATGAATTAAATACCATGACGTCACTTTTACTTTTCCTCCCTAGGGAGGAAAAATATTTTCCTCCCTAGGGAGGAAAAGTACAACTTTGCTCCCTACAATCAGGTCCGGAAAAGTATACTTTCGATAGAGGTAGGTGGAAATAATTATTTGAAGTAAATAGTAAACATGTGACATATATAAATGTCCATCTTCTTCTTTGAATACCGTGCTCAAACTTTAGGCGTGGCATGGGTAGTTTCCATGACAATTTGCCGATATTCACATAGCAAAGTAGAAAGAGAAAGAAGAATACAATCAGGGAGACGTCCTGTAGTTTACCATCATGATCATTCTCCAACCAATTTACGTCTACTGCTGGACATAGGTCTTCCCCAATTGTTTTCAATCTTTTGTCTGCCTGCTATCATCTGTCCATCGTGTATGCTACCTCCCTCTACTGCGTTTATCTTCTCTTGGTCTCCATTAAATTGGCTTTCGTGTCCATTTTGAATTATTCGCCCTGGCGACGTGTCCTTCCCAGTTCCATTTAAGCTTGGTGACACGATCTATAATATCAATCTGTGATACCGGTTCTTTGTCGGAGTGTCATAAAGTGACATAACAAAGTAGAAAGAGAAAGAAGAATACAATCAAGGAAACGTCCTTTAGTTATAAATAACGAAATATATTATTGCTTATTGACGCTTTCGCAATTTTTAATTTAAATTGTTTATATTAGATATGTTGTTAGATTTGGAAACAATACCTTTTTAATTAATAAAATATTCCAGTAAAATTGTTTATTATGCTATCGTAAAAATAAAACAAGAATAAAAAGCCGCTAAACGCCGTAAAAATGAGTGGCGCATACAATATTCCAGCTACAAAAGATCTGATATGAATATTACGTGGCGCGAAAATGTATTTTCATTTTGATGGAAAATAAAATTCTATAGTTTTGTTTTAAAAGATTTTCGCATAATAAGTATTTGCTTAAAACGCGCCATAAAAGAGTAACTTTGATATATTTTGAATTTTAAAGCTCTTTTGTGGCGCGTTTTACTTCTAATTTGCCCCAGAACAAAAGCACACTTCGGCACAATATCACTTTTTGTCTTTGATATGTTACCTATATCTACAGCGTGTCTACTTAAGTTGGAAACATATGGGAAACTTTTTTATTATTAATTTTACGAAAAAAAGTTATTCTTTTTAAAAAAGTTCTGCATGCCCCAAAACCTAAGATTCAATCATTAGATATCAAATTTTCTCAATATTATACGAGGTATGTCAAAAAATATGAATTTCGTTCAAGGGTAATAAAGTACCTTTATTTCTCTGAATATTGAAAGTTCTTATTATGGAAAGTTGTTTGGAATAAAAAACTAAGATCAAATATGCAATTACATGCTTCTAATTGAAAAAAAAATATTTTACAAATTTTTCTCAAATTTATGAATACCCAACATCGTTTTTATTTATTAAAATTATGATACTTAACTCTTTTATTATTCATTTTACGAAAAAAAGTTATTCTTCATAAAAAGCTCTGCATGGTCTAAAAACTAAGATACCATCATGATATATCAACATGTTTTAATTTTATACGAGGTGTGTCAAAAAAATATGAATTTCGCTCATGAGTATAGTATGTATTTTTTATATGTATGTACAATATTTTAAATAGAAGGATGTAATTTCATATTGAAACATTGTTTTTAATTATAAACAACTTTTGGTAATAACAATTTTCAATATTGTGACAAATAAAGGTACTTTACTCCTGAGTGAAATTCATATTTTTTGACATACCTCGTATAAAATTAATAAAATGTGATATCTGATGATTGCATCTTAGGGCTTATGACATACAGAGATTTTGATAAAGAATAACTTTTTTTCGTAAAAGTAATAATAATCGAGTTATCTTATGTGTAATAAATAAAAACGAAGTTAAGTATCCATAAATTTGAGAAAAGTTTGGGAAAATATTTTTTTTCAATTAGAAGGATATAAATGCATATTTGATCTTAGTTTTTAATTCCAAACAACTTCTCATAATAAGAATTTTCGATATTCAGAGAAATAAATGTACTTTACCCTTGAACGAAATTCATATTTTTTGACATAACCTCGTATAATATTGACAAAATTTGATATTTAATGATTGAATCTTAGGTTTCAGAGCATGCAAAACTTTTTATGAAGAATAACTTTTTTTCGTAAAATTAATAATAAAAAAGTTTCCCATATGTTTCCAACTTAAGTAGACACGCTGCATATGTATGCCTTTAATGTCAATACAGGGTGTCCCGGAAAATAGTGCGTTCCTTAAAGGTATAGGTAGAAGGCACCATGTAGAACAAAAAACTCTTATAACATTTTTTTCTAAATTCAACCGTTTGACCAAAAAACTATAAAACATTTTGGAACGCAAATTCAAATCTGGCAACTCTGTGAAGTACAAAAATCTAAACGTAAATAGTCCCATGTTTAGTAAACAGATAATTTGGAAGAATCCTGTTTAGTGTCAACGCCGAAAATGTTTTTGATCGTGTGTTCATGAGTAATATTATGATATTATGTTGTTTATTTATGGCAGATCAATAAATGGAGAGGCATAATACCTACTAAAATTCTTTCAAAATGTTTTGCTGGAATTTCTCGTCGTATGAGTGCATGTTACTCTATGAATTCATGTGTTCGCAAAAGTGGTGCTTCAGTTAAAACATGTGTCATCTTAAAATATGTAAGTATAATTCGTTTAAAATTATGCCATATTTCAACTACATTTTAAAAAAATTATAGTAAACAAAAATAGTAAGTATTAGGTTGGATTATTTTAAATACTGTAAGACACAAACGAGTTCTTATAGGGCTTTTCATTCACAGTCATTTGTTTCGAGCTTCTGTCATGTGTCACATAATATTAATATCTCTACGTCATACGTTATTGATACAAACCGATGATACAGTCCAAAGACGTATGACGTAGATATATTAATATTATGTGACACATGACAGAAGCTCGAAACAAATGACAATCGATGAAAAGCCCTATTCACCAGTGCGTAACATGTTGCCAGATTATTTAATTTTCTGAAGATTAAAATTCAGGTATATGGAAACCAATGTAATCTTTTTTTTGGAAACGGTTAACTTTAGAAAAAAATGGTATAAGACTTTTTTGTTCTAAATTGTGTATTCTATCCATACCTTAAAGGAACGCACTATTTTCCGGGACACCCTGTATAAGCAGTTTTTTTTAATTCGAAGTCAAAACCGTGAGTAACTGGACTATAAATTTGTTTAATTTTTTAGAAGAAACAGCTTACAATATATAATTGAACGAATAATTGAACTCAAGTTTACATGATTTTTATTATTAACAATAAACTTAGGTAGCTACAAATTCCTCAACAGCGCAATTAGGCAAGGGTAAGAAGACACAAATATAGTATTTTTATATATAATACTATATACCGTGACACTTCAACAGCGGATACTGAAGCGTTTTTTTCCATAGGTAATACCTATAAGAACAAATTGTAACTATTTCCTGCCTAGGATCTGGCGGCCATTTTTATTTATAAACAATTTAGTGTCAAAAACGATCTACTTTTCTTTTTTTTTTCAAATCAATGGAAAACAGTGAAAATTATGGATTTTTTAGTACAAATATCTGCGAGAGCATGGAAAAAGATTTAAGGTGACGTATTACAATGGTTGATATACTCATTTACTGTTAATATAATTGCAATAAAAGGTCGAAATTGCAAAAAGATTAATTTTGCAGTAACTATTGTAAGCATTAGTGTACAGCTTTGAAATTTTTGTCAAATGAGTGCTTTGGAGCTTAATATGTGACAAAAATTTCAAAGCGATTCATTCGATTGTTTAAATTTTATTCAAATTGTTTATCCCAGAGAGCTTTTTTGCAATAACATAAGTCAGATAAAAAATGATTTTAGCTACAAATGTCAAATGAAAGAGCATGAGATATATTTTCAAATTGGTTTAAAAGAAGTGAAAAAAAATGCATTTATTAGTTATAAATAATTATGAAAAAGTATCGACAATTTTTCCTTATAAACTTTTTGACTTTTTCAAAAAAATTAATTTTTTTACCGTGTTTTGGGTGAACAGCTACCAAGTAATGTTATGTATATAATATTTATTGATAAAAAATTGTAATAAATATATATATAATTTATTATATAAAAAAATAAAAAGTTTAGAAGGAAAAATTGACGATATTTTGCATAATTATTTATTTCTAACAAATGCTTTTTTGTTAACTTTTTTTAACCAGTTTGAAAGCTTCGCTCATGATCTTTCATTGAACACCTGTTAAATTTTTGTCACATGTTAAGCACTAAAGAACTCTTATTTGACAAAAATTTCAAAGCTGTATACTATTTTTACAATAGTTATGGCGAAATTATTTTTTCTTACAATTTCGAAAATTTTTCGCAATTATATTAACAATAAATTAGTAAATCAATCTTTATAATACGCCATTTTAAAGCTTTTTCCATGCTCTCAAAGATTTTTGAACGGAAAAAACCACCGGTTTTTAAGACTAAATTGTTTATAAATAAAAATGTCCGCCAGATCCTACGCAGGAAATAGTAACAATTTGTTCTTATAGATATTACCTACCGAAAAAACGCTTCAGTACCCTGGCTGTTGTAGTGTCATGGAGAAAACGTTATTACCCTGGACTAAATACATTGAATCAAAAGACATTAGGACTGCGGTGTTTCTTTTAACGAAATTTCTCAAGAGCGCAATACATCGGATCCAAAGACCTTGGAAGTTCATTATAATCTTTAAGGAATTGGTCTCGATTGGATTGGTGCTCATGTGGTGGAATTAAATGACACGGTGTCTTAAACTTTTCTCCTTCTTCTATACAATTGTCCTGTGAGTGTTCCGGGCCTTTCGTATCTCTACACACCTCTTGTATGTCTGTGTACTGATTGATTTGGTCGTGAACTTCGTAAAGACAACTGCAATAAAAGGGATTTCCCTCCAACGTTATTTTTTTTAAGTTGGTTAAACGTCTTAAGGGACCATTCTCGCTAGTATCTAATCCCATTATCAAGTTGTGATCCATCGCCAGATTTTTCAAATTCGGATAAAATTTTGCTGGAAGCATCTGTATAGGAATATCGATCAACTTGTTGTAAGATAGAACGATCGTATGCAAGTTAGGATTGTCCTTGAATGTGTTTTCTTCTATATATTCTATCTCGTTGTACGCAAAATTGATTACTTCTAACTTTGGTCTTCTTCTAAACCATCCTACTCGAAGTTCTGTAAATTTGTTATGCGCATACCACAAACTTCTGATACCGTCATAGTAAATATAATTATTAATATGGTTTTTAAACGAGCTGTTGAGTCTATTATTATTAAAGTTGATGTATTCTATGGATCCTAATGTGCCAAATCTATCAATTACATCATCCTCGGTTTGACTTATCTGGTTATTTGCAAAATTCAAAAACTTGATACTTGGGCATTTATAAAAAATTTCGTAATTAAAGAAAGTAAGTCTATTACCAGTCATCACCAGCTCTGTAAATTTAGGTAAATCGATAAATGCATTGTTCACTATAAATCTGATACCAGTATTAATCAAATGAATCTGCTCCAGATTATTCAGTTTATAAAATGAAGAATATCCTAAGAAAAACATATTCATATTTCTGACTCTAATTCTTATCCAGTTGGGCATTTCGTTGTAACTGACTGGATTTAAGAAAGTTATGTATCCTGGTGTGCCAACTACGTCAAGATTTGAAGCGTATTTGAAAGCCAATGGATGGAGTGCCCACCAACTGATAATACCAAACATATTGTAACAAACGATAGTTTCATTATATGCACCAGTTCTGTTACAAAAAGGATAAAGCCAAGTATCCTTCGTGTAGGGTACGTCTCCTCTGCACACAACTATTGAAACAATCACCACTACTGTTGTTGTTAACCACATTGCTGATTGCACTCTATCGTACTTCTGGCTTGAAATTTCGCACACTATTAAAAAAAAAACAAATTACAATAGAACATAAAAATTATCTGGGTTATGATAGTTTTTAATTAGAAAACAATTTATAGCTACTGTTATTAGAAAATGTATACAGTATGTACTCCAGTCAATTTGGAAAAAAATCATCGATTTCACGTAAGAATGTTCTATTAGCCCAGTAAATGAACGGGAAATACAGGCATACCGTGTAATTTTCAGTTGTAATTACAGGAGAGCTCTAGAATTATCGATTTGTATCCCGAGTGACATTTTGACAGTTTTAATTTCACTACCCGGAGGGTAGTACCACAATTAGAAGAGTAGGATCTCTCATACTGACAATTACAGTTCTTATTTCTATCTATCTATTTACGGGTACACGTGTACAATAACTATTCAGTTATTAACAGCATCTTGTCGTATTCCCGTCATCTTGCTAAACCTCTCTGTCCAAGGCATCTTCTTCTTGAAAATTACGGTCATACATCGATCTCCTATGACGCTCTTATTCCATGTTACCCGTCTACCCCGCTTTTTTCTTACTGGTGGTCTCCACTGAAATATTTGCTTAGACCAACGTTATTCATCCATTCTTAATAGGTGTCCACCATAACAACAGAAGAAGGTAGCACAAAATCAATTGCAAGAGAAACAGGGCTGCGACAAGGCGATCCCCTGTCAAACACATTATTCAACATAGCAGTAGAAGGAACAGTCAAGGCCAGCAAAATTATAGGAACTATAGCCCACTCCTCAACACCAATAGTTGCATATGCAGATAGTTTAGTTCTTATGGGAAGAGACAAGGAAAGATTAAAAGAAGCAATAATAATCCTTATAAAGGAAGCACGGAAAAGAGGTCTAGAAATTAACGAAGGAAAAACAAAATATCTGCTCTAGATGAGAAGATAAAAGGTCGAGAAAAATCAAAATAGAAAACTACTAACTTTTGAAAGAGTCCAACAATTTAAATATTTGGGAGTCATAGTGGATGGCCAAAACAAGAGAAGTGAAAAAGTAACGGGGCGAATACAAGCAGACAACAAAACATACTGGAGATATCATAAGCTTATGAAGGTCAAGAACTTATCCAGAAATACGAGATGTTTTATGCTTTATGATATACTATCTTAATATTTCAACCTTTAAAACCACCCTTGTTGGAGCTATATATAAAAAATTTACTTATCCTAAAAGAATAATTTCGGCTTGCATCGATTTACATAAAAATTTGGAATTAGGATCATCTCACCCTGTACTTCATACTCTATATCTTGCTTAAGGGCGTTGATTATTTTTAGGGGTGTAAACTACCCCTTATTGCCAAAAATTATATAAAAATATTGTAAACTTTAATATCGGTAAAATTTGGTTTTAATTGGTTAAATAATGGTTGTTTTATACTTTAGGATATAATATCATAATATTTCAACGGTTAAAAACCACCCTTAATAACATTACAGTTTTTATAAGTAGATATTTTAATAGGTATACACAGAAAAAAAAGTAGAATTAAAGAATTACAAAAACATTTATTTACACAAAAATACGAATTTACAAATTTGTACAAATACAAATAGTTTTTTAGTCATCTTCCAGTAGGTATACGAACTGGTTCTGTGGTATTATACATACATTGAAAATTATCCATAGCGGACTATCCGAATATTTCGAAAAAATAATTCGTTTTATAAACATAGCTCCTTCATTTTTGGCAGTGAAAAGTTTTTTCAAAAATGACTTTATAGGATTTTTGAAGAGTTATAAGATTGTGTAAAATAAATTCCGTAAGATCCCTCAGTTTTTAATTAGGGTGGGTTTAAAGGGCTCGAATAAGAGGGTGTTTGCTCGTAAATAGAGGTTTGAAATAGCTATATCTCGCTAACTGTCCACTGTCATAAAAATCTATGCACAAGGGCATCTTAGTTATTAAAGAAGCTACAATTTAGTAGTCTATCATTTTTTTCGTATCTTCAGTATTTTCGGAGATATTTTGAAGTAAAAGCTGAAAAATGGAAAATTCCAAAAAATTAATTTCTCTTTTAACTTCAATTTTTCTAAAATTAAGCCTTTTAAATAGGGCAAACTTCTTGGATGTATTGATAATACAAATATAAAAGGAATTGCAGAAAGGTGAAGACCAATTTTTGGTAAGGAGGGTAGTTAGGGGGTTGTTTGCACTGATTTTTTCATAGAGAAAAGCAGGTACCGAATTTTTGATCATAAGTCGCTTAATTTTTAGATAAGAAACTTTTTATTATTATTTTTTGAAAGGCCCAACTGTATGCTTGAAAAAAGATTATTTAAGTCTTCCTCGAAAAATGCAAAGTTTTTCCGTTATTTTACATTGAATATTTCAAATTATGCATTTGATGAAAAAAGATAAATTTTGACATGCCGTATCTCGGTTTGTATTGGTCTTAGCGATATTGCAGAAAAATAATTTGGTTTGTGTTACTAAAAGATACAATTTTGATTTCCACAGTTTTTTTGAATAAATGCATATTTTTCGAGATATTCTCAAAAAAACCTCTAAAAAGTCGATTTTTTAATAGAAAAACTGTTACTTTCAAGCGCGAATAACTCGAAAAATATTAATTTTACGAAGAAAATGTAAAAAACATTTTTTCTTATAATAACTTTTTACATAGATTTACAAAGTTAAATTCCTGCCCCCGAGATGGGGTGGCAACCACCCCAAGGTTTTAGCGTACAGCGGCATGATATAGAAAATGATCCTTGGAGTATTCCCTACCTTCTGTAAAAATTTCAAGTAAATCAATGCTGGACGAAAAAATTGCGAGCCAAAATGCTTAATTTCCTCGATTATAAGCACAACTAGTATGTTTTTAATTTTGTTTAAAAATAATGATAGAAACATTAGCTTTTTTAACCGTTCTTTTGATCAATTTTACAATATACCCTAGGTAACAATTATATGTTACCACAAAAATCGAAACATCAAAATTATTTGATTTACCAGGATTTTTAAAACTATACGTTAATTTTGGCGCGCAATGTATGTCAAAAACAATTAATCTAAAAATAAATATCGACCTATTTTTCCTTAATGTTGCTGGATTACGAAATAACGAATTTATTCCTTTCATTTGCGTTATACATACTTTACCTTTTCTAATAACAGTGACTATAAAATATTTTCTAATTAAAAACTATCATAACCGAGATAAGTTTTATGTCCTATTGTAGTTTGTTTTTTTTAATGTGCGAAATTTTAAGCCAGATATACAAGAGAGTGCAATCAGCAATGTGGTTAACAATAACAGTGGTGATTGGTTCAATAGTTGCCTGCAGAGGAGTCTACAACTTTGCCTACTCTCTTGAAGAGCTTTATTCTAATTGTGAGAGAACTGGAAGAAAAAACGAAACTATCGTTTGCTACAATATGACGGATATTATCAGCTGGTCTGGACTCCATCCATTTGCTTTCAAAGCGGCTTCAAATCTTGATATCGTTGGCACAGTAGAAGGAGTAAGAGCTAGGTTACATCCAGTCAGTTACAACGAAATGTCCAACTTTATAAGAATTCGAATCAGAAAAATTAATTTGGATTCTTTAGGACCTCGATCATTTCATAGACTAAATAATCTGGAAAAGATTCACTTGATTGATACTGGTATTAGAGTCATAGAAAACAATGCATTTTCTTCATTGCCTAAGTTAGAGCAGGTGCTCTTCATTGGGAATAAAATTACTTTCTTTAAATACGAGATTTTTTTTGGGTGTCCAATGTTGAAGTTACTGGATTTTTCAAATAACCAGATAAACGAGACCACGGATATGGTATTCGATATACTTGGCACACTATCATTCATAAGACACATCAACCTTAGTAATAATAGGATCAACAGCTCGTTTAAAAAAGTTTCTAATATTTACCCTGACTATGACCGTATTAGGAGTTTGTGGTATGCGCATAACAAATTTACAGAACTAAGAGTAGGATGGTTCAGATTAAGAAAAAAGTTAGAAATCATCAATTTTGCATATAACGAGATAGAATATATAGAAGAAAACACATTTAACAACAATCCGAACTTGCATACGATCATTCTATCCTACAACAAGTTAATAACTATTCCTATAACGATGATTCCGGCAAATTTTTATCCGAATTTGAAATATCTAGCGATGGACCACAACTTGATCATGGGATTAGATACTAGCAAGCAAGGTCCCTTTAGACTTTTAACCAACTTAAAAAAAATAACGTTGGCTGGAAATCCGTTTTACTGCAGTTGTCTTAACGAAGTTCTCAACCAAATAAAGCACTTGAACATACAACAGGTGTGTAGCGAGGAGGAACACACAAGGGACATTTGTATCGCAGAAGAAGAAAATTTTAACACACCGTGTCATTTAATTTCAGCAAATGAGAGTGCCCAGAATCGTGACGATTTCATTAGAGAAAATAGCGCATATCCAATTTCCTTTGATCCGATGTATTGCGTTGTTGAGGAATTTATTATTCCATAAATTTATTGTTAATAATAAAAATCATGTAAACTTGAGTTTAATTATACTTACAATAATATCTTTTGTCTACAACCGTGTTAAAATGAAACTTTTAGCACTCCATACGAGCGTTAAAAATGCTACTTTAAGGCACTACTGCTTTAAAATATTTTTAAGGCACTGCAGTTCGTATTGACCGCATAGGCAATTTTGATGTACATAATGTCAAAAAAATATAAAAATGGAATGTCAGTCAAGTTCAAGTAAAAGTTCTTGTAGATATTGTGCTTTAATTACATTTGTAGAAAAAATATTGTATGATATGCGTGTTAAAAAGTACATTTTTAAGGCACTCATTTGAATTGCAGAACTCGCTATCCCTCATTCTGCAAACTTTCACATGCGTGCCTTAAACGTGTACTTTTAACACTTATATCATAAATAATTATTAAGTTGCTGCTTGTGAAAAATCAAACAAATTTATTGTATATTTACTTACGGTTTTTGCTTAAAATTTTAAAAACCTCTTGGATTGACATGCAATTTGGCATACACATAGGTAATATCAAAGTGTGATATCAAAAAAAGTGATATTATAAGCATAGCAATAATTCTAAGCAACTTTTGTTCTATAGAGTTTTTTCACTAAGTCAATAATTTTCGACTTATTTGAAAGTGAATATTTTCATTTTTCAACAAGAAAATCACGTTTTTGGACGGTCTTTGCGCAAATAACTCAAAAAATAAGAATTCTTTCGAAAAAATAGTTTGAGCAAAAATATAGCTTGGAAAAAAGTGAAAAAATATGGTGTTCGCACCAGGTTTGCAGACCTAGTATAAGCAGAGTTGTATCTAATGAAGAGCAGTTTCATATTAGTTAAATTTCAAATCGAATATTTCAACGTGAAATAACCAAAAAATTAAGCACTTTTTGATTAAAATTCATTGCAACTTTTTAAAGTGTTCCAAATGGCTTTATTTTTGTTTTTTTTTTTAATTTCTAGCGTCAAAAGTAAAGAAGTTACGCTCAAAATAAAGTTGGTTCCTTTTTTTATAAAAAAAAAATCGGGAAAATCTCCTCCTAGTTAGCATATCAAGTGAAATTTCCAAATTTCCCATTACCGACTCACAATTTGCTTTATTTATTAATTGTATTTATATGATCTGTAAGTTTCATCGGTTCAAAGTGCTTATTTTTGAAAAAATTTGAAAAATTTTAAAAAAATTATAGTAATTTTTTTGTTAATCTTGAAATTAGAAAAAAATATTTTTTCTAATTTCAAACCTAAAAATTATTATTGATTCCAAAAATCTCAAAAAGTAAAAAAATGTAGGCTCTGCATTTCTGAATATTTTGGTTTTTTTGTTTTTCTTTAAGACAAAAATTAGTAAAGATTTGATGTTTCTAAATTTGCATACACTCAGTAAATCGTTCAAGCCCTTTCAACTAAAAGCCTTTCAAAAATAAGCACTTTGAACCGATGAAACTTACAGATCATATTTATAAAAACTACTTACACGAATAAATCAGCTTGTGAAGCGGTAACGATTAATTTTATTTGAAATGCTAATTAGAGGGAGATTTTCCCGATTTTTTACTAAATCAATTATGTTGACCGCGAATAAGTTCGAATCCCCACTTTTTAACTGTTTATCTTTTATTGTTTAAATCTTATAAATATGTAATTAAAATAGCAATAAAATTAAAATGCAATAAATAACCAGTGTATATCTTCCACCTTTACTTCACATTTAACATAGCCTATAATTTTTAAAACGATTACTTTTATTGCTACCCAAGATAATAATGATAACGAATGAACATAAAAAGATGATGGATAAAATAGACTAAAATAAAATAGATAATCTTCTTTTTTTCGTCACAAGTCAACAGTTTTATTTTTACAATATAATAATAATCAAAAGAAAATAATTAAACATAAATTTAAGATAAAAATGAAAATGTAGATAATGAATACATTCTATACTATATTTAACACGTTAGATCAAACAAACTGATAAAATGGGCTAATCCTAAATAGTTGCCATGTACCTACCATAACATTGTAAAGTTTTATTTCCCCATGTACTAACTATTTTCCATGAATATGAGAATTTATATATTCTTGAGAAATAGTTTGATAGAATTCTTGAGTCATATATCCAGTGTCCCAAAAGGGATTTCTCAAACATATTATGTCTGCAGACAAAATTAGCCAAACTGATTTGCGATATCTAATGACAGGTCATACGATGCTGGCTTTGTTGAATATAGTATGATAACACGACGATACTTTAGTGATAAGCAGACATAAAATTTCAATAATATATAACGCGCTGTAAGAAGTAGTTACTTCTTTCGCAACATTGTAAGAAAAAATTAGAAGCTGTTAGAAGAAATTGGAAGGTGCCAGCAAAAACACGAAGGAAAAAATAGGATGGGAGAGAAAAAAATAGGGGAAGTCAGAAAAATTGGAGGGAGATACCATAAAATACGGGAAAGTAAAAAATGTTGAGTGGAGTGACTGTAGTGGGCAATTGATCGTATCTCCGTCGCATGGCGACGCGACGGGTAAAAACACTAGTTTTATAATAAAATATAAATGTATTGTTGTATTTCTCTCTTTTATGAGATTGATGAGCAAATTCTTAATTTAATTAATTATTCAATTATTTTAATTACTACTTTTGTAAAACAAAACAAAATTTAAATTAAATTTTCTAATAAACTTTATTCTCAGGGCTATTTTATTTTTTGATGCTTTACCTTTGGTTTGTGGCTTCTGGCATCTCTAGTTGCTTACTCCATCCAGGACAAAACAGGAAAATTAAACACACTCAATGTCATATAAATGTTCAAAGATATTATTTATTTATGCAATATACTATACCATAAACATAAGATTTTAAAATATGCTAAAAATTTAGATTTGTTGCAATTATTTATCATCTAATAAATTAAGCTTTAAGTCTGATATCTCCTCTGTTTTACCAAAAAAAAATATTTAAATAATTCGTTATTTATTCTTACAAAATTTAATAAATTTTACTTTTCTACTTTTGAATTGATTACTTATTACTTCTTTAAAATTTGGAATGACTAATTATGTTATAGAACTGTTCAATATAAAAATTAAGCAAATATGGTGTGAATATAAACAAACTCTCTCCGTTTCACAAATGATTTGACTAACCTTTTTGTTTCTTCCCTACTTCTTTTCCCTGATTGCGACGTCCTCGATTCTCCCACACGTACTCTTAGAGTGTTGCGAAAGGTCCCTCTCGTCCAAACTGCTTCACAAACAAACAAAACAGGACTCACTCAAATTCTCGACTCAGTTTTCTTTCTGCTCGATATCTTGTGCAAATAGATACCAATCGGCTACTCGTTCTAGACAGAAACAGGAATCTTCCTCGGTCCCAGGAAAATTAACTTCTCAACTCGGTCAACGATTTCGTTTCAACTTGATTCTGCTCGCAAAGGCCAACCTCACCACTTTACACTGACTTCTCACTTATCAAAAACTGGGTGCTGTCTTCAGATATTCATTTCACAGTCCTATTTTTTTTTCTCGTCAAAATCAGACTCAACACTATCATCCCTTCCATCCATCATTTTTCACCAATCACAAAACATCCTTTCTACCCACTACCCATATTATCATTTCTCAAGAACCAATTTAATTTGTATACAACTTTCCATCTTGTTAAATTCTCGGAGACATCAAATTACTTTTGTTGTTTCAAACTGCTAAACAGAAAAACCTTACATTCTAAACTCAATAAAATTGTTTACCGCTTAACGTTCTTCGAATTTTTTATAAAATGTCTTATTGCCCATTGCAAAGCGAAATAAACGGTATTGTCTAATCTGACCGCACCATTGTTTAGGTCCGTTCAAAAACCCATTAAGAAAAACCACCTTCTTAACGATTTCACTTTTCCGCGAAAACACTGATTACCAACTAAATTACCCTATTACAATTTTTGGTCATATACAGGGCGATGAAAATCTATAATTTCGTGGTCTCTGATATAAATTTATTAACAAAATTTTTCCCAAAAAAATTATACAACAATATATTGTAAATCTCAAATCCTGATTTCCAAAGTTTATACATTCTAAATTATGATTCGGGAGGGCTCCTAGTAGCATTTTACGTGTCTTGGTTTGTTTATTTCTACTGCATCTTGAATGTATATTTAGTATAGTTTCATTTACTTTACGGAATGTAAGTATTTATTAACAGTCACAACTTTAACCTTTTTCATTTATTTTAACGTGGAAATATTTCATTCTATGCACTGAGTCAGATCTGAATCAGATTGTTTTACTCCATTTGAATGACACTTTTGTAAAAAGTTTTAATCAAAATTTTTATTCCATCACACAGACGGAAGTTTTTACTGATATATAATAGGAAAGTCATATTTTGTGAAATGGTTATCATACTATTAGATTATCAGTACGTAAACTATTTTTTATTCAACATTATATAATTATCAACTCCATTATATATTCAAATTGATTACACCACCTACGGTTCCATGTTGCAACTAATTATATTACGTAACTTGGAGGTCGTTTTTCATATACCACAATTAATAATGTCTGACAAATAGGATCAAATAAACCCTAAACAGGTGTTTTTAGATGCCTAATTGATAAAGTCTGGTCGGTTCGGTTTTAAAAATGGGCAGTAATTAATTTATGTCAATTTTATATTAAGAGGACGCTCTTTAAATCACTTTGGCTAATTTTGTATTGTATATCATTTTTGTTGGAAAAATTGTTAATAAATCAGTTACTATGTTTTTAAAAATCTATTAAAGGAAAATTTTTAAGCAAAGAATTTGATAGCAGTGCTCTCTAATTTAAATATACAATAAAACCTTAATTAAGAGTTTCTTAGAAAGTACTAGAAAACCTTAGTATATATACCTAGAATCCTTATTAACACGTAATTTTTTGACTGGAGAAAATTTTTAATGATAGCTTCCAAATAATGCGATTCTCGTGTCCTAGAATCTTTCTTGAGGGGTTTTGTCAGTCTTAGCTCTATGACCATGGAGAATTGTACAGTTGGGCATTTCGGAAGATTAGATAATGATATTAAGAGATCTTTTAGAAAAAAACTCGGTGATATCCTCGATGATTAATGGAAGATCTAACATAAACAACAATTTCTTATTTTACACTTTTTATATTCACCAGTGGCGCGTAGTGTAGAGGTAATGGTCTGAAATTAAAAAAAAGAATGTGTGTGTACTGTGTACTTTGTACGCACGTAAGAAGTTATACTTCTATTATATGATAAATAGATTATAAACAAAATTAATATACTTTTTATTTATATTTTATTTAAATATTAAACTTATTTATACTTGCTACTTCTCAAACATTTTTATTAAAACAGTGCCAAAAATTAAAATAATAAAAGAATAAAACACACACAAACACATTAAAAATGCCACAAACGATTTCTGAACATTAATTGTCGGAAATTTTTTTAACTAAATACGTATTTTCTGAAAATAAAATTATATAATAAATATACTTACAATCATAAAATGTATAAAAAAAATAAAAAAAATAAAAGTTTTTATTGGGATTCGAACCAACTTATCAGCGCGGTTGGTAATGGCGTTGTATTGGGGTTCATTCGCATTAAACGCTTCGCCACGGAGACAACGTGTCATTATGTGCGAAGATCGACTAACTAAACGGATTAAACTTTTGACATTTTTGAATTACATAAATCAAATTATTTTGATTTTGAATTGAAATGATTTAGAATTGAAAAAATACAACAAAACATAGATTAAGAAAACAATATATTAGGTGAATATTGATAGACATTTTGATGGTAATCAAATTATGTAAATAAAAGTATTACATACTTTGGTAGGTTCAAATAGGTAGGTACCTATGATACATTTACAATTATTACGTACCTGTTGCTTTAAAAACTATTTAAAAGTCACTACAATTATAAACTTTTTGAAGTTATACTTCTTTACCGGCGATAGAGGGTTATTTTTTTATATGTTAAAACCTATCAGCCCGGCGCATGCGCATTATAACTTTGTTCTGATTGGATGTTCAAATGACATGTCAAAAATTATCCGATATGGCAGCTGTGGTTTGGAGGTAAAGGTAAACAAATGTATAATATATTAGTTTTATTGTTGTGAGGACAGAAACAAAAAAGTTTATAATATTGTAGTGACTTTTAAATAGTTTTTAAAAGCAACAGGTACGTAATAATTGTTAATGTATCATGGGTATAAACCTACCTATTTGATCTGCCAAAATACATAGTATGTAATACTTTTATTTATATAATTTGATTACCATCAAAATTTCTATCAATATTCACCTAATATATTGTTTTTTTACTCTATGTTTTGTTGTATTTTTTCAATTCTAAATCATTTCAATTCAAAATTAAAATAATTTGATCAATTTTCAAAATATCAAAATATCACAAGTTTAATCCGTTTAGTTAGTCGATCTTCGTAAATAATGACACATAGTGTCCGTGGCTAAGCGGAGAAGGCGAATGAATTCCAGTACCAACCGCTCTTATCAGCGCTGGTTCGAGTCCCAATAGAAACTTTCTTTTTTGTTTTTTTAATTCATTTTATGATTGTAAGTATATTTATTATATAATTGTATTTTCAGAAAATACGTATTTAGTTAAAAAAATTTTCGACAATTAATGTTCAGACATCATTTGTGGCTTGTTTAATGTGTTTGTGTGTGTTTTATTTTTTTATTATTTTAATTTTTGGCACTGTTCTAATAAAAATGTTTGAGAAGTAGTAAGTATAAATTAGTTTAATATTTAAACAGAATATAAATAAAAAGTATATTAATTTCGTTTAAATCATATAATAGAAGTATAACTTCTTACGTGCGTACAAAGTACACACACATTCTTTTTTTTTGTTTCTGTCCTCAAAACAATAAA